>NW_020450828.1:54909-164197 GCF_003343035.1 Apteryx rowi | reverse complement strand
GGTGTCGAGAGGATGGGACCAGACTCTTTTCAGTGGTGCCCAGTGACAGGATGCAAGGCAACGGGCACAAACTGAAACACAGACACTTCCATCTGAACATGAGGAAAAACTTCTTCCCTGTGAGGGTGACAGAGCACTGGAACAGGTTGCCCAGAGAGGTGGTGGAGTCTCCTTCTCTGGAGATATTCAAAACCTGCCTGGATGCAATCCTGTGCAATGTGCTCTAGGTGACCCTGCTTGAGCAGGGGGGTTGGACTTAGATGGTCTCCAGAGGTCCCTTCCAATCTCAACCATTCTGTGATTCTGTGAATAAATGTGGGATTTAAAACAGAACTTTTCAAGTTCTTACTCTCCTCTCTAGATAGCAAAGTATTTCACCTCTCCCTCAGCTACCACTGTTTATAAAATGGATGTAAGAATACATTCTAATCTACTAATCCCATAGGAACACTGAGGATTCTGGAGAGGTTGGTTATTTGCTTAATGTTTTGAATGAGTAAGATCCTATATTAATGTTGATAATTATTACAAAGGGTAGCCTACAACAGTTTGCCAAATTGTATACATGCTGGTGGTATTCRAAAGATTTTCTGACGTTATGCCCCAGCGACACCCAGCTCTCTGTTTTCATCTGAGCGAGAAGATGAGCACTTGACCCAGACAAGAGATATGCAATTAAAGCCCATCAACTCAGGGTAGGAATGTGCTGCTCCACATGGTAGCTGCTTTCAGCTCCCCACCTGGCTGGATCTCGGCATCACTGTAAGAAACCAGCTAACAAGCAAGTGAAGTAGGGAGGAAAGTATCAGCGAGCAGGAAAGTGGTGGGAATAAGTGGATGAGAAGGTAGGTGGTGAGCTCTGGAAGGTCCATGGTATGTGGTGTGATATCCAAGGTAGCTGCTCATGGTGGGTACCCCACAGAAGGAGTTTTGGGAGCTTTTGGCCAGCTGCATCGGCAGTGACTGAACTAGGATTCAGGAGACGTCAGCTTACTTTTTGGCTCAGCCACAGACTTCTCTGGTGACCTTAGGCAAGTCACTTAACCTTTCTGTGATTCTGTTTACTATCAAAAAGTTCTTTATGCTTTGGAAGGATGTTGTTGGGTTGGGAATACATTAGCAGTATATGCTGCTTAGACATGTCTGTGCTTGGGAGTATGTGTGTGTATATATATAATAAAAGGGAGAGAGAGGGAGATGACCTTTGGGGTTTTATTTAGTGCTTGTCTGTACTAATTAGACTAATGAAAACAAACATTTAATAAAATTAATTCTCTGAATTAAAAATACAGTAAAACAAAGATTTTAGCTGAAAGCTCATGCACCCTTTTTTCCACTGTGCGCAGAATATATGATGTCTCAAGACTAAGTGCTGGAGAATCTTGTTTGCAAGCACCTAGCTTTCTCATTATTTCTGCAAATCCAGTCACCARCACAGCACCCTTTGCCATTAAAAGGAGAACTGCCAGGACAGGAGAGTTGATATGTTAAGATATGTTAAGAGTGAGAAAAATATGAGTTACAAATATTTGTCGTGGATTGATATGAGAGATGATGTAATTAAAGTTAGCATTGTAAGGTGGCTGTGCAAGGGCTCAGTTATAGTTACCTATGTAACTTTATGATGCCTTCTGATGTTTGAGTCCTCAGCTGTGCTGTGCCAGTGTTTCTGTTCAGTTGCATAGTATGGATTTCCATGCTATTCAGGTTGCTGCCTAATATTAGGCACAAGCACTTGACAATACTTACCAAAGTGTTTTTTTTTTTTTTTAAATATGTTAGCTCCTTTCTCTCACCAAATGCATACACTCATAATGCTATTGATTGCCTGTGAAGAAGCTTTAAACTGTACATTTGATTATCCTCCATGTGCTAAGATATTTTATATTAAACAGTCACTGGATAAAATACTGAAACAGTCCTGGAGGCAGGGTCCAACCTCCTGGTGAGTGCTGTAAATCATAGTGGTTAGAGTCATGTTCCTTCTTGTGTGGTCTCTCTCCATCCCAGTAAATCTTTAAGATTTTTCTGTATAGTGGCACAATTTTAGTAGGAAGATGAAGGGATTTCTTATATAATATAGAAGAGAGAGCTCCACATCCTCTTTCCCTGCTCCTTCCTTTCCCTTATCCTTGCCTTTCCAAAAAAGGGAAATGCTGAACATCATGAGTGGCTCAGCCCTGCTGTTGCATATATGCCCTGTTCTGATCCTGGCTGCTGCTTTGACCCTCTAGATTCTGTGTGACCCTGAGTATAGCTTAAAGCCTGTGTTTAAGGTGACCAGGGAGCTAAGTGCTGTGTTCAGTGGAGTGGTGTAAAAAGCTTGGGTTTATTAATGAACTGGGGCTGATGGCTTTGGGTGATGATCAAGGGTCATATTCTGTGTTTGGCTTTTTGTAAAGCTCTCCAAAACTGCTACTGGAAGAAACATTTCATGGTAATGTGAAATCAAGAACACTAAAGCAGTAAAGTTATTTTGCTGCTGCCAGGGCTAATGCATGGGTTAACAGTGCTCTGTTTAATTAGTGTACCGAAACAACATTAGTGACTAGATTCTGATCTCCTGCTGGTGTAAATCATGAGTTACGCTAATGAAATCATTACATTGAGACACATTTTTAACAAAAAAGGTGATTAATCGTGGAACAAATTAGTGTGGGAAGTGGTAGTTCTTCATTCCTTGGTGTCTTCAGACCAAGATGGGGTACCTTTCTATAAGAGCCAAATAAGTAATAGGGCTCATGGTGGGGATACTTGGAAGAGATCTGAGGGCTGCTGTAATCCTAACTACATGATCTAGTGAGCTGTTCTGACCTTAAAATCTATGAATAGCTGGCATATATGTAATAAAGTGAGACAAGAATCGAATTCTGTTTCTGTTAAGAAGTTACTTACTGTTTATTTGCAATGTCATAACCTTCTTCTCTTTGTTAACAGGAAAACCGTTGGAGTTTTCTGCTGTGGACCAAACAAAATCTCTAAGATACTCCATAAACTGAGCAATATCAGCAATTCTTACGGGACAAGGTTTGAATATAATAAAGAATCTTTCAGCTGAAAGTCTGTCATACTAGCAAGACTCTCTAGAAGATAAAAGTGCAATTTTTTGTTTGTACAACTTAAAAGTTCAGCTGTGGTTTAAGCAGACAACTGTACCAAAGAATAGCACAGGTTTTCTTATTTATGATTATTTAAGTCTATGGAAAATGGTGGATACAGCAGTATACCAACAAATAATAATGGCTTATGCTCAAAGCCAAAGGCATTCACACAATATTTGTGGCAGTGGTGATTCTTTAGAAATGTTTTTGTTAATTAAAAAAATACAAAAGGTAGGGAGAGACGCAGTTGCTTTAAAGCTGATGGAAGAACGATCTATGCAATAATTGAACTTCTTCCATTTCAGTCCTCTGAAACTGGATCAGTGAGCTAAATCCCAGATTAGTCCAAATGACAAACATAGTGCATTACAAAGACCCTGTGTTTTTGTTGGTGTATGAATCATATGGCTTTGGGATGGAGACACTCCTTATTAAAGATCTTCAGCATTGCAGAGTTGGGATCCTGTGTGTAAAATATACAATGTTATTCTCTCTAGTCTGCTTCCATAATGGGTTTTAATACTCCTATCCTGAATGGAAGAGAGGTGGAGATTTGTGGAAAGATGCAAGTTAGCCTATGGAAAAGCGAACACAACCATGTAGCACCTCTGGGCCAGACTCAGCCATGAAGTAAATCACAGCCTTTTGGCAAGCAAACAGCTGTACATGGAGAATTTTGTATCTTGCATTGATTCATCATTCAGTGACTTTGCAAAATAAATGTGATTTATGCAGCCAGAAGGATGGAGCATGAAAAGTGATTAGTAGGAGGAGGCAGGATATGGTGTTTTTGCTGTACCACACAACAGCATGGGAATTGTACTCACTTTGCACTCACATGCATTGAACTTTCAAAACTTTGTGACTGGACTACTTAGATGCTCTTACTGATTAATTTACAATGCAGCAGGTTGACCAGAGTATTTTCTGCTGATTGTGATTCCTTAACTACCTTCACTGGAGTCACACTTGTTTGCACTGATGTCACTTAAAGCAAGATTATGCCAAATAGGTCATTTTCATCACCATCTACAGCAGAATAGGAATGAAGCCTTTGTTACTGTGGTTCTTTGCATCACATATGCAGTTAGAAACTTTGCAGGATCTGCAGTATGGTGTCAATATGTCAGAAGATCGCAGGCATCCAGATTTAAGATTTCCTTTCCTCCTCTTCCCCACAACTGTTTTCCAGTGTGCTCATAGTTTCCAGGAAGGGCCAGAGGTGGAGTCAGACACTTAAAAACCTTTTGTTCCTGAGGAGCAACATTTTTTCCTCAATCCAATAGCCTATTTTCTTTATTTCCTCTTTGCCCCCTTGATTTTCTTCCCTTTTTTTGCTCTGAGAAGAGGAAATTTAAGATGGAGTCAGACCTTAGGTGGTATAAATAGGCATCATTCTAGTGCATCTTAATAGAGCAACGTTACTTTGCACTTGCTGAAAACCTGGCTCTTAATCTTCAGCAGAAGCTTGGGAGCAATACCCGATAGTGCTTGCAGCATACACAGATGGCTCAGCTCCTCTCATGCCTATGGTTCACCTGTACTTTAACACAGTGCATTTGATTCAGTTTACATCTTTCCAATTAACACCTTATTTCTCATCCACAAGACTTTAATTTTCAGCTTGCAACATCAGCTCTGTTAAGGGATCTGCATGTATCAGTGTTCAAAGGAAAGCATTTTTCTAGTAGGTGGCTTATTGGCATGTTGTATGTGTAACTAGTGAAAATGAGTTTGATCTTTGCCTTGGCAGCTTCTGCTTAGGAGCTGACCTAAGTGGAATAGCAGGATGGAAGTGCATCAGCAAGGCCACATGGGGCAATGTTCCTTAGTGCTTGGACTTTGCACTAAAGTTCTTGCCTCTGGCTCTGCTCAGCTGGAAATTCACGGGGGAAGGAAGGAGCCAGAGATGGCTGTGATCCTGTCGACTAGAATTCTCAAAGTAGCCTAGAGGAGTCAGAAGCCAAAATGTCATAGAAATGCAGTGTGAGATGGGAGTTTACATGGTAGCTACTTTTTTTTTTTTTTTGACACCAGAAGGATCACTATTTTCATGCTGAATCTCCTTCACCTGCCGCTGTAAAACTGGAGTATGCAGAAGAGGATTAGTCCCTTTTTAATCATTAGTATTTGTTTCTAATACTGCCTGCATGGGTATTATAGTAAACATAATGCTGATGGCAAAATGCAAATATGAGATATTGCCTATACTGCAAGCTTTTTTGTTTCTTTGCAGTTAGCTTAAAACAGGATTGAAATCAAGACTGCATCTATTAACCACAACCACACAGTAATCATTTTCCTGTTGTTTTAGTATCTAGTATCTAAGGATTTTTAAATATGGTTCAGAGTCCTCTAATCACAAAGTTGTTTGTGGTTTCACATCCCTCTGACATGCATAGGTTCCACTACCATATGATGAGCAACTTGTTTTGTACTTAGCTCTGTGCTAAAACAGATTATATTTTCTGTCTCAACTCCTATATAGGTAGTGCTTTATAATTAAAATAACAGTAATAATAATAATAATAATAATATGCTTTTATTCTGATTTCTAGGAGGAACTGACACTGTGTGTAGGAATGCTAAATGACTGTTGTTACATAAGGTAGTACTGGCAGAGCAAGATGCAAACAGAGCCACTGTCTCCTATTTCTGCCTCTGTCCTATACCAACCTCAGCTGACCCTCTTGTAAAATATTGGTTTAGGACTGTCTACCTTTCTGGAGTGTTGTGAGGCTTAATTAATGTTTCTGAATCACTTTGGCACACCTGCAATGAAAAGGTCTGTTTAATTGCTGTGCAAGTTTATTTGTGCTTTATTTTTTGTAAAGCTTTGGTTGCCTGAACCTTTCTGTTGCTCTTATAAGTAATTGCTAAACCATGTGAGTGTGAACTGGTGGAAAAGCTAAAAGCTTGAATTGCTTTTTTCCTTTTACTTGACCTATGCTTTTTATTAGAGCAAAAAATTTAAAGGTTAGTGACTGGGACTTGACTTCAGGAGTGGCAAATATTATTGGTAAACACAGCCTTTCTAGAGACTGATTGCCCTTGGTGCTTCTGAGTGTGCAACTAGCCAGCAAAACCAAGCAGAGCCCCCTACGTGCAACTCAGTAGCATTTTTATCTGTAGGCCAAGCATACATGAAAATAAAACTCGGTGCCAGGCAAGTAAGTAAAGGCTGACAGCATTTAATTCCACATTTACAGATCAACCAGATTTATGTAACTGAATGTCTCTTTATGCTTTAAACTGAGTGCTGTAAGTAGGTCTGTCATAAGTTTCCTGCTGGCGGGGGGAGGATCTCACCGTATATTATGCCACTTCTTGTTCGGAAAGCTACAGACCCTTCAGCATTTTCTCAGCAGGATCTTTGTGTCTTATGCATCATAAACGTTCCAGGACTTTTATTTAAACTGGAGTGATTTCATGCCATGATTGAAACCAAACCCTTTCTCTGAATGAGCGTCCAACCCTCTCATATAGCACTCTGAGACTCAGGGCTTTACACAGCTAACAATTGGATTAATCAGATTTACCCAAGCAATTCCTACAGCACTGGGATCACTTACATGAGTAAATGTTCACTGAGTGTGGGAAGGCCTGTCAAGGAATGACCTTCAGCTCTGAAGTCTCCAGGCCTGTCCATTGCTCCATTACGATTATTCCAGTCCTGAGCTTGGAGCAGCACTTCCCCTGTTATGTCCAAATTCAGCATATGCTACTAATGGCACGTAAGGTCTTCCGTGGTCAGAGGGTTGCGAGATCACTAACATAACCTCAAATCTGGGATGGGGAGAGGAGGAAACCTGTGTGTACCCCAGCAACTCAGTGCTGGTTGATTACACTGCTTAGCGCACTGGTAGAAAGTTTAAGCCAAACCTGCCTTTCTGCAAATTGCTGGTTGTTTTGCCACAGCAGACTAGAGAACAGTTGCTGTGAAGAGGAAGGAGATAAACCATCTTTATGTTTGAAGACTCCTGCCCACACAAGCCTGATGTGAAGATGTGTGTGAAAGCACCACGCACATTCGGTTTCTACTAGAACTGTGGTGCATACACACTGCATCCCTATGGTGGGCTTACTATCCCTGGACTGAATTCTCATCATTTTTCTTGGTTGCAGATCCTCACTTATCTTCTAAGCAAATGTGCCTTGCAAGGGAGAGAAGTTCTACGCATAAGTGCAGGCATACACACTGTCAGACACATGCACAGAGCAACCTGTGAGCAAGCTTTACAGCCAGTGCAAACGTGCAGAATTGTCCCTCTGGCTTCTAATGCTCCCAGCACACAGGCMAGAAAGAAATTTGGAGTTGGCTGAGAAGGGGTGGATAACACAAGTGGCACAAACAGACAACTTTGGGAACAGTAATTCAGCTGTAAAAGCCTAAAAAATCAGAGAAGTAATGGTTTGGTAAGAGATTTGTTTTTAGAACAGCAGCATAAGAGAAGAGCCTCTACTCCACGCTAACGCACCAGGTTATCATTTAAAACTACAAGACATTGCTTAAAGAAGCTGGCAGGAGGCTCACTAGTCATTGCCTGTAGCGGCCCAAACTTCTTCAGTAGAAGCAGGCATAGTTATTAAAATGCAAGGTTTACTTCTTTAAAAAATAAAAGAGCTTCTAGGGAGATTAATTTTCACTTCAGCCAGGCAATCATTTCATAAACATGCCAGTGTGATTTAAGACAAGCTGGATCTGTTCTCCTTTGGATTATGCATCTGATTTGTCTGCAAATTTCCCACCCCTCACAAATAAAACCAATTTTTGTTGTTTTAACAGAGAGGATTTAACAACAGTGTTTAACCAAAATGCCACTGGCRCCCATGCTGAACTGAGCTTTTCTATAATGAATGTACATTTATCAGGGATGTATAGAATACAGCTGAGGACTCAGCTTTAAATGTTGTTTGGGAGTTTTGAGTTGTTGATGCTGCTGACGTATTTAAGGCCACTATGGTGATGCACTGGTGAAACACATGTAGCTGAAATGAGACTCTTCATTCCCATTATGAGCCTGCTGCTGTACTAAGCATCGTAAATACCAGAAACTCTGGTGTCTCCTTCGTAGGCACTGTAGATTAACTAGCCAATGTTGTTTAAGGCTGAACCCTGAGCCTTCTGCTAGACTGACCTGTATAATGAATGCTCTTAGGCAAAGGTTTTGAGCAACAAACTCTTTCTTCAAGGGCTGGATGAGCATTTGTAAAGATTCAGTATTCAGCTAATCATATCACCCTCCTTGTAACAGGGATAGGGTCTGTTACAGTACGGAGGGAASCTGAGGAGCAGTGCCCCAAGGTGCTGTGCATTTCCTGGGAGGTTCTGAACATCTTCAGCTCGCCAAACATGCAGTGGATGCTCTCAAGGTTTGCAAAGCCTGAAGCATTATGTTCTTCTGGGGAATCATATTTGTAAGAGACAACCATCAGAGCTGTACTAGCAGCCGTGGATCCGTCCCATTATTATGGAGGTACAGCAGGGAAGTTCGAGAAAGCAACCCATCCCAGTTGTAGATTGCCTGTTAACAGACCCCTTGGATTTCTGAGGATATCAAATCTTGAGGAAAACACTAGCAAAAAATTTGAGTGCTGTCCCTGCTTCTTCCTGGCAAAATCTGCCCATCCCATARCCCAAAATCTGCATATTCTTCCTAATGATCTGTACTGTTACACAAGGAGGGGAAAGCWATGAGTAGCTCCTGAAGCTTCAGGTAAACTGTGCTGTCAACTGAGGAGAAAACCAGGGAAGGTGGAAGAGGATGATAAATTCAACTAGTTGAACAAGATGAAATATTTAGAACCTGGGAGCAAAGATGAAGGAGGAAGACATTCTTCTGGGCCCCTAAACTCTAAAAAATGAAAGCCCCTTTGTCAGAATGTGGATRCAAAGTCTCTGTGGGGGTTGAGAATCAATGTATGCAAAGAAAATGCCTTTCAATGCACAAATCAGAGCTAAATCACAGGAAAAAAAAAGTATATTTTAGTAAACACCTTGGAAATAAGTCATTTATTTGAAATAAATCCACCATTGACTCTTCCTAGTTTCCGTGTTTTAAAACATCCATTTCATTTGTTTTGGGGATGGCTTTACCTGTTAACTCCTTTTGTRCCAAAACGTTGGAGTATATAGTTCTCTATGCTAACTGTAAGTAGCTTCAACAATTCAGTAAATAAATCACGTGTTCATTGCTGCTGACCCTAGGTAAGGACAGCCTTGAAGATGAGAAGGAGTGTTACATAAATGCCCAGTGTACATAGCAACACTGAGAAGAGAGATGCTGCTGCATTGCTTTTGGTGCACCAGTCACACATTAAAATTCTGTCATTGCAAGGGCATGTTGCTCGTCTCGTACTCTACAACCCTGGGGAAGAAATTTGGATGAGAGGTGGGGGAGGAAGAGTGAGAACTTCCTCGTTGTGCTGTAGCAAAGAATATATTCATTGACAGCAGGGCATTTCCTTCTATTTCAAAAGAGCGTGTCATTTCTTTTTCAGTGATGACAGATTCTCTCCTGGTGCTGAGTAGTGGTGTTTGCATGTTAGAAATGTAGCGCAGTGGTAACGGGTTGCTTCTGAACTGAATAAATAAGACCTCTGAGCCTTTTTCTGAGAGAAATGCAAAATAGCAGAGAGCATACAGAGTGGACTGTGTCCTGAGTTGCACTCGGTGCAGTCTGGTTAGGAATGCTGCACAGAAAGCTCTGCAAGCTGCTGGGAAGAGGCAAGGTTTAGGGCAAAGTGAAAAAAGAGAGGTTTTAAGGAGAAACACAGCAGAAATACATGATCAGCAGGCAGAAACAAGCCATGTCATAACACTTCCCATCTTGTCTTTGGACAACGCTGAATCAGAGAGTATCCTAAAAGGACACTTTGGCATCAGGGAAAGTTGAGGGCTCTCAGACTAAGTCTGCAATGTGAGGTGAAAGCAGATTTAAAAACAGCTGGTCAGTCGCCTGTGTGCAATTTCCAGTTCGGCACTCGGACTGAGTCACCCTGTTGTACTTGAGGGTGAGTTGTGTAGACAGTGAGCTGGTCTGACTCTCCAGTGCAGTCTCAGTTGTGTCGTTAGCTGAGAGTATGGGCGTACCCTTTGTTTTTCTGTGGCTTTGTAGAAACAAGTTCTTAGAGGCTGGGGTGCAGGGTATGTTACTGTACCTCATTAGGGGTGAGATGCTTGAAAGCATGTAGTATCCCGTTAAGCACAACACGCAGAACAGATGAGGATGGTGAGTGCCAGGTTCCACTGGCAAATGAATGTACTCTGCCCATACTTGCACTACTGTTGCAAGGAATAAATGGCAAAACCTGTGCAGAGGAAATACAAGCTTTTCCTTTATTATGTCAGAAMAATTTGAATTAACTGTTAAAAACATGCCTGCTAAGACTGTGAAGTGTCACCCAACATATTATTCTTTTTGATTGCCTAAACATTTGTTTAATCTATGATTTTTTTTTTTTTTGGGGGGGGGGGAAAGAAGTTAATTAACATAATGCTCCCAAGCAGGGCTTAAAAAATGTGGCTGAGATTTGCAAAGGTTCTCCACCTGACAGTAAAGAGTCATTGTCTATTGGAGCTGGATGCATTGGTGCTGGATGCATTGGTGCTTTCATTAATTTCAGTCTTATCTACTCACACTCCATGGAAGACTAGTGGGAGCTGAGCTTTTAGCTCCATCTGTTCCTCTCTGTGTACCCCCAGTCTTCATCTGGAAATGTGCTTTGGCCTCTGGATCACTGGAAAACATGTACCTTGTTAACAAAACCTGTGCATTTGGAGATGGCATGGAAGGGAAACAGCCTCATCTGTGTGTCACATTATCTGCCTTTTCTGCTCTCACTCCCCGCCCTCAGTAGCACATGTTACGTCAAGAGGCTTCTCCCACCCTCTCCTTCCCTTGACTCAGGAAAATGCCACTGCTGGAAATGCAGAAATATTCAGTTTTAGTCATAGCATACACCAGCTTTTATGCTGCTTCTAATATACCTGGTCTAGTGATGTTTTTCTGGTCTCTTTGATCATCTTTAGGCAAGTCATGGGTTGCTGGGTCCAGGCCCTGGTGGTGCTTTTTAGAATGGGAGGAGGGGCCCTGCCACAAGGACAACTGTGTGTGAAATGTGGAAGACTCACAATATCAAAGATTATGTCATCTTCTGAATGAGAAGGAGGGATCCAATTTTGTGAAACTCAGATACTTTGTGGTCATCACCAAAATTAAGTCATGTTTCTACTCTCACACTCGGGCATTTCAGGACAGACAGCAGTGATGGAAAGGGTTACTTGTTTGAATTATCTTCTCTATTTCCATGCAATCTCTCGTTTGTCAACAGCATATAAATTCCTCTTTCACTGATTAAATATTTCTTCGCCTGGTTTCTTTGCTTCAGGGAGCTTGAGAGCTCATTGTTTATAAAAGGAAAGAAGAAGGATTGAGCTGTTAAGCAGACAGCTCCCAACACATATGTTCTGCTCTGCATCTTTGCAAAGGAGGCATTGATGCTGCTGTGGTTGTAGAAGGGCAGAGCTTTCACTGAGATTCAGATGCAACCAAGAGGCTTTTCCCGGATTCATGTGTTGGAAGCTCTGGGCTTATTAATTAGTTTTTGTTTTTTTTTTTTCCCCCTGAAATAAGAAGCCTTAGCTTGTCTGTGCCAGACTGTGAAACCCTTAATCCCACTGACCTTTTCCTTCCCTGTGTTCCTTCCAATCAATTGCAAGAGCAAATTTGATGAAGTGCTGTGGAGGGTCATGACAGGGTTAAGTTGGAGAAAAGTTGCAAGCCATGGGAAAAGGGGAACTGGGGAAACTGTTGCTAGCTCGAACAAAGAAGAGTCTCAACAGGAGCAAGCATACCCAAGGACACTGGTACAGCTGGGGGTGATACATCTTGAGAAAATACAGATAAACCAGCAGAAGCCAGTGGGAACCAAGGCTAAGAACAAGTCAGCGTTTCTCCAACAAAGAAGCAAACAGCAAGGTACAAGGCATGATCGCGCGTGTGTGATCGGTGCAATGACTGGCTACCTGTGACATAATCTGCATAATGATTGGCTTAGCAAAGTGCGTCTGTAAAACCGCTGAAGCAGCAAACTTCTTAGTATAAATATGTGTTAAAATAAACAATAAATGTCTCAGGACGCAAAACCTCCTGAGTCCGTGCACTCATTCGCTACAAATGGCGCCCGAACAGGGACATTCAGCTCAGCGTAAGAAGGGACTCAGCTGGCCGTAAGAAAGAGGAAGACGCCAATCCGGTAGCGAAGCCCGACTGAACCTGGACGGAGCTCCCGGGAGAACTGAGAACAAAGTACATTTGTGTAAGAAATGGCTTCCTTGATTGGTCTGTGAGAATTTAGGAGAAAAATCATAATAATGATTTTTTTTCCCTCAAACTGATTGATATCCAGAAAGATATTTAGACTAAACCAGCTAACAACTATATAAATTCCATAATCTGAATAGAGTTGGGTTTTTTTTCTTCAATTTATATGTTTTTACATTTTTCATAAAAGGATATTTTCATCTCTGAGCAAAAGGTCAGTTTGAACAAATCCCCCCCATCTTTTTACTTAGAAAATGTCAGCATGTCCAAAACATGTCTGCTTATTTTAAAAAAAATCCTTCAAAGATGCTTAGAAGGGGCAAATTTGTGAAAACCAGCATTCTCCAGATTCAGTTGCAATAACGTTATTTTCTAATGGAAAAATGTTCTTTGGGATATTTTTTTCTTTCCATCCTTCATTAGTGAAAATTACTGTTCGAGCAATACAAGCCTCCTAATAACCTGCTAAGCCTCTAGGCTCAAGTTATGGAGCAGTGCATGCATTAGCAAGCACTCTTTAGATGGACTTGGGCCTGGGTGTGCCACAGGTGTCATCTTGAGGGTTCAGATGACAGTGTAGACATACTCCCAAAGGTTCTTTGCTCTAAAAAGGAGACATTCACTTGTCAAAGTTCAGATTGTATGTTAGGTTATTCCATAATGGGGTGGTAAGGATATAGAGTTGGTGGTAAGGATATAGATCAAAATCCAGTTTGAGGGAGGAAGATGGCCCCTAAATAAAATTATTGCCATCACTAAAATTTGGAAAAAGGGAATAAATGCAGTTTAACTTTCCATTTTTTTTCTCTTAGGAAGTAAACCTTGGAAATATATATTTCCAGTTAACATGTATAATGTGATAGAAAAGGTGAATGCTCTGTCTTTTCTGTAGATGCAGATGGACTGTTTTACTAATGACCACATTCTTCCCTCACTATTATGCACTCTTCCCAGTCCCGGAAGAAAGAGTCAATAAAGTTTGTCCTGAATTTCTAATTCTGTAATTATATAATTTTTCTACTAGATATGAAATAAAAAATGAAGTATTAAAAAGAAAGGTGGCATTTACTTTTTTATCTGTATACAGTGTGCAAGATAACCATTCTGGAAAGTCCTACCATAAATGTCCATGCTTCTGAGTACTAAATGTTCTTTTCAGAGGTGTCTGTTTACATTAATGCAATTTCAATCTGTTCTTATGTTTTTATAGATCAGGATGTGGTATACTTCTTTGAAAAGAAGTGACTGCTTAGTTTCCAAGTGGAACAGAAAACAAAATTTGGTTCTGAACTTTCATTTTTATTTTTTATTTTTTACCCAGGCTTTACTTTAGGAACAAGAATAGTACTTACTGGTTTCTTGCCCATAACAAATCATTCTCTTGTCATATGAAATAGCCCATTTCATAGCTTCAGCTTGCTGCCCCCCAACATGACAGAAGAACTATGTTTCACAATATGGAAGGAATAAAATAGGTCACTACTATAACTGTGTGCCTAGTAAATCATCAATAAGTAATCAATAAACTCTTCAACTCTGCTTGTTTCCATCAAAAGAAGCAAAGCTTTTACTAGTTAGCTGTATAATAAGACAGATCCAGAAAACTGATAATAAAAAAGCTTTGTTTTTTTTTTACCTCTCTCCCTTTTTCCTGGGTCACGTGTAGGAATCTTTTTTCCATGGTGTCTCTTTCTTAATTATGTGACATTGTAAGGGTAGGTGCAAATCACTGGCTAAAGAAGGGAACAGGGAGGAATTCTGAGCTCTGTCCCATGGTTTTTCTCAGTTTCTCCACAAAGAAACCACCCTGCTTAGGATTTTCAAAGTAATGTGAGGGATTCCAGAAGTTCACTGAGGTTTTGATACCCAACTGCATTAGGCTTCTTTCTAAAAATCCCACCTTCTGTTTGCATACATGATGAGAAGAGTTTCATGTATTTCCCTAGCATCATGATGTACTGTTTTCCATGGCTCATGGATCCCTAAATATTCCTGCACTTCTAATTTATTTAGTTAAATTGCAAGATTTTGGTTGCAGTAGAGAAAGGATTCTTCTTTCCGAAAATACTAGAACGAATCAGCCATTTTATCTTAATGGCAATCCTGACTGTTCAGCTGCTCGGTTCTGTTGCTGTTCAGATGTTATTGTTACATTCTGTTATGCTAGCAGGACGCCCTAACTTGAGTTTATGTCTTGTATTGTATTTGATGAAGCACCGTACATTTATTCCTCATGTAATTATAGTATTATACTCTTAAGGTATTTACTTTACAGGAAGCTTCATGACTTTGGAATAAACAAGCATTCCAAGACTGAGCAAAACATGGTTGAGTTGCTGTTTGTGAACTGGTTTTAATTAATGCCATACTGCTTTAATCATAGAAGCATTGTGTGTGTATATATGTAATTACATATTACTGCCTGCAGGGGAGAATGGGATTTCAGTGCTTAAATGGAGGCTCTTGAGATACTCTAAAGTATTTGAAACATCTGTACAGGATTGGCAGATAAACCACAGGAGATCCATGACCTTCTGGAATGGCAGCAGGAATCCAGGTAGGATACCCTAAGTGCCAAAGTTGTTCTAGGCGCCCTTGTTTAAGCACCTGAATCACTCCCAGAGCCATTTTCTGTGACTTAAATATTAGGCACATGCTTACTTCATATGCTGTCTGAATTTCTAACAAATCCAGAACAACTGAAATGCAGRACAATGTCAAGTATGTCCTTGTATTTTTGATTATGAGACCAAATCAGAAGCGGAATAAATTTATTTCATTCTCATACACAGTCGTCCCACCACTGGAACTTAGAAAAATGACAGTCCTCCGTGTTCTGCATGTTGTTGTCCTTTTAGAGCACAGTGGGAATAGAAAACAGCAAGCACCTGACCCTGAACCCACCAAAAGTAATGATGAGCAAAGTTCCCTCCCAAACCAGAACTGTATAGAGATCCTTCCTACTCAAGATGGGGGAATAGCACTTGAGATCCTTACTGCATGAAACATAATCTACCCAGTCTGGTAAAGTATTTCACAGTGTGTTTCATTCAAAGTACCTGCTCAAACACATTGGTGTGGATAGATCTTAATGATGAGCTGATACTCTATTGTGATCTTCAAGATACTGCCGATTCTAAAACACAGATGAAACAGAACTTCCCAGTGCAACCCAAAGCACCCTCTCAGTCTCTCTGCAACATGTTGAATGTCCTGGTAGCCATCCACATAATCATTTCTGCATCTGGCAGTATTGTGTTTTTTCAGGAAAGTTACATATGAAACACGAATTGTCTCAGGAAAAAAAGAAGTTTGCAGACTTCTCAGATTTCAGAATATGTGTCAAAACTTCTGGTTAATTATTTRTTTTTGAGAAGTAATGATATGCAATTAAACTGCATATATCAATCTCCATCTTGTACTTTGTCACTTTATTTTCCAGAGTGGTGTTGATATAATGAGGGCAAAAAATACCATCCAGGATGAGAAGTTTAACTGTAGCAAGATGAAGTAAATACTATAAATTCCTTCTCATTTATTTTTAGTTGTTGGGTTATAAACATGTAGAAGAAGTTAACTTCTCCATTTCAGTGAAGAATTTCCTGAGCTGTGGAAATGGAAAAGGTATTTGTTTATACTTAACACAGGATTAGCGGCAGGTTGGGCAGAGTTGCAAGAGGAAATATTGATACTTTAAAAAATGATTGTGGTGTTTTTCTTTAAGATGAATGTCCTTCCCCACTCCCCTTCCCCTGGCCAAATAATGAGTTTTGGCAGAATGTATTTTGGCTCACGAGCTTTGATTTTCTGTGTGATATTTGGAGAGGTTTGATGGGAATGGATATATGTCACAAACACATTTGATTAGCAGGAAAATCTTATTGTTTGTACAAGAAAAGTGGGGTTGGCAAAAAAATGGGTGGCTATTTATTTTGTCAAAACCTACCTAAAAATGCTAAAGCAAGAAAGGGAACTCTCCTGGCTCTGGACAGCAAGAAAAATACTGCAGTCTTTTGCCTGTCTTCTAGCAGAAGAGAAAAATTATACTTCCTCCTCCCCACTTTCAGCTCTGTATAGGCATCACTGATCATGATATATACTTGATTGCATGATGTGCAGAAGGGCAGGCAATGGCAGGCAAAGACTGCTCCCACCTGATGGATGAGCTCTTGCACAGCCACAGAGGGTAACCACAGCTAGGGACTGGGCAGCAGCTGTGCCCAACTTAGGCACCAACCTCACATAGATTTCAGTTATTTAATGAGCCAGATCTCCTAAAGTCCATACATACCTTTATTATATCRCCAGTGGGGAGATGTGAAAGCCTCTGAAGACCTCCAGGGAGATATGGGTCACCTGACTCAGATTTCTACACGTCAGCATATCAAATCTCTTTCAAAAGCCCTTCCTTCCCTTCATTGATGTTGTAGGGAACACACTCACCTATTTGGGGAAGACAGCCTGTTATGGACCTAAAATGCAGGCACTGGTTAAGTGTGTAAAACAGATGAACCGGTCCCCCCCCCACACACCCTAGAATATCCCAGCCAGAGTCAACCAAAAAGCTGTGCATGTTACAAAGTTGAGAGCATCTGAGGAGCACACATACATGTTTCCTTACCTGTTCCTGGATCTGAAATCTGAGGTGGAAGGGATTGCTAGTGCTGCCAACCTCTTGAAAGCTGGGGAGCAGCAGTGCAATCCATTTAGAGACCCGTTCACTATAGAGAAGCTGCTGCTTAACCTTACATGTGCCCAAAAGCCCGATCCATTCATGTGCATGTTGCAGGAGGGCTCAAAAGTGGGGCACTGAAATAATTTGCCTTATCAATGCAACTTGGATTGCTTCTCCTGAAAAACCTGTCGTCATTCCTATATGTGAGATGTCTTAAGATAATCTTCACTTTTCATCTATTTTCCTGTTCCAACTCCTCCCAAATTTAGTTCTCATAAATTTAATGGCCCCATGATTTATCATTAGTCTCTGATGGCTTGTTTAGCATATGCATAAACAATAGATTGAGTTTAATAACACTGCATTTTCTAATCTGAAAGTGTACATGGTAGTCTGATGACTGATGGTCTGAGTAACCATCAACTTGTTCCGTCTCCCTTTCCCAAAATGGTCCTTCTAGTTTTCCTGAAAATTCATTTTGTTAACTCAAAGTTTCTGACCTTTCTACACATTAATTTTCTAAATGAATCTTCCTCTAAGTTTTTATAGTAGTAGCTCTCTTACTGGGAGAATGGCACCTTGATTTTGGTGATTGCAGTGACCTCCTGCTCTGCCATCTGTATCCAAACCTCTAAACAATTTCTAAAGTGACAGCTGCCTTGCGGGCATCACAGTACAGTGCTCTGGAGTGCCATAGCTCCTAGGATGAGACAAAAGGCCTAATTTTTAAGTCTTGGTACCTAGTCTTGTGGATTTAGGTATATTTGTCGCACTGAAAGCAACTAGAAATGGCCTGATGTGCAAAAGTTACAAGCAACTTTTCTGGTAACAGAATGAATGACAGAAATGTTTCATTTTCATTTAGGCACCTAAATGAGAATTGTCAAGAGCCTGATTTTCCCAGAATGTTAATGGGAGGTTGGCACTTTGAAAATCTAGCCTCTGGGTTAAATAATTGGGGCCGCAGGCTATGGAATTAAAAGACTACATTGAATTTTAAAGTAGCATACAAGTCCAAGGTGGTGTATGTAGCGAATGAAGGCACGGACTCAAGAGGTGGTGGTGCATCTTGAGACATTTATTATTTGTTTCTGAGTATATTTATACTAAGAAGTTTGCTGCTTCAGCGGTTTTACAGGCGCACTTTGCTAAGCCARTCATCATGCTGGTTATGTCACAGGTAGCCAGTCATYGCACCGATCACGCAYGCACGATCATGCCTTGTACCTTGCTRYTTGCTTCTCCTTTCCCAYACGCTTTGCTGCTTGTAACTTTCCACCAGTTTAACCCTGTCMTGACCCTCCACAGGTGTATAAGGAGACCTGAAGCCCAGATTCTGTGTTAGTCAGTATCTTCTACAGTCACTGTGGCATTAATTAACAAGATCAAAGTGAAAACAAATCACTGCTGTTCTGATTTGATTAATCATGTATTCTCTCTTTCCTGATATAAATGGCTGTAAAGTCATCCCTGTGACAGGGGAGCAGGAAAGAGTCCCTGTAGGGCTTGTCTGTACACACAGACATGTGGATACATGCCCACATATACATGCATGTTGTACAATTTTTACTACTATAGTAAGAATATGGTCATACAGCACCCCCTCTGTCCTCATGTGTATCTTGCTGTCAGTTTAATGCATGTTGCTCTATCACATTGGGACATGCATTGTGCTTCAGTAAAAAACACATTTTTTGTAATTACACCAATAAATAGTTCTGTATACAGGATACTGTCACAATCGCAGTCATTTGATATTTTTCCAACTATCTAACCATATATATATATTTCATTCTGTACAGTCAAGTCATCTGACAATGAATTCAGTCCACAGTAAATTTAGCAGAGCAACATTAATGGGCTAGTATTTTCCATCCATGCCAATCTGCCAGTAAATTTATGAGAAGACGGTCCAGGCCTTCAAAGTCCTTATTAGCAGATCTTCCTGAAATGTTTGTCTCTGTGACAAAATAGCCAGGGCATTTTCTAGTGTTCTGGTTTTTGCATGAAGGGGTCGCATACAAAGAACATAACCTTTTAACACCCATTTCCAGAAAGATATATTATTTTTGTGATGCATATGGACTATTTATTTGGAATGGCTTGCACAGAGGAATGAAGGGAAACAATGTCATTAGTGTTGTAAAACAGCTTTTCGGCATCAGTTATTGATGGAGAAAAAAATCTGATTACAAGGAAGGTTGTATTGGTATGCAATACCTGGTGCATGGCTCTGCCCTAAGAGTTAAGAGGCTCTGCAGACTACTTTCCTTTATTTGTATTTATGGCACTGTTGTCAGAAGTGCTTGGAAAGATGTACAGCAGTTTGAAAATGTAGCACAGTAAAATGATCATGCTTAAATTCCCCAAGAAGCAATGAAAGCAAGAAACATTTTAATGTGGCTATGACTGCCAGAAAATGTGTGAAAATTTGTCCTCAGCATGTAATCCACCTGAAAATACTTTATTTGCTTACTATTGCCTGTGCATGTGCTTCTTTTAATTGAAAACAATGAGAAAAACCAAGGAGGTGTTTTTGTACTCGCAAATTCCTTTGGAATCTGTATTGTACATTCACACGGTGATGGTGTATGTACCTCGCCTGTGCGCTGGCTGGCGTTGCCATCGATATGCCAGCCTCTGTAACATAGTCCTGTCCCACCGCTGGCCCTCAAGGATGCCTTTTCCTGACAGATAAATCGGTGCAGTGTGTGGTGGTGTGAAAGGGAAGGTCGTGTAAGGCTGGATCAAGCTGCATGGAGGGAATTGATACAAAGGGACAGGCCACAGTTAGAATCTATAACTAACGTTTATTGCTGAATCCTTCTCCTTATTTCAGAGGGGATTCTTTGGGTGTGGAGGGGAAGAACTAGTCTCTCCATATATTTTCCTAATCCTGTAGATTTCTAGAACTTAGGCTCTGTGTGAATTCTGCATGCCTGACCTCCTCAGGAAAAGGAGGTAGCATGCAGGCACACAGCAAACTATCCAAGAATAAGTTGGGACATAAGAAAGCCTGATGGCTGAAAAATGGGTAAGCAGATATAAGTTTATTTTCTGTAGTTATATTGCAACTTCATTTCTAATTCAGTTTATTACAAAAGTCACAGGAATAGGCCATTTTTGATGACAAGGTCTCATTGCTGCCAATTTTCAGCTCAGTGTGGAAACTGGTTCAAAATGCCTTGCATCCCTACACACATTCATATACACAGATGGTGAAGTCTAGATTTATCTCTATGGAGAGGACAGGTGCTAAAAATACAAATTTCAGAAAATTGCGGGAGGGAGAACAAAAAGAAAAAGACYGACAGCTGCTCATTGTCCTGCCTTGACAAAACATGAGTCGTAACAATCCTGGGAAGAAAGAGATCAGCCTAGAAAATGAAAGACTTCACAGAGGTATCACTCCACAATAAAGGCCAGAGACATACAATACTGATTACTTTATAACGAAGCTGCCAGGGATCCTAAAGAAGGTGTCTGAATGCCACAGCAACACAGTATTTTTGCGTCCCTATGTGGTACTGCGGATATGTCCCTGGATGCTGAAGCTTGTGGGATCCTGGTCTGAAAAAGACTTTCAGGCAAGCTTAACTCCAGTCCCACTGGGGTCAAAACAATGTATGGTTGCATGGGCTGTATACAAAAGATCTCAATTTTATGGCACCAAACACCATAATGCCCATTTTTCAGGCATTGGTCCCATCAGAACAGACTCTGCACACCCRAGTGAGCTGCCTAAAGCTGGCAAGGAGCTTCTTGTCTCAGGGAACCACCATACGGGAAGTCACCTTGGCCAGCCAAAGGAAAAGTCAAAGGCTTTTAAGCTCTGATACAGTGAGCCTACACTACACACAGACCCTCATGGAATGCCATTATTTCTGTTAAAACCAGCAGGGAAGGTAATTTTCTTCCTTCAAAACAGAGGGGGGAGGGGGTTGCCACTCTGCCCTCCTCCCTTCTTATCTCTTCTTTCATCTTCTCCTTGTAGGCTGTTTGAGCATCCGCCTAGGCAGTGAGGAACGCAGCTTTGATTTGTGTCTCTGCCTCGTGGCACTCCGTCACCCCTCTCAGGGCAGCATCCACAAAGGAGGTCCCTCAGCACTTACCTTTACATGTCTGAGCCCAGGGGCAAGCACGTGCCCTAGCCTTAAAGCCCTATCCCTCCACAGATTCAAAGAAAAGCCTTTAGAGCTCAGCTCCACTGCAGCTCCCACCATTTTTGTGTTCCCCTTTCCATTTGCCCACTAGAGCCGAGGGGGATCAGGGGGTCGGGGATTCCTGGGTAGTCCTGACCCTTAGGCTGCTGTGAACAGTTGTATCTTGAAAAACATTCTTTAATTATTTTGATCCCACCCTTCCCTGCCCCCAAAGTTTTTTCTTTGAAACTCTTCTGACACCTTTTCTTGGATTTGTTCAGAAGAACTTCAAAGAATAAGAATTACATAATCTAAATATTTTAATCAAGTCTTGCTCCATAGTTATCAAAGACAAAAGTAAGGTTTTAAGAAGAATCACTGAGCATGAAAGTTTTTAGTTGTGTGCATGTCAGGACTCCCATTTTCCTCCCATTTTAATTAGTTGAAATAGTCCAGAGTAATTAAACAAATAGCTACTATTTGTAGAATTTGAGTAGATCCCTCAAACAGACTGAATAAAAATCTTTGTGTTTATCCGACATTGAAGAAAATTAACCTTTAAGAAGCCAAAATTTAAAAAAGTTGTTTTTTTTTTTTTTTTTTTTTTGCTGGTAGCATTTATTTCTGCCAATAGCATATTCTGTGTTTTATAAAGTATAAATTAAATGTCTGAACTGACCACTTGAAATATAATCGTCATATAGTTCCTTTCCTTCTTCTGGTGCCTCCGTGCCAAGCAAAAGGTTAAAGTCCCATGCAATCAGTTTATTTTTAATATTTTCTAAGGCACTGGAGAGCATTACTCTACTAGTATCTCAGCTMATCAGTCAGAAGCCACAGGAAAAGAAACAGCTCTTTTGAGTTTGGGACTGGAGTTCTTCACACAGGAAAACAGCTTCATCCAGCCAAAGCCCTCACTCTGTGCTTTGCTGTACTGAAGGCAATTTCAGCCCATGCCTTCTGTAATCAGGGCAATAGACCAGATTCAGCAGACACAAGTCAGCCACTTACATCCTGGGGATGGAATATGGTTGGATTTGAGGGTATTGCTTGTGACCTTTCTTCTCTTGATGGTTCGATGTGCTGATAGTTTTATTCTCACCTCCCACTCTGCCTGTTTATGTGACTATTATGTTCAGTCATGGATGGCTGGGAGACTGCAGATTTCCTTGCTGACTCATGGAAAACAGGATTTCCACATCAGGAGAGGGATATATGTGGATATTAATGCTTTGATGTGAGAAAGCACACAAGCACATCCCCTGTACAAACATCTGCTTTGGGAGGATCCTTCCCAGCCCCTTAAGGTTTTGTGTCTCTTCTGCTCTGTAAAGAACTGCTGTTTCTATAGTGCAGAGGACAATTCCAAAGCAAGTCCCCAAAATGGAAGTGAATCCGTGTAATGTCCAGTTGAAAAAGTACAAAAATAAAGCCTTTCAGTGCTCCATAACGATGCTCACTGGAGGCAGCTGTGAGAGAAAATAGCTCATCTGAGAGTTTCCACAGCACTTCTGACTGGGAAAGAGTGCTCAGATCAATGCTCAAAGTATGTGTTTCTCCACCATTTTCAGATGATGCAATGTCTTCCCCTCTTTTCTACTCACCTTCCCTCTCTCAACCATTTCACCCCCCTAACTGCTTCTCACAGTCTTCAAGGTGCTTGCGGTGCATAGCTGAGCTGCATGCAAGGACACAAGGCACCACTTCCCACATTGTCATGAGGACAGTGCTCTGCCATGGCAGCGCAGGATGGCCCGGTGAGGACAATTGTGGAATATAACACCATTAGCCTGAAATGTGGTGGGCTGCACCACATCTGATCATTATCTTTCTTTCAGTTCTCTAAGCAGTTACATAAAGTACCTCTCCATTTAGGCTCTTTTGTTGTCCTCTTCACTGCAGCCACCTAAGCATACCTCAGTGTTTCTGGAAGTCCTGTGAGAAGGAGCAGGATTAATATCCTCTACATAATGGGTAGGGAACTGAGGTAGATGGTAGCAGATAATTTTTACAGAATAACATAGAAATTCTTTATCTGATCTGGGAATAGTCTTCAGTCCCCAAAGGCTGATTCTATCACTTTAACCACAAGACTATCCTGTCAGCCAAAAAATACCTGGAATAAGCCRGGATTGCCACATTGCCATGAGTAGAGCAGGTCTCTCCAGGACAAAACCCATGGCCCTAGCTTCAATGATCTGTTAATTTTTTTAAAAGATGACCAGGAAGTGATGTGTTTTCTTTGAACCAGACTAACAGTACACCTAATTTTAAGGAACATTGTGAATTTATGCTTCTTACTAGAGGTGTGCTTTGGAACTATTAAAAGCCAGTTGGAGTYACCATTCCCCCAAAGCAGGTATTCTTTTGGGTTAAGACTCATCATATTATTAGATACCTTGTTTTGTGACGTATGGATTATTTGTATGGAATATATGCATACTCTTACTTATAGGAGCAACTGTAAGTCAAACTGAACAGAGACAGAAAACAGTGAGACTAGATTTCATGTCCTAAAAAATCCTCAGCACCCTAGACAAATGAAAAAGATATAGCAGAGATGAACCAAAATGCTTGAAACAAGTGAGAAGTGTTTTTTGAGAGCCTGCTTCCTGTTGTTGGTGGCATTCAATCAAGGACAAACAGGACATTACTGGAGCTGGAGGGGAAATAAGTCTACCTTAAACGAAAAATGTGTCTATGGATCATTCGCTCTACTTGGAGGCACAGCACATTTCTCCCACTAAAGCAAAAGGCTCTGTACAACACAGTGTAGCACTGATCTTGCAGTCAGGCACCTCTCTCTGGATCCATKTACCTACCTGTGCCCTGTGCATTTCTTCACGTGCATTGGGCTGTGGGGTTGCAGCCTGCAGTTGCAAGAAAGCAATRAAACAGTGGAGATAGATAGTCTGGTTTCATAGGAACATCATTTAATCAAGCATTGGCATAGGAAATACATGGTTCCTTGGGTGGTACGGTAACTTATGTCAGATCTGGGAAATTTTGTAGGGGTGATTCTGATAATGTACTACAACACTGGAGGTTACAAGAGACATGATGAACAATACTGTCCAGAGTGCTAATGCAGCACACCTCAACAACGTATTCGTAAACGTGAATCAAACCCTGCATGCTTGATTAGCACCTTAGTAACACCACTGAATTACTGGAGGCCTTTATAAATTGGACTGATAAGAGATATTATTGTAATCTTCACTTTCTATGAGTAAGGGCTGTATCTCTGTAGAAGTTCCTCTTCTCTTCTTCCGGCAGGCGAGAGCAATCCCTGTGAACAGAGCGGTAATTATGCCACCGATCACAGCTGCGCCAATTAACCAGGCCTGGATCTGACGAGCTTGCTCAAGATAGGGTATTAAAAAGTCCCAGAAAGATCCAAGTGCTGTGGGGAAAAAAAAGGCAGAAAAAGTAAGGTCCTTTTATATTATGTAATGTACTGGTAGTTTATTGAGGCCAGCAGTTATATAATGGCCAATACTGGAAGACTTAAAGTGAAAAAAGATATTACATTGGTAAAAATTGCCTGAAGGTCACAAATATTTTTAAACAAATCTCTTCAGTCCTTAGAGTTTACATTTCCCCATTTTTGTATTAAAGATAGGAACAGAGTTCACTGTTCCCRGTATTCTTTATAGTTTTACCAAAACTGTAAGAATGTAACACAAGAACAGACTGAGGCAGTACGGCCAAAGGTCCCACTAGCTCAGCATCCTCTCAGCAGCAACAACCAAAGCAGAGTACTAGAGAAGAATTTAAGAGCAGGTCAAGCATATTAAGATCCTTTCACAAAATATTTTCCCAGTCTCCAACTTGCAGCTCAGGGATTTCTTGAACCAGAGGTGGTGTTCTTGTATGTAATAGTCACTAGTAGATTTTTTTATTTTTTTCATCAGCTTGTCCAGCTGCTCTTTGAACTTTTATCACAACTTCTTGGACCAAGGAGTTCYTTATCTTAACTACATACTCTGTGAAGAGCCACCTCCTTTCGCTTGGTTTGAACCTGGCACCTGCTAGTTTCATTTGATGTCTCTTGGGCCGGGAGAGGCAGTAGACAATTATTCTGTGGTCACTCTGCACACACGAAACCCTTGAAGGAAGAGGTGGAGCCTTCTTTCTTTGGGGGGGCCCAGGGGAGCTCCTCACTGGTTAGAGAATCAACCCTCTCCTTGCTTTCCTCTATGAGTATGTCTGTCTGTGTTCCTGTCTTTCTTGCTATGACCCAACGAGTCATGAAAACCTTGTCGTACAAGGCTCTCACTTCACTGTGCGACCTTTGCAATGCAACCCACAATCTGCTGGCTTGTATGTGAGAAACGGGAGTATGCATCCTGTTAGACCAAGCTGAACCTGGAATCCACATCTCCCAGTTACTAGCTGTAACTGGCTATTAGGACAAGAAAAGGGGACACCTGTGGGAAGGCTGTAGCTTACTTTTGAATTGTGTTCATGCAGCTGGACTGCTGTAGGTGTGCTCAACCACATTTAGCGTGGTGCACTCCCAGAATGTCTCCCTGCCCATCTCCCAGTTTCACTAGTGCCGACAAAAGTGATCCCATGTATCTCCTTGAAACATGGTGCTTCTGAGTGTGTGCTTTTGAATGCACTGAGCTCTGAAAAGATGCTATTGGTTTGGGGCGCCCTTAAAGTTAAACAATCCTTAGCACTTGGTGTCTGATTTACTTTCTGAGATACAATTCCAGCTTAGCCTGAATATAGTTTGCTTTGTCCCCACAACTCTGCTTCACTTTTGGGAAAGTGTGGTTACTATATCTCTGGATCTTATTTTCCAATTTTGTATTCGGAGGTTGGATTTGCCATATACATGTTCAGCCTTCTGCTTCTGACCTCAGTAGACATATAAGTGCTATATAACACTAAGAATTATCAAAAATTTAGGTTCTTAATATTTCAGAGTGAACTCTACAAGCCTCTGTATACAAGGCACCTCATCATTTCTCATCTGTCAAATGAGGACAGCACCAGCCAGTCAAATCCTTTATATTGTGAATATAAACTAATATTTCTGCAGTACTCAGCTGCTGCAGTGATAGGCACCAGAGAAAAAGTGTAAGAGGAAACATCTTCAGGATAGTGTTTTAAGAGCGTACAATAAATCATACATTCGGCTACACACGGCTTAACTAAGAAAAAGAAAATCAAAATTAAGGAGAATTGGATATCTGATACTTAATGAATTCTGTCTATGCTGTGCAATGAGTGAGGTGGAAGTCTGGGGAAAAATAGCATGTAATTGAAGATAATGCATACATATAAGGCTGGAGGATGAATTATGACTGTATGGACAAATTTAATGTTGGAATTCTTAACTTTTCATGCTTGACTTTGTAACCTCAACATTTTTTTAACCTACCTCTTTTATGGTTATATTATAAACAAGACTGAAWCAGAAACAAAATGGATATTTAAACTGGAGGATGCATATGATAACAGAAACCTGATACATGACAGGGACTTGATACTGTCTTAAAGGTGTTGAAAAAGAGCATTATCACAAAGTTGTCCTCCTTGCAGAACTTTGTCTGGGATATGAGGGATTTCTAAGTGACTTCTTAAATCCATACTTTGTTGTTCTCTCTCCTCCGCCAATATTAATTGGAGTTCTGAGCTCTCTTCTCCTTGGCAAAATGTAACATGACTTTGAGACACAGAGATGTCGCATTTCATGGCAGGTCCTTTCAGAAGGGATTAATCTAATCCTTTTTTTTATATCCCTGATATTCAGTCAAAGATGCCTCTCTCTTGCTTTCTGTATAAAATTCCTGTAATTAGCTTGAAGCCAACAGCCACCTCCTGGCATCTACTGTCTGTTTTCTGCTTCTTTTTGCTGTGCAAAGGATTTTTGGCATCTCTATCATAAAGTTACCATGGTAACTCTGGGGTACCAGCGAATGGAGTATCCCAGGGCTCCCTATAATCTGTAAACATATGACTGTAACACAACAGTAAACCTATGACTGTTCCCGGACTTGTGAGCTGGCCAGCCCGTCTGCCCAGCAGAAATCCTGCAAACTGGGATTTCAAGGACTCCATTACCATAATGATTTAGTCTCTGACAGTGCTAGACCCACGAGTACAGCGATGGTTTGCTGRTGGCTACATGGGAAAAGTGTTAAGAGAGCGGGTAGAGGACATAGCCGCTCTGTGGGAGCCATTAGTGTTTTGAGTCATCCTCCCCAGAAGGTGCCATGAACATCGATTAAAACTGCCCTCCCAGTCAATAACTTCATGACRAAGCAAGAGGAAGCCAGGTTTTGCTGGTGCTTGATCTTTAGCCTTCCATTAGTGGCTAATACCAACAAATCCCTTCATCTTGCTCTTTCCCATAGAAAAATAACAGTTATTAACCCCAGCCACAGTCTTAGCATCCAACTCTTGAAGTTCTTTCTTCTCAAAGAGAGTTTTAGCTCTAGGTAACAGCAACGAAGCATTTTTTACTATTAATACACAGAAGTACTCATTTTTTAATTAAAAAATACTGAATAGTCCATTTTTTGTAGGTTACTGATGTTACAACAGTACACAACAGTGTAATTTTAGAGTGAAGTAATGTGTGTCTCCTATATTTAGGGARATAATATGGACTTTCCCTCCATAATTAAAACAGAAGAAACATGCTGTGGCTAATCTATTACTGGGCATCCTGAGAGCTTCCTGTTGTGATCTCAAATTATGTTATTGATATAATGGATCCCAAGGATGAACAAAACCACCTTTATATATATATATATATATATATATATATATATGTATCTATCTATCTATCTATCTATCTATCTATTCTGTATATTCCTTTTATGCAAACCAGTGCTATGGTAAAGCCTTTCCAGGGTAGATCCCACAAATTAGAAATAAAACTTCTCTCCAGCCAAAGAAACAAACAAAAACTAATTTCCTATCATTTATTAATTGCCATACATCCCACTGGCATGTTGACAGAGACCTGCCATTCCATTTGATGTACTTTTCTTCCCCTAATTTGTGTAATTAATGGGCACCAGATTTTAAGCAAACTTTCAGGCAACACAAACTTATCTAGCTCAGGCTTACAGATTTTCTTCTCACCCTTTTAAGCAAGTACTTTCTATTTGGTTGTTGTCATTTCCTTGGTTTGGTATGGGTGGTTCATATGTTGTGTCCCTCTGGTTGATCATGGGAAATACCACTGAGACTTCTACAATCAAAAAATCAGGAGACGAGCTGMGAGGGATTTCAAGTTTTGGAGATCCTCAGTCTGTCCTAACACAGGATCACTTGTCCCTGCAGTGATGAGAAGGTCACAGCTCCCATGAACTTCACTAGGGTTTCCTTATTATTACAGTTCGGAAAGTCTTTCGTAAATGTTGTCTTCTTACAGTTTAAGGCTTCCCATAACCATGGGAGAAAGTTTGGAGAAGACGTTCAGCCATTGTCCTCTGTCTTTGGGCTTCAAGAGATGCTGTGYAATGAGTATTAATGAGTTGTTCATGGTAGAGCCGCAATATCTATTGGTGTAAATTCAAGCAGCTCCTCTTTAGTCCTCTCTTAAACCTAAAGTGGACAACTCAGGAAGTTATGATTCRTTCCCTTGCTACCCCCCTTCATTGTGTGGCTATCTCTGGAAATGGTTTCTGCGTTTTATAATCAATTTTATAACCGAATTTTCAGTGCTGAAGTTGGTTAGAGTYGTCCCTGCCTGTTACTTCTGCACAGTAGCATTGCTGTGCATTCCCACCCACTCACCGGCAATGCTGACACGTCCACAGAGCGGATTACAGGCAAAAATGGATTACTTTGGTGTATTAAAAGGAGAGAAATCAAATATTCCTGGGTATATTTATAGAGCAACACAGTTCTGTTGTTGTTGTTGTTGCTGGATAACCTGAGTTAACACTTGCACTTGATAACCACTCTTTCACAGTTTGCTTATATGAATCTCTCAAAAAGGAGGTGAGATCTGGCTATAGGACACCTGATATGTGCCACCACCACATTATGTGCTACTAGGGTGTTAATAACTCACCGAAAGATAGTTTCCTTTCCCTAAACCTTGAGGGAAAAAGAGAAAACAAACAAACAAACAAGCAGTTTTTAAAATCCATGTCTGTGTTCCTCCATTAAGCATCTTTGCATAACAGTGAAACTGTCTGCTCGCACTCTGCTTTCTGGGGAATATATTTTTACAACCTGTTTTTTTGGTTCTCTCCTTATTTTTAATCACCCTTATTCTACACCTCTTTATCTCTGCCTGAGGAAAACCCCAGGACCAAAATGCTCTCTTCTCATCTTTTATTTATAAAAAAAAATTTTTTTAGTCAAGTGTTTCAGAAATGTAAACTGTATTCCAAGTCAGCATTTAGCAAGTATTGTCACTTTTAATTGCATTCTATTACCCCAGCATCCACATTTTAATGCACATCACTATTTTATTGTACAATCTTAAATTCAAAATGTTGTCCTTTCACACTGTAGCCAACAGCGCTTGCTTCTGCGTGTGGAGACTCAGCAGAATCCCCCCCTTTGTGGTACAGCGCCATTTGGTATCTATTGTATTTGCCAGTTGCCATGTTTTCTAATTGCCTGTCTCTCATTTTGCAACCAAATTGCTGAAGATCTATGAATAGAAATGAGCTACGGTCAGAATCTGGATCTGGGTTTTCCTTCTGCAACACATCCACAAGCAACCAGCCAGGACAGCTGTACTCCYGGCCTTCTACATTGTAATCACACCGCTATTATCCCTTGCTTTGCCCTCAGTGTCAAAGCTCCTTGGTTAAGACGTTCAAAAATTGGAACTGATGGTTAGATTCCTGGGTTTATAATTGTGTAGCTGCCTGTTTCTTCAAAAAATGTGAAACATCCAGCCACACTTATAGGCATTGTCAGATTGTTCCCACTAAGAGAAGGAGAGTTTCTGCGGAAAAGTCAGGCTGTGTCTGTGTTTTTATCTGTTCCTATATCTGGAAGGAAAAAATTAAAAAGACTTAGTCCAGACCCTTAAATGCAAATGCTTGGAATAACTCTTGCAGTAGAATATTGTTTTGACAGCCATTGCTAGGTGGTGCCATTAGTCTTCCAAATCCTTTTTATTGATGCCAGCAAATGTTCGTCCTCAGCAAGCCTTGCCAGTTTGTTAGTTTTATGGTTCATGGTTCTCRTGTCAGGGAGAGCTGGGTGTCTGCTTCAGCTTCTGCTCAAATCAGCACCCAAGCAATTAGACTCTGACATGCCTTTAATTCTTGAAAGATGGATTTCCGTGTATACTSTTTGTGACCACTTCTGTTTCAGGGCTGTCATATGTATAAAAATAAATGAAGCTGCGATTAAAATATCCACATACTCTCCCATACTGATTCATTTTTCAGTAGAAAGAAGGGCTCCAGGCATCAGCTTTTTCCCCGGGGGAGAACAACAGTATAATTTAGCATTAAAATACCATTTTCTCATTGGATCCTTTCCCACTTTTATTTCTTGTAACCAGCCTCATAATGTTCTGTATGAAACTACTTCATCTCTACCAAATTGCTGTGCTCTAACCCAGAACTGCTGCTGTTGCTGCTTTTCTCCAGTTACTCACTTTAAAATCAAACAAAACCTAGTTTATTTGTTCATTCCTCATTCTATCCATTCCTGTTCCTCTGTCTTTCCTCTTCCTCCTCATTAGGAAGATCTGCAGAAATTCTACCTATGCTCACCTACCCAGATCTTCACTGCTGTTATTTTTTTTACCTTTGTAACTTTTTCCTGCACGTCTTATAATTCCTGGCTGCCACTCACAGACCCATACTTTCTGTTCTGCCATGAGTACGCTGGAGGCAGGCTTTCTTTCTTCAGCTCCTCTTCAAGAAGTTCCTGTTTACTCTTAACAAGAACCTAGCATTCCTATCCAGAGAAAAGTCTGGATTTAGGCATGGAAATATTGAGAAAATCCTTATCTGCATTTTGAAATTCTGGACCATTTTCCATTTGTAACCCGTTCTTTCCTTTGGATGAGAATTAGCTTAAACTCTTTTCCTCTCAGGGAGATTAACAAGAGGTTGAGCGACATCTAAGGATTATCTGGGCTTTCTAAATGAGGTTGAATTTCACTCTTTGTGTTGATCTTTCAAATAATTAAGGAGCTACTTTCCTTACTTCTGCATTAAGAACATGGGCAGAATTTAATAAGAATTTCATCTTCTGAGCACTGCATGCTTCCCCATGAAGAGTGAAGAAACCAGGAGGCAACAAAACTGGATTGTTAAATGGTAACTAGTTTACTGCTTACTTTTGCAATACCAGTCCAGTTCTCACTATTTCTGATTGTCTTGATATTTGGCATTTTTTAATGGTATGATTATACATCGTATCATGAGATTTCAGGAAACTAAAGGGTTTCATTAAAAACAGGTATGTATTTTTCTAGTCTTGATCAAAAATAAAATTATGGAAACCTGAACAAAGGGGAAAGATGACTACTAATGAAACCAAAATATTAATTTTGAGATTATATTTTAAGTGATTTTGAGATTATTTTCTGTTTGAATAATTGAGGTTGGTCAAATTGTGTATGACAAGTTAGAAGAAATACTGACTTCTGTCCCTGTGTTGTAGTATGAAATGGCCTTAACAATTATCCAGGTGAGTTATAGATTCCTTTCCTTACACATAAATAATCAGTTATAAAAATGTGTTTTCTGGATGACTCTAAAACATGAGCCAGATTTTACTTAACTGGAGAATTGAATGAACAAGCTGAATGCACACCTGGACAGTTTATCAGGTATGCAGAAACCATGCACCCTCATCATTAAGCAAACTCTTTCAGAAAAGCAGAGGTGCCCTGGGAACTGTTCTTGTCTGATAAAGACAAAAAAAAACAATGAGAGTGCTAGTTTTGCTAAAATGTCTCTGGTGTTTTTGCTATACAGTTACTGGACCTTCATCTCTCAATTGCCTTTTTACTGAACAGGTGTTTTCACAGAAAGTTTTCTGCCTCAATCGTGAAAAGCAAACATGCCAGTAACCTACTCATTCGGTTGCCAATGATGTTTTGCAAAGATGATAACTGCATCTCATATTGAGGATAGGTTTCGATAGCAGTGAACACCAGAGACGTGTCTGATCATTCCAGGAGTCCATTTTTATAATGGATCGGGCCAAAGCATCTAAGCAATCTTCTGTTCCAGACAGCTTTATATCTTTAATAGAATTTAACCCTTCTCTTAGACAAGAAGGATACAGGCACTACCAAAGTGAAGTTATGAAGTCCTCTACCCTGAGTACAAGACCTGAGTTTACCTGAGGTTCCCCAACAGCTAAAGCCCCACGGTCCTCTATCCTCTCTGTGCTTGAGAGGATGGCCGAAACACCCAAATCAAAACGAAACAACAATGCAAGTCAAAACCTTCAGTAAACAGTGCAAAATCCATTTGATTCAATGAAAAAGCATTATAAATGATCCAGTTGCATTCTGTACAAATAACCATAGGGTAAGCACAAGGTCAATGGATCACCTAGTTTTAAGTGCTGCACAGACCTTGTGTTGTCCTTTGGTAGAGGTGAATTTTACTCTGGGTACTTAAGAGATCAAATTGATTGCTTTTGTAAACCAAAAGGAGAGCTTTGGATCTGCCTGCACTTCAAACAAAGTCGAGAATCTGAAAAACCCACTGGTTTCCATTTATGTTGCACAGTATCGCCTGAACTGGGCAAACAGCAGACTCAAAATCCAGTCCTTTTTCTCCCTAGCTCTGATCACAAGCTGACTCATTGGGTCAGAGTCTGTTCTTTATAAGCCTGTGTAGTTACGCAGCACAGACAGAATAGGTAGGATTGGTGTCAGTTACTAATTTTTGGTTGGCAGTTTTCAGATAGTATCATATTGATTACATATATCATCGGACCAGAAACATGAAAACAAGCAGGAGAAATTTGGGACTGTATTCAGGGAAAAATCTAGAATAGAAGTATTGGGGATTTTTTAATCTTGTAATTCTACAGACATATTTCATGTAAAAAGCAGCAAATTTGACATTTACTTAAAATTGTAATGTTACCTGGTTCTTCCAGGTACTCATAGTCATACCCCAGCTCTCTTGATGGAATAAAAAATTCTCCATTTCGGTAAAGAGGGATAAAGGGAACCATGTAATTTTCTCGATTGTGCCCTATGGGTGCATTGGCTGCTGGGTAAACTTCTCGCAGGGGCCTGTGTCTTCTTAGCCACCGCTCAAAAATGCTGTGAAAGAAGAAGTATGACTATTAATGGTGGAGACAGGCAGAAATTTTATTCCTGAAGATATCAGAAATTGTCAATGGGGTTTGAACCCTGGAGACAGATTGACACACGTTAACTTGTGATTATATGTGTGTAACGCTTTCTAAATAGTTCTGGATTTGTTACTTCAGTTATGATTTCCTATGCAAGCCAATGAAAAGCAAAGGCCTGCAGTGCTGTAGAGAGGCTGAATACACTTTTAATTTCCAAAATACAATTCACTGTGTCGATATGACCTGACTGTAGCTTCTGCTCAGTAATTCACATAGTTCTAAGGGATACAGAGAAAAAGATTGAAGACCACAGTCCTTCCCCTTCACCTTCAGAACCTTTTATGACAATTTTGGATAGTCCTGTTCCCAGCTCCTCAATTCTGTTCCCTTTTCCCTGTTCCTTCTCCATTATAATCAGAGATTTTCATTCCTCCATTAAAATGTGGGTGCACAATACTTGTTTTGACATCACCAAGGGGTTGGAAACATCTGAGGAAGAAGGAATACACTAGATGAAGCCAGAAACTTGACAAAGTAGGTCAGCTATCAGGAAAGATGTTTTCTCCAGCAGTAGGTGTTACCTACACCTCTGACCTCAGCTTCTCCTTTCCATTTCTCCTTGCCAAAGGTTTCTGTCTTTAGCTGTCTGTCAGCACAGGTTTGTATGCATGTTCTTTAACTTGGAGAGAGAAAGCTTAAACATTGCAGGATAGAAAGAGAATAGTTTATATCAGCATTTTCAGGTCAGCTACTAGTTGTGTTTGGAAGGCAAAAATGACAACCTCCAAAACATTCTTAGTTGTCCTCCCTGTGTGTCTGAGCTCTGTCTGCTCAATTCTCCACTGTCTCGCTTTGTTTCAATTTGCTGGGTTTTGTTCCTGAAATCCCCTGCTGCACACACTGTGATTTCATCTCGTCAATGAATAGTTGTGTCAGGTAGGAATGGGAACAGTGGCAAGATGCTGTAAGAAGAGCAGATGTACAGGTCCTATACATGAAGAAAGGGGGCTCCATTCTTGCTCAGAAGGTTTTGGTAGAAGGGCATTATTGGCACCAAGCTCGGGGAGGGACAACTAAATTCATGCACCGGTTACAAAAGATGGAAATGATGGTGTAAGAAAACCCATAAATTGTACTTTAATTGAGATTCTAGCTCAATAGGTGCTGAGGAGCTTTGGACTTACTTCATGCCCTGGCTGTCAGGGCCTGGAGGGCACTAATAGCTGTTAATGGCCCTGACCAGCCTCCCTGGGGCCTCCCCTGCACCCTGCTTATGGCCCAGGAGGCCCATTTCAGCTCAGCCTGGGCCATGAGTCCCTGCCCCAGTGATGCCATAGCAGTGTTGGTCTCCAGCCCCGTTCTTGAATTGTTCTCTGGGTTTCCTGGACTGACCTTGGACCTGGCTTATTCCCTTGATTTTGCCTGATGATTGCTGGACTGTTGATACTACCTGCTGCTTTCACCACCCTGCTCTGCTTGTCTAGATCAGGTGTGATAGGACTGCACTTCCCCTAGGGAGCAGCCCTGCTCTTGCTGCTCCCAAACACTGGTCACAAGCTGGAGGATGCAGACTCCCTTCCTATGTAATTAACAACCAGCTGTTCAGGGATTGACGTTCTCTCAGAAACACAGACCCTAAATCCAAGATCTTTACAGCATCAGGATCTCTGCAGAGCACCCAAGGATTCTGTCAGGTAGATTTTGTCTCTTATCTTTGGGCAAAAGTGTTAAGAATCAATCTGTTTACCCCATCAAATAAAAGCTTGCTCACCCTCATTCGTCAAAACAGAACTGGGGCCAGAACCTCAGTTATTTTTTAGGATCAAAAGATTTAATAGATGAAAGCATCGCTATGTTCATTCACCTTGTCAGCCCTTAACAATGCAGGTATTAATCTTGATTAAATTCTTCATTTGTGCCTCTCATCTTCAGTTAATTTCATCAGCCCTGTCTAGAAAAACTCTTATCAGAATAATAATGCTCAGCTGAAGCTTTCAGATGGATAAATTTAAACAATGATATCAAGGCTTTAGCTGTAGTTATCAGAAGAAAGTTTGAACAGAAACTCTGTAATCAGATTACATCTCTGGAGAATAGCATAGAGAAATTCAGTAATCATTACAAAAGACATAGGATATTAAGGAAATTAGGGCCCTAATTTAGACTGGGGAGGGTGCTGGACTCTAGTCCTTACCCTGCCTGGCCTTTACCCTTGCCTTAGGTAAGGCGCTCTGCCCTTCTGTGTCTTGTTTTCCTCCCTGTAGAAGATGGGAGCTGAGACAGCTCTTCTCTGTGGCACAGGAATGTTAGAGGTGCTGAGATACTTTGGTTCTGGGGGCACAGTAGCATTTTAGGAAGAAGACAGAGATAGGACTTAGATCAGTTTTTCAAAATCTTGTGATGATCCATATCTTAACTTTTGAATGCTCAGTCTGAGGTGCTTCTTAGGGAGTGCCTTTTAGAAAATGCTGAGCATTCACATTCTGAAAATCTGGAGGGTTGATGAGCACACAGTTCTGAACGAGAAGCCATCATTCACCTGAAATAACTTCATATGATGCCCTGAAATGCAGCATCCTATCTGGATGACTTAAATCTTGTAATTTCATATGCAGTTTCAAGAAGAATTCTTATGATAGTAATCTTTTAAATAGAATGCAGATGCAAAGCATTTCCATGGAAATGAACATATGCACTTTGGATTCTTTCATTTGCAGTGTGTTTGCTACATTAGATATCAAGCTTTTCTTAGCAGTAGCAGGAGCATTGAATTGTCTGTCCTTGCAGCTGATCCTTAGATTAGGATGCAATCATATGCCCTTAATTACTGATATGATGAGTTCTGCTGATGCACAAGCTATACCGCACAGTTTGGTGAGCTGTTTATGAACAGTTCCCTCCGTAGCCATATAGCACCAGCATAAAATCATACAATCTTTACTGAAATTCGTTTAATCTACCACAGCTGTATGCCACTGTAGAAATCTCATAAATATGGAGGCACTGCCATTTCCTGCCTTGGTTAAGAGAAGTTATGAGAGAAAGAACCTTACGCTCGCCTTGTAAAACAGGTTTCCCAGCTGGGTGGGAAAAGAAACCTCTGGCTTGCACCCGATAAGGAGGAAAAGCCAGGGAGAGGGAGCAGACTTAAGCTTTATCTCTGTTGTGAAGCACAAGTAGTACTTGCTGGACACCTTAGGCCATTTCATATCAAAGAGCAACATTTTGAGACTCCCAAACTGAGGCCATTAACTCCCCTCACATATTTTTAAAGAAAACTTGAATCCTCATGTAGCATATGGCTTGTGCTGTCAGTCAGGTAGTGACATTGGCACAGTGTTGCTGTCCCTTGGAGACTTGCTTTAACTGAAAAGACTTTGGGCACAACAACTGTATATATGGAGAAAATATTTATACTGTCTTTTGCTTTGGTGTACTGAGGCTAATGAATTACAAATTCTAGGAGAAATAGGAAAAGGTCTTTTTTTTTTTTCTTTCTTCTTCTGAGCTGAGAAGCAGGAAAAGAATTAATCTGTGGTTGAGGAGATACCTCAGAGATCAGACAAATCACCTCTTTTCAGTTGATCTGTGGTAACTGTCCTCTCTCAGTCTATGTCTTAACTTAAGGCAGTTAACATCAAAAATGCTCTCATTCATGTAATGCTATCCTTTCCTGTAGGCAAAGAGAACACATCTGAACATTTACAATGGATCATCTGACAGTTTCTTCATGTATCTTAGTCTACAAAAAAATGCTAGCTCCATCAGATAACTGGCATGTGTTTTCTGTGGCAAAGATAACTCAGTACTTCAGTCATCAGATGTTGATCCACTCACTGCTGGTAGAGCTTTTGGTTTTCTTTAGAAAAACTTTGTAAGTTACTTCATTTCAGTACCTTGAAAATATATACTTATTTTCTGTACTTTGCTCAGTAGCTGCACACTTGGAAGAATAGCTTAGGACTGCAGAATTAAAACTACACACACACACACACACACACAAAGTGTGCTCTGATAACCTGGTCCCTTTGTGGAGTGTCCTCTGTAGGAAAGCCAGGTGTGTAGCAGAATGGCAGACTTGAACTGCCTGTACCAGGTTTCTTGGTTATCTTGGAAAAAACTACTATCATATTTTCTTTATGTGAATCCCTGCGTCCTCTCCTGGCCCTGAGACCCTAACAAAGGAAGACTATGAATAAAATGGCAACTAAAGGCCTCCCTTCCTTGGTATAGTGAGACCAAGAGTAATGAAAAGACACCCAAAGAATCAGGGGTCCATGATATACAATTCCCATATGTCTTCAGTGAAAAAAATAATACCAAACAGAGGTTCAGTGAGGAAGGGATCTGTCTGATTCCTACAGCAGTCCTGGTTACTCTTTCTCAGGATGTAGACAAAGAGGGCAAACAGCTAATTAGTTTTTTGGACAAGTAGGGGTGACATTCTCCAGACCTGGAGACTTTTTTTACCACTGCAATCCCAGCTAAACTGATGTCATCTGGGAGATGTTGAAGTTTTGAAGAGAGCAGATGGGACCTGAGGGTGATGGGAAATATAAGGCAGGATAAAGGAAAGAAGAGAAGAGCTAATCAAAAGCCATTGGGAATTAGATTCAGGGAATGGGAACAGGGAGAACCTAACCTGGAATCTAACAGAGATAGAGCATAAATACTCATTAACAGAGAGGAGAAGGAGGAGGAAAAGAAAGAGCAGTTACTGTGTGAAAAGCAAAGGTTACCATCAGTTTGACTAGAAAAGAAGAAACAAATATGTTGGCCTCACTTAGGGACACAAAATTCCCCTATGCAAAAAAATAAGACCTTTTTGTCTAAGCCAATTCCTTCCTTATCTTCTTCCCAGGATGAAAATATTCAGGGCTTGGGATCAGCTATCAGGAAACATTTGGAGGAGGGAGGGAATCCACTGGAGTGGGCTATCCTGCTTGGGTTGAAGAAAACAAACCCCAGTTATCAGGGGGCTCATTTTGGTACAAGGTCAGACATTGAAAAATGAGACATTCAGAAAATATGTCTTTAATTTTTAGAGCCCCCCTTCAAATGCCAAATTATCCAAACCCTTTGAGTAATTGTGGTTGGTGGCCAGAACAAATTACCTTAGCTGTCTGTGCCTCAGTGGCTTAAGATTCCTTCTTGACAGGCACTTTGCACATAAAAAAACATGATTACTGTTGTAAAAAAAAAAAAAAGAAGAAGAAGAATTGATATGCAATTAAGACATTTTAATGGTGGGCCATTAACTATATGGGGTCATTATTTCCAAAAGAAGGCTAGATCCTTTTCATCTCTGGGTTTGTGGCTTGCATTGACTTCTACAAGTGGCTTACAGGAGATTGTTTTGATAGCAACATATAAGAAGGTATTTCCTGAAATGGAGGGGATCCAGGGTGACAGGATAAGAAACTGAAAGGGATAGAAGAACAATCTGAATTTTGAAAAAAAACTTGTCTCACATTTAGAGCCCAAAGAAACTTATTCTCTATAGTGTACTTACAAAGCAGGAATGATTTTAAGGTTGGAGTTTTATTAAACTAAATATTGAAGGTTTAAGAATTACTGGAGTATGATGATCAAGAACCTATGCAAAGATTATTTCTGTGATAAGAAACAGTATTTTAGTGTTGTAGAATAGGGTGGACTTAGACAAATTTAGGCTAAAATAAAGCTCAGTGTTTGTATTTAAACCTTGGAACAGCTAATTTAGAGACACTATAAATTCACAATCACTATAACTCTTTGGTTCAATCAGAAATCAAGTGCTTGACTCAGAAATAACTGAAGGAGGTTATCTGATTGGAATTATTCTCAAAAGGTCAAAAGACCCCGAAATATATTTTTTTGCATATTAGAGAACTTTCAGAAAGTGTTAGGAGCCCCATTTTACATTAGAGAATATAGGCACATTGTAAAAATGACTTGTCCAAGATCACACCAGATACGCTGCAGTAGAGTAGGACCTCRGCTACGGGGCCACTCTGTGCCTACCAGACTGTGATGCCTCTAGGAGTCAGATTATATCATTGCAAAGCAGATGGTCTCGGTTTCATTTATGGTTTTGCTATAGATCTATGTCCAGATCTCTCTGACTTTTAGTAAGCCTAATAATACTTGTGTACCAGCATGGTTAGTTCTAACAAGCTGGTATACAGTAAAAAGCAATAAGGACTCCCACCAGGTATGCTGATGCTTCAGTAGTTTAAATTTTCATTCTGGAGAAATATACTTCAGCTTTGCAAAGGGTTTTAGTGTGATAAGGTACTTTTACAGAGAAAATTAAAGCCATCTATAAAAGACATGGATATATCACTTCCATCTGATTGCATATAAAATGGATCTGAATATTTCCTTGTTGTTCTACTCCACACATACCATATTATACAAAGTGAAATGAAATGAGCCTTAGTAGAAAATTAATTGGAAAAAGCTTGGTTTAAAAAGTAGGGGGAAACAAAAAGTAAGATTGATTTGAGGATAATTAAAAAAAGGCCACCAAAATATATTGCTGGATTCATATCGTTCTATGAATAATATATGCAACAGGGATTATAGCTAATGAAAGGATGAGTCAAAATAAATGGGTTTATGTTGCCAGTGGGAAATATCAAGCAGAGTATAAGCAGCACTGCTGTACGTAGGCTGGATAACTTCATACTGTTCTAGCTAGTGTTGTGTGTTTTGATATAAGATGTTGCTAACAAGAAAGGAAACTTAAAACCTGTAAAAAGTAGAGTAAAACAACTGGAATAACTGTTTTCTTTATGGTTTTGGGAAGAGTCACTTCTAAGAACAGTTTCCCAACAGTGTCTCTCCACTGTCATGATCAGAGCTACACTTGATAGCTTGCATTGTAAGAGGGGAAAGCAGATCTTAAATATTTCCTAAAGATTTCCTTGTATTTCCTTGTATAACCATCACAGAGACACTGATACATAGTGTAAACCTAACCGGCCATTCGGGAAGATTTTCCAGAAGTTTAAGCCAGTGTGTTTTACTCTGCAATTAAGGAGGGCTGCAGAGAGGGAAGGTGGGAAGAAGACGGCTGTGTACCTGTATAGTAATTTCACTGCCACGTAGCCAGGAGCATGTGTGATGCTGTTTGTGTCCCTGGTGGGACAGGAACTATACTCTCCTCCTTATGCTGAAGGTTCATTATCACTTTATGTCCATATTGCTACAGATGGTAGAGCCCTGCTTTCTTCTACCTTCTTGTTCTCGCCTTCATTGTAAGTGTTTGTACAGCCATATCATAAAAAGGATYGAGCAACCAGTTTGGTTTAAAACCAACCATCTCATTTCTTTTTATTTGTTCTGGGATAGCTGAGGTCAGATAAAATCCCAGACCTGATTCATTATATCATTGCATGAAAGTCAGTACCAGCACAAGGGAGGAGCAGAAGTGAGCACCACTAGGCAGTGGCAAGAGGCGAGCAGGACTGTTTCTTTTGATGGTGATGTGCAAAGTTATGCTGACTTAAAGGAACTGTGAACCTGTGCCCTTTGTTTCTGATTAGCTTGAGCCTGATAAGTCCATGCCTCTGCCAAGCAGGCACACAGACAGTAGTGACAGTTCAGCTGCTAGGTTTTATCATTTTCTCACATTCAGTTATGTACTCATGTCACTACTTGCACCAGATTTGACACAGAGACATTCATTCCTGATTTACAACTGTGAAAGTGAGGCTAGGTCAGGCATACTATGGTAGAAGGAAGGCAGAACAATGTTCCTTAGAACTCACTTACACCATTTATTCCAGTATCATGAGATGTGACATTCTGTAAAAGAAATCTGGCAAGTGAGATATATTTGCATTTGGAAAGAAAGGAGAACAAAAACAAATGAGGAGGGCTGAAGTGCCAGTCCAAGTACTATGGCGCAGTAGTCATCACTTTAAAAGTTGGCACTAGTCACCTGATATTACAAAGTCACCTCAGGTAATTCCCATCCCAAGTGTTTGGGAGAAATATTGGTGCTTCAGTCCTGGAAGAGCTGCTCAGGCTGAGGTTGTAAAGTCAAGGCACTGTATTGTTTGCCAGTGTATGCGGTTATATTGCAGTGTCTTTTTTTTTTTTTTTTTTTTTTTTAAGTAGACTAAAGACACTACAGGGACTCTCAGGCTCATTGTAAACAAATTGTGCCGGTCATAATGCAAGTGTCTGATTAAAAATTAAGATGCTGCCCTCAATTATTGTGAGAAACCCAGCCAAGATCTCCACGGCCATGTCTCCCCTGCTGTTGAACCACTCCTGAGGACTGCCCAGGGTTACAATGTTCACTCTGTGTCCTCGTCCTGGCTGTTGGGGAACTTCTAGACTTTGCCAGTCACTTCCACGCTACAGCGTGCGTGGGGCAACCTTGGGCACAACGTCTCTCCCACGAACCCCTGCAGTAACTGTCCAGCCGCTCCAATGTCAATCTCTGATTCCTCTGCATCGCTTACACTGTGTGACTCCACTCTGCTACCCTTCATGTAGTGCCCTGTTTGATTTTCATCATTATCCTCCAGCACCGCAGAGCACAAGAAGAAAGAAGGGGGAATTGCACCAGGCCTGACCTAGACCACTGATCTATTGCAGCCTTGCTCACAGCTCCTTCCACAACAGTACCTGGCAGCTCACACAAGGTGAGATGACAAGTATCAGTGACAGCAGCTCTGGCTGTTTGCCTGAAAGTCTGTGCCAAACCTGCCCTTCCTCCACTTTGATCAGCCTGTTGAGGAGTGCCGACCAGGACAAGCTCTGTCTCCAAGATATTTTCTCTACAACAGGAGCAACCAGGCTGTCTGTTAGTTCTTGCAAAGTGAATTTGACATGGACGTGAGTATATACAGACATCAGGCCGGGATGGGTGCGTGGCAGAGATCAGGACTAGCTGGCTAGGYGAGATGGAAGATGTAGAGCTGTGAGTGAGCTGTCCTTGCCTGTGCCTGGAGAGTGACGGGACCATCCTGGGACAGCCAAGACTGGTGAGAACTCTGTTTCCAGTGTGCCCTGAGAAACTGGGAGCAAGAGCCTGGGAACAAGCCAGCTCTTGTGGGTCTGTGCTTCGTCTTGCTCCCAGCAGTATGGTGTTATGGCAAATCAGGACAGGGGAGGGTGTTGGGACAGACTGGGTAGAGAGGAAGACAGAAGAAGAAATGCAAAAAAGACAGACTGGAATAGCAAGGTAACAAGGAGGTCCAATATCACGACAAATGTGTTATTTGTGAATAAAGATCACACCTACTGGCTGTTCTGCATTTGTGTATCATTCACCCTGGCTGTGGGTAACACCACTGTGTGCTCCAGAAGGCTGGGCTGGTCTTTCTGGACTGGGAAAAAGGTGAGCAAAGGACTCACCAGTTTTGACTATATACAGCAGCTAAGAACTGATCATAACCTTGTCAGGGCACACATAGGGCACTTGCTTACAAGTTACACTGCAACTGGTGACTGTGACCTTGGACTCTGCTCTGAGTATCTCCTGGGACAAATTGGCTCTCCTGGCAAGTTCAGGTCCCTTCCTACCTGAATACTTCTCATTCTGTGCTTCTATATGTGTTGATATATAGCGGAAATCCCAGGTAAGGACAATGCTGGCTGCAGGTTCATCCAGAATCCACATGTCTTGGTCTTGGTGAGCTGTAATGCCAAAGGGGATCAAAGATTGCCCAGCCCATGCTGGGTGTGCTTCACTGCTAGCAGTCAGGTATCAAGTCCCCAAAGGTTATACAAGAGCCTGCTTATTGGCCAGYGTGGAGAGAACCAAAGAAGCCCAGCTCTCGGCTCAGGGGGCGTTTCTTTCAAATGCAAGCTGTACTACTATGTTAGTTGATGTGATTAAAAGTTCAGCTCCACAAATGAAGGAATATGGATGAGCAGAAGCAGGTGGAGGAACCCCAATAACCCAGTCAGAGCAAATGGAGCTCCTTGACCCAGGTGCTCCCAGGATTGTCACAGGAGAGTGATTGGCCAGTGGTCCAGGTGTGAAACCCACCAGAGGAGTCAAGAGGAGAGGCTTTCTCCATCACCTTACAGCTCAAGGAGATTACTGCCTCTGGGGTGTGGGACTTATTATGGGATGCTGGGGAATAGCATCTTGGGACTGTACAAGACTTATTATGGGATGTTTAGGGGAAGAACCAAGGCTGGGGAAAGGGAGAGGTCAAGGTGGTTTGGGGAGGAACACGTGTGGGAAAATAGATGGAAAAGGGAATAAAACAGGCTGATCAGGTGTAAACAGGTTCTGGTCAATATGCCTGTCTGGCCATGTCCTGMRCCTGATCAGCACAGTCCATCTTCTTACTGAACTCTATTTCTGACTATTTCCCTGGGTGTGGGGCTCTCTTTTGTGTGTGCATGTGTGTGTATGGAGGTCTAAGTGCCAGCAACTGTAGTCAGATCATGGATCTCAGGGCCTGTGTGTCTGGGTGCCAGCAACTGGAGAGACCAGAGAGTATGCATATTGTGGGGGTACGTATGTCAGTGTGCGATTGCTGGCGAACATGAAGACAGATGAGGTAGTGAGTAGATAAGAGGCTTTGGAGCCAGATATTAGAGTGGTCACAARCCTGGACCATCTACTGGAGAGACCAGAGTGGTCTGAGAATTGCCTACTGGAGGGACCAGTGGTCTAAGACAGCTAACGGAGAGACTGTGGGGCCTGGGATTGGCCACTGGTGAGGTCACAGGTCTGGACTAACTACCAGAAAGATCCATTTGCATGTGCGTCTGTGCGTGAGACAACTAGGAAACCAGGGGATCCAGAGGCAGCTACCAGATAGACTGTGTGTCTAAGGCCAGTTACTAAAGGGATTCACAGTGTTTCTGTGTGTCTGTGTGTTCAGGGGCCCATATATCCAGGTACCAGCAACTGAGGAGACCAGAGATCCAGGTGCCAGCTGCTGGAAGGGCTGAGTATTTAAGGACAGTTACGAGGGAATCCACATCATGTATATGTATGTATATGCATATGTATTTTCCTCTAATGGGTGTTCATCCTGGCTAGCCGGAGAGAGGAACAGGATAAGGCTGTGTTGTTTGTTTTTGTGTGAATGCTGTATTTGCTGTGTTGATGTGCGTGGCTGGCTATGTATATTGTATATTTACTGTGTGTATGTGTGTTTATGGGGAATACATGCTCAGCCTCAGCAGTGGCTGGACCTGGGAACAGGGAGCTGTGGCACACTTGGTTTTATGGAGCTRCTGGACTCGGCAACTACTAACGCTTTAAACAAAGATTTGCACAAAACAGACAAAAAAAAAGGATGTTTTAGCCCAATGAAGCTCTCTTTCACATAATTGTGCGAGCCTAAGTTTTATCTTGCAGCATTTATGCCCATGTAGATGAATGTCATGTCTCTGAAACATGAATATTCATTTTCAGTGAAGGTCTGGTCTAACACATTGTTTACCTTTACTCCACCTTCTTAACTAAGAAAATTGTTTGCTTTTTGTTGACCACAGTGAACTAGACCACCTGCAATAGTGAGGGGCAACGTGCAGACAACATGAAGCACCTTGCTTATCTAGCCAGAYTGACATCAGCTGCAGGCTGCTTCCTGAAGGACAGTTCTCTGGATGCGTCATAATGTGTACCATATTGAAATCTTCAAACTCCTTACGAAAGTATCACAGAACTGGGGAGCCATGTGGCATCTGAGGATCTTGGCATTGGCCTGCTTCACCATCCCACTGCAAGCATCTGCACTTCCTTCCACCTCCTTTGTTCTCATTTGTGGCATGCCACAAACTGGGAACTTGGGGAGAGACAGATACAGGAAACAAAAGGGAGGGAGAGAGTACAGCCATAATCCAGCATGACCAATCCCATCTAAGAGACAGCCAATGCTCCTTTCTTTGCCTGCGTCTGACTCTACTGAAAGCTTCAAGGTTACTGCGATCAGCTGGAATATGAGATATCTTCCTTCTACTAATGTGATTTAGAGCATTTTTTTCCCCTTACCTGTAAAATGCCCTCACTACACCTCTAGGATTAGGGGAAGAGAAAGGATCTTCAGCCATTTCAGCTGAAACTGTTGCTCTTCATGTCAAACAATGAAGTAACCATAGCCAGCTGGAGAATATGTGGTTGGGTCTCTCCCTGCTGCTCAGCATGCCCACGTGGGTGCAGAGGGCTATGCATGTTCCGGTCACTGCTCCAATAATAATGTAGTGCTCTAAGTGGTTTTCTTTTAGAATAAAACAGGTTGCAGATCCTCCAAGCTCTACTGTGAGAAAAAGCTGCTTAGGCATCTGAGTCCAGAAGAGAATTCACACGTAACAACCCTGAACAGAGAAAGATAGCTGCCAGCAGAGTAGGAATAAGTGCTGTTCTTCTCACAGAGAGAGCTGCTGAATGCCCAGCTTTCTCTTCCCCATTTACTGTGCCGACTCCCAGAAATCATACTCTTAAATACCTAACTTTTCCCAGGAAACCCATATGGCTGCCTGGGGCTTTGATCCCGTAGCGTATAAGTCTAGGGCACGGCTGCCATATGACGAAGCCCAGCCTGCTGGGCAGCCTTGTAACTCGGTATTCCAGTCAATGAATCTTACCGAAAGATTCTCCTCTTTTCCTCCCCTTTTCAGGAAATGGTGTAGGCTAAACCAACCAGTACTGAGCCCAGCCCATATTTGATCGGTTGCTGATGGATTACAACATAAAGAGCTTTATTCCTACTGGAGAAGGAAATAACAGATAAGCACATCACTCACTGCACAAATGGCAGGAGCTCAGCATTGGAAATTGTCTAAGAATCTGTGCAGAAAAATAAGAATATAGTCTAATGTAGGACTAGGTGGTTGCCTAATTGTAATCCAGTTATTGATAGAACAAGCCAACTGCTACTGAAGCTTATTCTACACCTTTCCCAGAAAACAGGTGACTTTAGGTCAGGCTTAGCTAGGCTGAGATTCAGTCAGACATCTGATCTAAACTCTATCGCTTTTCTTAGTTGAGTCAGGCTCAGCTTTATACCATTGAAAGTCAGCAGTGACTGTAGCTTGATGCAGGAGAGGAATTATTGTTCCTTAAAATAGCTGTCATAATGTGTGTTATTTCACTCCTTGCTGTCAAACCAGGGCAATTTTTGGCTAAATGTATTTATTTCTCATTCAGATTTATGTCCCTGATGTTCTCTGACACTGTAAAAGCCAAGGTATATATGAAAGATGATGGTGTGTCCTCTGTCCTTTGTAAATAAAGAAATACAAATACAGTGATGTGTTGCATGAAAAAGACAGTTAACGTTTGCTGGAGTATGTCTCCTGTGTTAACTTTCTCAGGTTCATCATTACCACAGTTTACAGCTAACAGAAAAACATTGCTTGAAGTAAGAGATAGTACAAATGCCAATTGCTCCAAAGTTTAATGACTAGTTTCCCCTGAAGGGAAAGATAACAAGCAGATTAAAATGGACTGCTGTGGAGGTAGCTGGACTGACTCTATGTAACCCACTCCTGTGTGCTGTAATTCATTTCTTTTGAGACTGAGAGATTGTCATTACTGAGGTTCACAAGGRCATGTAATATATAAATCACATCTACGGTAGCAAAGTGATAATTTCTTTTGATGAATAGAAGGTACCTACATGTGGGTGAGAAAAGTACCATGTTTTCCTGTGATTTTTTACAATTTGAACAATTATAGCAGCTATTATTGCAGAAGTGCTGCAGGAAGGAAATTCAATGGTATACTGGCTGTCTGCMTCAGAGTTTGTCTTGATCGCTGTGTCACAGAGAGAGCTTTCTCCTCCTCTAGCATTATGAGAAGAGGCAAAGACTAATGATATTGCTCTTGCCCATTTTCTGGGCAAAGTAACCTTTCCTTTTAAAAAACACTAATCACTTGCATAATATGTAGTAGTGTGCAAAGCAATCCATTTTACAACTGCATTCAGTGAACTAAAATCTTGCCATAACAATGATATGAAACATGCACTTTAAATCAAACTCTTTGAACTGAACCTCCTATATYATTGATTTTAGGAGCAGAATGGACAAGTAGAAACATCTAACCTGAATAATGACACRGCAGGTGAGATTGCCAACTATTGTATTGCACATATATTCCACAAGAAGTCTGTTTAACCTTCCTTTCCCCATCCCCCTAAAACAAGGTGGATCTGCAGCACTGTAGGTTTTATATATGTATAAATAATACAAAGAAAGTTTACCTCCAAAGCCTGTTTCTTGTCTCTGTTTCCTTCTGCCTCTGATTCTGTATGGTCTATCTGTGGATCGTCAGTGTGCTTACTTAAAGAGGTGTGGGTTAGTTAAGATGCATGTGCAACTTTAAGTGTACTAAATAGGCTCGGCCCTTGCCTGTCAAATGGGCAAAGCGGGAGGAGGGTTGTTGTAAACCTGTATTTCTTCCCCACCCATCTGTTCCCGGCCACCACTAGAGACATGATATGGGTTAGAGGGACCTGTGGTGTGACCCTCCGAGGCTGCTCCTACGCCCCTTTGGGTGCTCCATAGCAGGAGCCCTAACTTCCTCACCAAAATAGATGCAATCACCCAGCTTCAGTTTCTCAGTGTACGGTTTGCATTTCAGCCAAAGACACAGGGATATTAAAGGAGAGATACTGGGGAGCTGTGTTTCTCAGCAACACCCCAACCTTCCCACTTACACTCTGTTTTCTATGGATATATTTATGTGGTATTTTGCAGTAGATGAGAACTCGCTCTACCCACATGCTGAGCCCACTTTGAGTGAGTCAGCTCCATCAAACAAGCTAAGTAGCTCTGGCAAACACGATACTAAGCCTAAGAGGTTAAGAGGGGAGAGTTATCAGCTCAGGTTCAGTGCTAGCTGAGTGCAACTACATGAGGGCTACAGGAGGATAGAGGGAGTTTGTGTCCTCCTGCAAAGAAATTTGTAGACCTCCCCAAAGAGAAGCAAAATTAAAACAAATCCTTCTCTGCTATAATTTCTAAAAAATTCTGTGCTTGGGTTTCCAACCTTTCAGTACTGACCTACTGTCTCTCTTATACTTGTGGCAGGAATCTGTGGGTAGCAATAAAGCTTATGACCAATGTCTCTTCTGGCTCACCCTAAAATGAAATGCATTGCCGGAGACCAGTTTTTTTTCCTCTGATATTCCACCTCGTAAAACAGTGCTGGGTTCTATGATTTGGTGTCTTCCAGCACAACAGCAGGCAGCGCTGAAGCAATTTCGTTACTCATCTGAGAAGAGTGAGAGCCGGGTTTCCCTGCTGGCCGGCATGCTCCCGGGCGGCAGCGCCCGCTGGTGGGAGGTACATTGGGCACGATTGTCAGAGCTCTCTTCTCAGCACGGGCTCCGTAATACATGCCAGGCAGGGAGAAAAAGTCTGACAAGCAACTGCCACCCAGGAAGCTTTGCAAGAAAAGTAATTAATTTCCCCAAGGGCTTTGAAGGTGGGGAAATAACTTTCCCAGCCTCAGTTTTGCATACACAAGCAGGCACCTTAAGCGTTATATATGCTGTGGGTGTTTGTGTCGTAGTAATCTCTGGAAACTTGAGTTTRGGTGGACCCTTTGCGTTAGGTATTGTGCAGATATATATATTATATATATATGTTTATATATACATATATATATATATATTTGTGATGGATTCATCTGATCAAAACACAAAAAGGTGTCTCAGCAGATATGTTTATAGCTGAGCTAGTCGCTAGCCTGGCTCTCCTGACTCTAAGTGGGGATCAAAAGGACATGTCTGCACTGTGTAGCTCAGGAATAAAGCTTAGCCAAGGCTGACTGCGTGTTTCCTTAGAGGAAAAGCTGTGTCTCTGATGCAGGCCTACACGTTCGCAGGTGGTTAATGTGTTAACAGGCAAACAGCTCCAATGCTCACGCTCTCTCGCTACGTCTCCAGGGTACAAGGGAGCTCCCTGCATTAGCACAGCACTCCTCTCTGAGGGCCAATGTAATCTCCTAACCAGAGCTCCCCACTATCCAGAGCCCTACAGATACAACGGTTTATTGGGGCTTCTTGGGATATTGTATTAATACCCCAAAATGCTCACATTTATGTGCTTCTTCAGCTGTCCTGCTGCCTCCCCTGTCTGCTTCTGAAGTGTTTTTTCTTTTTTCCCTCTTTATTGGTCTTGCACACTTTTAGCATACACCTGCAGTCCCACTGACACCATACAGCCCCCACTGATGCCTCCCACCCCCAGCACTCGCATCGTTGCCCCACTGTGAACACAGACACCCTTTGTGGGCAGCAGCACTTTATATTCCAGATGTTTCATTCCAAAGGGCAACATAAAGGATATAGACAATTATCCTGAGTGCAAAATGACTGTCGCACCTACCAGCTTCCACAGGATTTCACCCAGCTGCTGGATATCAAAGAATATGTTAGGAAATGCAAAAACTTATGGGGTTAGGTAGTATCTGGGAGCATTAGGGCCTGTCCAGCTACATACCATCATCCCAATCCTGTTCTGGAAGCAGCACAGAATATTCCTAGGTCAGCAACGATTCCCAGGGGCTGGACTTTTAAAAGCTGTACTAGGTTATACCTGGGAAAAGCAGTAGCCCAGTGATGTTCATACTTCTTCTCAGTGCAGGGACCTTAACTGTGTTTCTCCTTCCTGCCAGGGACAATTATGGAGAGGGCTTCACCTCATTGACTGCATTTATGCAGGCGCTTGGAAGGATACAGTGCAGGACACAGTAAGACTCTAAGCTGACATGATGCAGAAAGACTGTGGGTTTATGTTACTGTGGTAGGAGGTATATTGCTAATGGCAGCCTCTTGACCTGCCTTTGTCTAACAGTTTTGATATGGCTCCAAGCCATAGTTCATTCAKTTCCAGAAAAATATGACTTTTAGCCTGGGTCATCATTTTCTGCAAACAGTCTTATTGTGTCCATATCAAGAGAGAAAATTAATCACACTCAGTGATTTATGCAGTGACTTCTCCATTTCTACACTGCCTTATTATTAGCTGTACTGCTGTTGCATTACAATCTCCAAGATAGCTGTGCTTAGGTCACTTATTTCTGTGTGCCTATATTTTCCAAATACCAAATGGGGATAATACTTCCTTTGCCTCATGCTTTGTCTGTGTTGTCTCCAACTGGAGACAGTTCAGGGAAGGGAATGACTTTTATTTCATGTACTAAACAAGTCTGGAAAACCTATGTTGCCTTGCAAGAATTTCTAATGATCCTTTTTGAATGATTTCACTTGAAATGTTCCAAATTCTTGAAGCAAATAGTTTCGAACTGCTAAAAAAAGTTCTTGTTTCCTGTCAACATTTCAAAACAAGAGAACAACTTGCTTTTTCTTGTGCCATTTTTTGGTTTCAAAAACCTGAGATGACATTTAAGAGAAAATGAAAATGTTCTGTTTCAAAAACAGAGCAAAATAAGAGGCTTTTATTTTGACATCTCCTGTGAGTGAAAATCAAATTTCTTCTTGTTAGAATATTTTCCCACAAAATCACTTTTTGATGTAATGTTGACTTTTGGGGGGAATGGAAGAACTGGCAAGAAAGTGAGTATATTGTTTCCACAGGGACTGAAAATGTCCATTCTGTTGAGTTAGTGGATGGGGTGTTGCTGGCATGCAAATTAGGGTGTGTAGTTTTTGTTTGCTGATATATTTTCAACCAGATTGCTCCATACGTGCTTTTCAATTTAACACTTCACTGATAATCAATGCGATAAGCAACATTTCGTTGTTAGAGTCTGGGATAAGCCAGAATCTGGCGTTTCCTAAAGCTCCCTGCTCCAGCCTGCCACTGAAGCAGAATGGGTTATTTTAGCATCCTGCAGAGGAGTCTATTGCAGCTGATGTTGCTGAACAGCCCAGAGACACTTGTCTCGATCAAGCAGAATTAGCGGCATTTTCATGGGGCTCTGAAGCTAATATCTAGGAGAGTTTCCCCTGCATCTGTTTGGGAATGTTAGAGTGGCTGCAGGTGACAGTGTCTCCACTCCCTGCATGATATTACACTTGACTTGGAGTGCTTTTGGCAGAGTGTGCATGTGTGCACACGCACATGCACATGCACTCATAGACAAGCACCTGAAGGCTTTTGTCTCCTTAGTGCAAGAATTTAGTCCTGTGTGGAAGCAAGCAAAAGAGTCACTACTGAATCAAGATCAGCATAGGACTGTCCAGGTGTCTCTTGTTATTGCCACTTCATTGAATTGCAAAAGCAGCAATTGCTCTTTCCTGTTGCTCATGTTGCTTTARCACCTTAGAGTCCTAGTCAGATGATAAGAATAATTATGCCAGGCACTGCACAGACCAAAACACTTGGACAGTCCCTTCACCAGAGAGCTTATAATTTATACATGGGACCAGAAACAATAGATGGATACAGACAGATGGGATGAGTACAAGGAAACAATGTAGTGAGGCAGTACTGGGCAGCTCACTGAGTGAAGGTTTCAGTTTAGCAACACCCTAGCTTTTCTGCAGGCATCATGCCTAAGATAAGAACTGTGGATGTTTAGGGTGAGCAATTCCCAACCAGAAGGAGCATGGAGAGACTTGTTTGGATGCTGAACAGATGTAAGATAGAGATCGATACCACAAACTTGGTGGTGGGGTGAGTGAATTCCATAGCAATGAATATGGGATGATTTGGGGATGGGCAGTGAAGGGCCTTGGAAGTAAAGACCAGCAGTTCAAGTCTGATGTGACAAAGATCAAACAAATGGTAGAAGGGTACAAACAGAGGGGAATACCGGGTCAGAGCACTCGGCTAGTATAACACATTTGCAGCAGCATTTTGAACTGCATGTCCACTTTCATTAAGGCTGGAGAAAAAGGTGCTGTTGCAGTAGCACCACTTTGACAATCTGAAAAACCATTCTAGCTGAACAAAAGTTGTCTAACAAGACTGAATCTTAGAGATGTTATGGGGAAAGACAGTGAAAGTCTACATCGTATTGTGCATCTCTAGAAAATCATTTGTAAATTGCTTGCACCAAAATCAGTGCCTTTGAAAGTCATCCATACTATTATAATAAACACTGTCCATTACTGCAGAGCACAGAAACTAGATGAGAAATGGGGCCCTGTTGTGCTAGCTGCTATACAAGCATAAAGTAGTATGGAGATCTTTAATGGCAGCTAATGGCAATTTATTTTCCTGGTTGCTATTTAGTTATTCTTGCTGTTTGTGAGAAGTTTTGGGGGTGGGATGGGAAAGAAAAGCTAAATGGAGGGAAGAGGTACAGAACAAGTGAGAAGAAAGATGGAAGAAACAAAGGACAGAGGTGCAGGGAGAGCCAGCTGAAGATCCTATGTGGTTATGGGATGGAGGAATTGAAAGAGTCAGCACAGAAGAAATAAATCCTTTTCAGAGCTCAGAAAACACCCTAGTGAGCTCTACTGTGACTGTGGGCTCTTGCTTTCACTGCTTTTGCAGCTGCTCCTTCCAGCTTGAGTGGGCTGACTCCTCCCTTGTTATTCCCTTGTGCTGACTGTAGAGCATATCTGAATGGCAAGAGATTTGCAATTAAGAGAAATGCTTCACAGAGCTAAAAAAGCTTTCATTTTTGCTGAATGTATATTTTATTGAATCTGTGTGGTTTTTTTAAAGCCATTCAATTAACAATTAATAATTTTCATGGTAGTCACCTGCTTTTACCAAGCACTGGGGTTTAATCCTTTGATTTGATAGCTAGCAAACAGGAGGTGAGGAACCTGATTTATGATTGCTAGGAAAGCTGTTGCCTGGGTGCCCTGATACTTCTGCACTGCTGGAAGCGAATAGCCTGAAAAAAAGGAGAGTTTTTGTGAGCAAATGCTTTGCTTTCCACCTGAAAGATCTCAGGTTCACCTCTGCCCCATCCATCCTTCCCTCTTTCTGTGCATCAGGCCTGGTAGGTAAGGCTGGGGTGAGCAGCAGATGGGAGCTGACTGTTGCTCTGTTTGGAATATAACTCCTAGCATTTGGCTCACACCTGTCAGCAAACTCCATATACACTTGTTTATCCTCCTCTGTACCATATGTTTCTATATAAAATCAGTTCCAATGATCTATTGCCTTACTTCTATCACTCCTATTATGGTCGTAACTGAGCATTTCACAGTCGTTAATGCATTTACCCTGACAGTGTCCCTGTTGCGTAGGCATTTCGTATCACCCACTTTACAGATGGGTTAGCCGAAGCTCAGATCAACAGCTCCTCAAAAGTCTTTAGGCACCTCTTTCTTGTTTAAATCAATGGGAGGGAAACACATCTCCAGGAGATGTGAGCTTTGGAAAGCAAACTACATGCTCAGTTTCACATAAGAAATTCGCAGTGGAGTGAGGAATCCCTCTTCTAAGTCCTACACAGATGCTCAAAGCGCTGAACCACTCTTGATTGCCTGACACAGAGCTGTTCACTGCCTTTGCAAGACCTAGTAGACCTGCAGTTGCCCATCTCTAGTCGTTTTTTGACCTTTGCCGACAAAACCCTGCCTCACAGCCCTCTGTGTCTCCGCCAAAGCCTGGAGGGGACAGTCTACTAGGCAGAACAGTTAGTTGAAGTCCATCAGCCCAGTGCAGTGGTAAGCAATCAGTTCAAAAGTGCTGTGTCCAAACCAGAAGAGTTGATATGGACAGAAAAAAAAAAGTTTCTGCTGCAGCAGAGGCTGTTTCTCCCATTATCCTCTATTCTTTGTACGCTTGCTTGCCTCTCAGAAAAGAACTTCTTCTCAGCCCTTCAGATTTAAAGTCTATGTAGGAGAGGAACAATTTTTTTAAATGTACTGTACTTACCTATCAGTCACCTACTTATTAATTATAACTAAAAGCATGATTAATCTGTCATGGATAAGGCTGCTAAGTAACCCTAATCATGCTAATGCACTTCTGTCACTTATACAAAAGGCAGCATTATTATCAGTTTTTACATCCATGTGTACTAAAGCCCATATACATAGCAGCTGCAAATCACTGGTAAAATTCTTCCACAGATGGGATGAAGCTGCRCTCATGACTTTCTGCACTGTCGCCACAGTGCCTGTGCAGTGATTTATTTCCTCTGCACCAGTAGGATATAATAACATTATCTTTTGCAGATAGTTTTGCCTTCTAAAATGGATTACAATTACAGTTATGAAAAGTATTTCCAGAGGCTCATAACAACTGCAGCTGAAATTTCTCTGTGGGAGAGGTCAGCATGAAGACCAASGTACTACTTAAGCCCTGCATTGAATGGGAGTTAAGAGATGCGTAGGTCTTATACAAGCATGAATATTTAAGGAAAACAGTATCGTTTTGATATTACAGAACATAATGCTTTTCTTTCAATGTTCCTTTTCTCTGAATGTTCAAATGATCCAGTTTTTAATGGCCTAGACAAAGTTAATTTCCAGGTGTCAAACTTGAAATTTGTAACCACTCCTGAAACCCTTGTGTATCCATCCCRTTACGCAGTCAAAAGGTGGATATGCTAAACTGCAGCCAAGATACACTGTTTAACTTTTAAATGCTCTGAAGAAAAGCTATTCACAGAGAAGAGCTTCAAAATCGACACCTCCAGAAGACTGATTATACCATACAGCAATAGGAACAAAAGATAGATGGGTCATCCTTYGAAGAAACCATCACATTGATGCCTAGGTGACCTGCTTAGACTGATGTCCTGTTTTTAGGTGGGTAAAGTATGATAACACAACCATTAGGCTCATTGAATATATAAACTGAGGATTAAAAGATCCAACTTTTCTTTCATACCTACTACTATCTTCTATATGAGAGTTTTGGTGTGAACTGCCTGAGATTAAAGAACATCACTGCAAGATGATGTCTTCAAGATGTAATCTGCATCCCTGCTGTTCTGCATGCCTCAGTGACCCAAATAAAGAAACGATTTTCTTTTCCATCTGAATAAGCTCCTTGCTGCATGCAAGCTAGGTCTCACTCAGTAGGTTTCTGAGCATGCAAATTTATGAAAGAATCCACAAAGTTTTTGCTGGGAAATAGTTCTTTCCTGAATATGAATTTCTCCAGAGCTTWTGACACCCAACTTTCTAGTGTAGCTAGTCAACTGAGTGACTTGATAAGAAGAGCAGGATGAGTTGAAAAGGAGGATTTGAAAAAGCCAATCTTCAAGACATATAGGAATCTTCCTCAGAGGGAATGGCACCAAATTTTGAAGGAGTTGAATGTTTTTATTTCAAAACAAACAAACAAACAAACAAACAAAAAAAAMCCCCTACCTTCCTAGGGCTAGATCCTGGACTTGTGTTGATCTGGCTTACTTTTGTTTACTGCAATTGAATTATATCTTTTAAACCAAAGAGTCTGCTGCTGCCTTCCCAGGTCTGCAGACAGGATAAAGGTGCAGCATAAAGAGACCAGATAAGAAACTGTTCTTTTTTATTGTTATTGTTCAAAATTATCTGGGCAGCAACTTGACTTAGAAAAATCTAGTGAATTTCAACTTAATTTTAAAGTGTTGTACATATGGTTTTGCAGTTCTTTTAGCTAACTTTCTTCTTTACTGCCCTTTAGTCTTCGCAGTTTTGTGTACACAGTAAATTGTTGTAGCTGTTCACATATATTATAGAAGCATGCAGAAAATTTTAAGATCACCATTAAATCTTGGGATGCAGTTCTATGCCACAGCATAGCAATTTCCTTCTCTTTTTGCAGAACTGCACTCCCCTACTCTTTCTTATTAATAAACATGACATCCCTCTGTTTGCTTTCCTCTCCATCTGCACAGCTGTAGTCTTTTATTCCAGCAAGAAAGAGTCACAATTTTGTTTGTCACACTGATATAAGAATTTTTACTTCTTTATTTATGGATAGCACGCTAGAATTTTCCTTATGGAAGAGAAATTAAAACAGCACTGACATTTGGAATGTAAAGGAATTACTCCAACTGATTATAGTTGTGTTAAAATGAGTCACGYACTTTTGGTCCAAACTCCTTGACATACACTTCCATATATATTAATCTCTATGACATCATTGAAAGCCTATTTTTACCTTGGTAATAAAAGCTGAATGCATTTGTCAGTTTTTCAAATGACATTTAATCCAGTGAACATTCAGACAGGTTAGGAAAGTTATAACACACTTGCTCTCAAGTAGGAGCAGAGCTCAATTCTACATGTTTGAAAATACTGTGCATGTCATGGCATGTAAAATATTTGCAGTTTTGATATGTAGGTGAAAGTACACTGTAAAAACACAAAATAAATTAGGTTTACCAAGAAGAATTAAACTCACCTGTCAACAAAGGCATGGTGCAGTACAAAGATAGGATCATTTGCAGAGCCTTGTACTTGGGACATGGAGCCATTCATGTAGATGTGAAGTGCATTATGCAAACTGCTCTGAGATATGTTTGATATTGCAGTGCGTGGATCAGCAAAGCCTGTATGTTGAAAGGGAAATCATATACTGATATAACAATGCGTGTAATTCTTTTTCCAGTAAAACTCAAGATCAAAGTACTTACTTTCTCTTCATTTATGTTAACCTTTTAAGACAAGAGCTCAGGAAAACATATAAAGGAGTGCTAATACATTTCAAGGGAATAGCAAACATGAAATCAGAATAAGCTAAATTAAAACTCCTTCGATGTAGCTAATGCAGCATGTCAGCAAATGTACTGCTTAATTGCTTTCTATTTTTAAATTTCTTTGTCCATTGTGTCTAGCTGTTAAAAGGCAAGCTAATCCCTGAAGACATTTATGCGTATATATTTATTCAGGTTCAGTAAATTTACTCACTTTGTTTTCATTTTTGATCCCTATACTTATAGGTTCTTAAGATAAAACAGACTATTGTATCTCATCATATATTCAAACAAAGATCATCTTTAGTATTGCTTAACATCGTTTGTCTCTACAGAACACATTCCTTCACTGATAGGAGGCACCAGAGTATAAGCTTTAGTCTTTAGAAAATGAGTTGGTAAATAGTTGACTGGATGATCCTTGCAGCATGAAAGTCTGTGGATTAACATTATTTTCAAGATCACTTTGAATGCGGGCTTTGAGAGAAGGCCACACAGACCAACYCCAAAATGGGAAATGCTGGAAGATGAGTGTCTCCATCAGCTTCTATCTTGGTAGCCTGCTCACACCTCAGCTCTGATGTGGGTTGCCCTTCTAAGCTTCCTGACAACAAAGCTTCCTCCCTACTTGCAAGGACTCCAAATGAAAGTCAACTCAACCTTGTCTGACGCTTCTCTGGAAATCTGCAGGAGAATAAAAGCAGAAATGTAYATTGTCCTCCCAATCTATTTTTTAAACTGATGTTAGTCCTGCTGTTTAACCCAGACTCTCTATTATGTCTCTTTGATTTGGTTCCTGAAACAGTCTGTTTCTCAGAATTTCTGTAAGCTGTAGGATAGGGAAGCACAGTGGATAGACATTAAAACATCTTTACAAATTATAATTAAATAAAAAGGGTTACTAACACTGTGCTGATCTTCAGTGCTTTCCCTATATGGTTGCAGTTTGTCAAGATTGAAAGGCAGGGAAAGGAGAGATCTTAGCTCTTTGAGAAATGTCTCACACACTTTGAACATCTGCTTTATCTACTTATTTGGACTAAGAAGTAGTATTTTAATGTGGCCCAGCAGTATGTTTTTGAAGCAAATCTCACAGCAGTCCATCTGTTTCATGCTGTGACTTATGTCAGAGGGCAATTTCTGACTGCAAGCTGGATTCTTTTGGATGAAGCCTGGCATGTGCCATCCATCAGTGGGTGTTCAGTTCACAGGACTGAACTAGAGCTGGTCCAAAATTACCCCTTCTCCCCCAAAAGAAACATGTATGATGAGGAAATCAGATCCACAGTTCAAATTGTTTCACTGTTCAGGTTTTCTCCTCCTGGGCCACATTAAGTATTAATTGAAATCTGAAGAGAGATACCTTATGAGTGGAGTCATACTCTGTCAACTTGAAAATATGAGTTTTAGATCCCATTGTGAGTCTGATCTGCTGGGTGAAATCATTTAATCTCTTTGTGCTTTTAAATTCCATCATCAGGCTTTTCCTTGTCTATTAACCTCTTCCAAGGAGGGAAAAACTTCTGTCATAAAATGATGCTAATTATAAAGGGCATCATACCATAGCTGTGGCACCTAGGAAGCAATATATCATAATAACCACACATATTTCCAATTGTAATATTATGATAAAGATTTTGAGACATTCAAGGGAAGCCAGAGAAGAAAACAGAGCATCAGGAGACTTGGAGGAAATAGCATTGGCTTGTGATGAAAAATGTAAGACTTCTGGGGTGTGAGTCTTGATTTAGGGGAGAAAGAGGAGCATGTTGATGTCTGCAGATAGCTGAAGGTTTGGATCAGATATGGAGCAGGATTATTGAAGACGCTGCATGGTGACATAAATAGCTGTGGTTGAAGATCTCACAGTGAAAATCTTGCCCACAGAAACTTTCCTGTTGGTGAATGTTATGTTATCTAGCTATCTAGTTGTCACTCAAAGGAAACAGCAAAATAAAGTATTTGCAAATGTGCTATAAAGAATGATGTGCATTGACAATCATGCAAGAACTTACAGAAACTGATGGTAGCAATTTTGGTCTTCTTTGCTGATGACCACAGCTGGTGATCATTGGAATCAGCTGATGTAGAAAGACCCCATACTATGAAATCCCTGTGAATATTAGCTGAAAAATATCTATCTGTATTTCACTGTAAAGTAATTATTTCACTTATATTAAGCTGCTGTATCAGTASGGTGAAGGGAGGATAGAACTTTGTATAATCTAGGCAAAAAGCTAGATGTTTTACATCAGAATTGGAATGCTCATGGAACATCTGCACATGAGCAATCTATCTTAATGATCTAAAGCCCTGTAACAGGAACAGCATTACCATCACTCCCACCCCCCTTTAATTGGGGTGCATTCAATCAGTGTCAAAGGTAACATCATGTTTAACCATATGCTAAATATATATGAAGTTCTAATATCTGGTTTCTTGCTATGGAAACTCTATATAAATAGTAAAGCTAGCAGGGATAAAACCATAATGCAATATTACTTTATTTATTTTATTAACCCAGGCCTTATTCTGGTTTCATCTGAATTCTTTTCTCTCAGAAAATAAATTCTCTCTTTCTAAAAGGATTCAGAACAATCATGTATTCAGGGTGTCACACTATGAAATGGGATAAAGACAAATAAAGAGAATATGTGGCAAGAAAAGGTTTTTTTTCAGCTTGGGGGAAACTTTGCTGAGGTGGCTGTGGTGAATTCCCTTCTCCTGCAAGCGTAAGGCTCCAGATCTACAAGCCAAAGTGAGCTGAAATAACAGCTCCTTGCCTCTAAAAAGGGGAAGCTCCAATTCCTTCTCCTGCCTCGCTCCACGCTGTTGCTCTCCTTTGTATTAAATGTTGCTCTTGCCAGGACTTCTGTGATATGATTTAACTCACTAATTTGGCAGAAAACTACCCTGAGGGAAGGATGCCTTTTTTTTTTTTTTTTAGGCTGATGAGGTACATAATCTCATGAAATGATATGATGAGCCCCAGAGCTGATACCAAAAAAGGGGGAGAGTGACTGACTGGAGGATGGAGGAGATAGCACAGAGCAGCAGGACTGTCCCTGATGTCAGTGAGCTGTTAAATCATCTGGCCAGTACAGGAAACCATGTCATTCAGACATCCTTTTAAACCCTCATTTGATTACAGTGTACTAGAAGTAGTCATWAGGGCATAGATCTTACATCACTGAGGCAAATTAAAGTTTTGCCAATGATTTCAATGAGGGACAAATCACATTTTTAAGACATCGTAAAACTGATCCTGCTGATGCTCATAGCACTATAAATCGATGACAGTGATTCAGCAGAGCTGAAGTAGCTTTGCTGGAGCCAGGCCAAATTAAATCAGATAAGGATCTAGCCCAAAGTTTATTATAGGAGGAGCTAATGATGCCACCCACAATTAAGGCTGCCTGACACTTTTTAAGATGATACATAGGTGGTTCTCATTAAACATACAGTTGAGTCAGGTGTATGTATTTAGAGAGTATTTAATTATATTAACTGCAGGTTTTATAGTCTAGCAACAGAGACAAGAGAAGTCAATGTACAATCACTCAAACACACAGCTTTATGCATTAAAAGCGAGTAGTGTTTTTCTCCACTACTCATTTGCTAGTGAATGAAGGGCAGCAACTGTTGAGCTGATCTCAGAGGGTACGCAGAGCTCTGAGCGCATTATCAGCATTCGGTGCTACAGTGAAGGAGGAACAATTCCAATAAGCCTCTCTCCTCTGATTATTTTAGTGGACTGCTTAACGTCTGTATATAGGATTATAACATTATTATATTAACTGATTTATTATAACCTATTTATAACAGCTTTACAGGCTTTTCTAGCTGCCTAATTGCTTTTCTTATAAAATAAAATTTAGTTTTGTATTACTTTCTAGGAGTGTGGTCTGGACAGCAGTGACTTTCAAGGCCAAATTCTGCTTTGCATGTTGAATGTCTGAGTCCACCTGACTGTCATACTTACTCCCATGCTCCCTGGGAATGATTTTTCTTTAATAAGATCTCCACATTTTAGAAAAGTGAAAGTCAGATAGATGCATCTACTTTAAAATAGAAAGGAAGAGAAAAAGAAAACCTTTTTAAGGCCATATCCTCACAGGTCTTTGAAGTTAGTGATGTTCTTCTGCCTTATGTTGGTGGAGTTTTTTTGCCCTTGGCAATCTTATAGGAAACTTTTCAGAGTTAAATCTTACATATTTTCTCCAGTTATTACTGTAATCTTGCTACAGTGAGGTAGCTGCAAGATCTGCAGAATTTGGCCTAGGGGGCTGTAATAAATGAAGGTTCGTGATTATCTGATTTAGACCATGTCACCATCCAGTTTTTCTTAAAATAATGCTTGTACACTCTGGTCTGGAGTGAACAGTCTTTCTGGTTCTCTGATAATGACCCTCTGGGACTTGACAGCATTTTCTCTGTGTGCAGCATAAATTTACCCAGAGGTTGAAAGTTTGAACCGTGTGAGCAATGTTGGCTGTAGGCTAAAACTTTTTTAATTAGAAGTTTTCTGTTTGAAAACTTCATTTTGAGAAACCATTTTTCATGTGCTATATAGATCAGTGAAAATACTGAGAAAAGTTTTCCAGAGGAAAATCTCTCATTTTAGAAAAAAAGGAAAATGTCCTATTAAAGTGAAATTAAATTTTGAAGTGTTTGATGTTTTATACCATTATTTCATGACAGAACAGCAGTACYGATACATAATTGTGACAGACAATGGAATGCTATGACATGGCTTGACTTGATACCATGTGTCATAAGTTAATTCATGAATAATGAAAGTAATATACAATTTTAGAAATAAAAAACAAAATGCTCTTTTGTCACTTTGTGCAAAACTTAGAAGGCACTGATTTTCATTTGAAGTTGCCATAAATAGACTCATTTCAAATGTGAAATTCTCCCACAAAAATGGAAATTCTAAGATTTTCAGCCATCTCTTATTCTTAGGAGGTAGCATTAAAGGTGTCACTCCAAAACTGAACTGAACAAAGAAGAAACCCAATGATTTCACATGCAGTCAGCTAATTCATTTTTGATCTTACTTGCTGCTTAAGAGCTAGACTGATATTCCGTCCTCTTCTTGTGTCCATGAAGTCTGATGCTGTCAACAGTGTTTCCCAGTTAGGGCCACTATTCAACAAATCCTCTTCAAAATGGTTGTCTCCATTTCAAAGAACAACACACAACCTGCTTTTAACCTGTCATTGTTCAATTACAGCAGAAGGCCTGTCCTCGAGTGTGAGAACAGCCTGTATGCTCTGCCCCAGTGTGGTGTTGCTTTATTGGACAATATTGACCTTTGCTGCTCCTGGCTGTTGTGGTTACTCTTAGATGACATCATTCTGTCAGTATAGCAGCATTTTCTTTTAGCCAAACAAGGATTCAGCCTGCGCTGTTGGCAACTCCTTGTAACAATACTGATATTTACCTCTTAGATGGGTAAAAAAGGTGTTTTTATTCCAATTTACGTGGACACTCAAGCATAATAGAGCATATAATTTTGCACAGAAGTGCACAATAACATGCCTAGGACTGGAATAGTTTGTTCTCATCTTCTGTTCTGTTCTTCTAAGTGACCACAGATGTTTTCCTTTACAGAACAGTATGTGGGGAGTAAATCTCACATGGGCGTAAAACAGGAGTCATTCCATTAGAGTCATTCATTGGCTCAGTTCTGGTCATCTTTTGTAATTCTAGAATAACACCACTAAAGTCATTGGAGTAGCTCTGGATTTACTTTGGGTCTAAAAGAGATTAGAATTTGACTTTATATGTATTGGCACAAACTTGTGTAAAAAAGTAAAGAAGGATTGAAGAATCCTTAGATCCTTAGAAAAGGATGTAAATGTTAGGAAATGTAGGAATGTTAGCAGGTTTGTGAGAATGCCATCACTAAGAAGTGGGCACTGGCATAGCAAATGCAAGCTGGCAATTTAAGTTTGGCATCTGTACACAACAAAAAACTAGCCAGACCATTAATAAGAGAGGAGCTAACATGATCAATTTTCCTTGGCAGTAGACCTGGCCTAAGAAGTTCCCACCATCTTTTTTAACTTTAGCCATGTACTCTTGGCTTCATATTGCAGTTCACTCTCTTGTTAGTTGAACTGATATAAATTTTTATGGATCTGTGGTGTCAATTTGATTGTTGAAATAATTCAGGTTAAAAATCAAGTATTCTCAAAGAAAAAGATTAAAAAGCTGTCTCAGAACGGCACTGTGTCTGGTGGAATAGGCCGCATCTCTATAGTAATATAGATAAATGCCTACTGAACTAGATCTGGCTTGCATTCAAACAGACTCATCACCAAAAAATCCCCTTTTCATGGAACTATATGGGCTTCCACTCCAGTGATCACTGATTCTAACAAAATGTTCTTATAGAGAGAAAGGTAACATCATGATCACTGTCCTCTGGAAGCTTATGTCCTGTATTTTCTGAGATGATTCATCTTGATCCAATCTCCTTCAAAAACATAAACGACCTCTTTAACCACATGATCATCAGTGCTCATTACACACTGTTTTACACCAACAGCAAACATCAAAATTACCTTTTTTTAAAGTTCCATTGTTACAGGGGAATTTGGACCTGGGAAACTGATGAGGAGTTAAGTGATGAGCTTCATACTAGAGAAGAAGAATCTCTCAAAATATTCAAAAGACTTGTAGTGTACAGCATCCTGTGTAATTTCTTCTGCACACATGAAGGGAGTCACTCCATTTAATGGACAAATTATGTCTACTGTTCTGAAACTCTCTGTATTTCATAATTACTGTTTCTTTTCTATTTTAATGTAAGAGAAAGGGGGAAAAATGGAAAAAACATTGAAGGTGATGTTGTAGCAAGTCAGTAGATTTTGGACAATTTACAGTTCTTATCCTGATCATTCCCCTTGTCAGTACTTATTTAGTGAATTATATATATATATATATATATATRTATGTATATAATTAAAGTCAATCATGCATCTCACTAGTGCAAGAAAACAATTAATGAATTGAGAACATACAGAAGGGTCCAACCCTGACAATATGTTGAGAAGAATTTGTGTTAATGAAAATAATGACATTTAAGGATGAGAAGCCTTGTGGTATATTGGGGTAAGAAGAGCCTTCATACTATGAAGCCATTAYGAAGACATTTAATATCTTATTTTTTGTACACTACACTTAGGATAAGGAAATCACTCAAAACTACTTATATATATATATGTTGAAGGAAAGGAATGGTTTAAGTTTTTGATAGGAGTCACTCTCTTATGAAAAGAGCATGAAAATTAGCAAAAGCATAACCGTATTGAGCAATGGCAGGAAACAGATTTCCCTGTGGAAGCACAGAAGAGGGGAATGGTAGTTGTGTTGCAAAGGAATAGTCTAGTCTTCTGGAGTTTTCAAGAATCATTTTCAGGAGAATGCAACAAAATGTTGTCTTTCATGGAATGATCAGAGCTATCTGTTTCCAGGACCCAGCTCCTTGAGTTTTATAGATAATGCAAGCCTAAGAGGTAAAATTCCTAAAAGGTAGGAATTATTTTCATGAAGGTATGTGCTCCTGCAGTGGTTCTGGACTCCTTTGATCTTCACTCTCTTACATACTAGCTCTTAAGCATTATGGATCTTCTGTAGCTGGGCTGCAGGAGTTAGACAACAGGCTGGAACCTGCKAATTGCACTGGGAGTTGGACTACAAGCAAACATGGTTACTTGCTTAACAGGATTCTCCCTAGAAGAGGGAGGATCATAGTATTAGGTTTTTCTAGTTTCATCTCTACAGAGCTTTTAAGGAGGGAACATCCATTGCCTCAGCTTTCCTACTGTAGTCCAGCCTCTCAGGCTCCCTTAACATGGATCCTCAGGCTTGCAAAGGACCTTCTTCACTGCTGAGAGAAAAGGAGTATTTCAGTCTATTTTCTTCCCTTTCAGAATCAAATAGGAGGCATCCTATAGATGCTGTGAAAGGCCTGCAGTGCCTGTTGGGGATGCCATGCCTATACAGTCTGATAAAAAAGTCATGAATTTGCTCTGTCCGTCATCTGAGCTAACTAGATGCATCCAAAAGCCATGCAGTGCTACACCCGAGATAATATATACTGCTTCTATAGCTGCCTAAGCTGTATGGCTTGTGCATCCATCCTCAGCAACATGTAGTTTTGGCCCTGGTCTGTCATAAGAATTGTCTAAATCATCTGAAGTCCAAAATAACCTATTGGGGGTGACACCCCTGTACCTGGCATGGCATTTGCAGGACTCCGAATAATCATGGTGGTGAGCTAGAACTTCATATCCTCGGTTAGGAGAAAGATGAACACTGTTCAGCTTCTGAAGGATTACTACACAGAACAACAGAACTGAGCTGGAGGCAAATTTGATCTACCAGAGCTCTTTTCAGATGCAGCGACATTGTTGCAATTCAAATTAAAGCATGGCCCTCTTCATAGTGTGTTTGGAAGATCACTCTAAGATATTTGGCTATGACTGCGTGCACTTGCCATGAAAGTAATATGACAAAAGCACAGCACTGAAGGACGGGTTTGATAGATTAATTTGGCAAAGCACTGATTCTGATTTTAGAATTAAAATAACTTCTTCCAGCCTCTTTTGGGGCTGTAGGTGCTTTCTTGATCATTGTGCAATTTTGTTGAAYATCTTTGTTACAGCCTTTTTTAAAAATAGCTACTGTTATTTTTAATAGAAAAAAAGTATGTACTTTTTATTTGACATATGGCTCTGTTTAGCCATCAGTTTACACTCCACATTGACCAAACTGAGGTTTTACCTTTTTTCTTCAAGTACTTACCAGATTATCCTTAATTAACCAGCAATCATCATATTGAAATTTAGGCCTCTGAAGCGATGGGGCCATTTTGACTCTGCCCTCTCAGTAAATCCATCTCTGGCTCTGCACAACTTCCATAGACTGTGCCTTTGCTTTTGTTTACAGTGCTAACAGCATGATGGTAGACCCTCATTATTTCATGACTTGTTTACTTCATTTCCCTTTTCTCTATTCTTCCTATTATGCTATTGCATCCACTCTATTTCATATACTTCATAGAGAAACAAACAAACAAACATCTACTCAATTGTATCACCTTTTTCTTTCCCAAACTTCGCTTATTTCCCGTTTTCAAAGGTACATGTCCAGAGCTGGAGCCAATCAATGCTTGGACTCTCTTTTGGCTTCAGCAGACAAACTCCACATTTTTCACTGTTTTTAGAGCAGAATTTGAATCACATTTTTATCCAAGACAGCTTTATGGCATCCCACACAACAAAAAGTATAATACTGAACATGTTACAGGCTTTGATTTCTTGTCATCACATCAGCTCCTATATTATATTGTTGTGGCCTTTCTAAGCTACCTTGCAAGCAAAATTCTCTGGGATACCAATGAAAGTACATCTTATTTGATTCACCAGACATATGATACATCAGGGAAGCAATACTTTTTGATACCTATCAAGGATGTGCTATCTTTGTTTACCAGCAATTTAGCAAGATTCAAAACATGTTGGATAGTTAGATAGTTAAGACAAATAACTAATCCCTTAGGAAAGGATACTAAATGTCATATTTTCTRTAACCCGCATGGTCAATGGTTATGATCCTGTGTAAGCGAATTATTAGACTACCTCATCTTATGCAGTGCTGCATTTTTTTGCTGTGCCTAGTGCTGACTATTGCAGGAGACAAGCTCTCCTAATTTTGGAGTCTGATCTAGTCTGTAGTATATATTTGCTTACCGAATGCCTTTAATGTGGTTCTCCTTGTCTGTTGTTATTCTAAGAGAAAGTATAACATTTTCCTGAGTTGTGCTTACTACAGTCATCTCAGACTGTCCAAGGTTTAAAGGCTTGAATCCCAGAAAGAATCAATTTACAGATAGAAGTGGCATAGTAGAATAAAACACCTTACCTTCCAAAGTGTTTCGGAAACTGTAATTGGCCATTTTATCCATGGATCCAGATTCATACTGAGTCAGTGAGAGACAAAATTCAACTTCAGCTGAAGATGGGAGCCTTGGTGTCCTTGATTTGTCATTGTTCCCAGGATTTCGCAGTATAGGCCCTTCACTTGTGGCATTGCATAAAGACTGTTGGCTGTTGTACTCTTCGGATCGAGTGCAAATTACCTGTGTAAAACATATTCTATTAGCAGAGTTGCAGTGGTTGTAAAAGACAAAAGCAAAGAAACATTTTAATTAAGTTTAAAAAAAGGAGTGAAGTAAGCGTACAATATAATCAGCTTGTTATAAGAAGAGATATTAACTTTAAAATTTTTGCGTATGATTTTAACATAAACTGGGATATTTAATGGAAAATAAGCCTCTACCTTTGTACATATTTTGAAATAATTTACTAGTCCATGTCTGAAACTGCCCGTGTGGACTGAGGCAACATCAATTCTCATTTACACCCTTGAAGAGTCACTGTGACTAAGTTCAGTACTACTAATGCAGAAGAACACAAAAATCTGCTGCTGCAGTCACTAAATGGAGGCTTTTGACTTCAACAGATGGAAAAGGAAAAAAGCCATAATTGCAGAATTTTGTCCACACACTGTAAGGAGAAAACTCTTATCTTGGAATATGGAAAAAGACACATTATCTTTTTTTCTGAAAATATCTGTCCATGCTCTGTTAGGCTTACTGGGCTCAATTTCACTATGTCTTAATGATGCGTTATGTACTAAAAGGGCTAAGACCCTGCTCTATCCCACACAAGTGTTGTGGGAATGAATATAACAGAAGTTGAGATGCCATAGTGATGGGCATTAGGAAAGGACCTTGGGCAGAGAGATGGATACAGATATTGAATATTGTCAGAATCCAGCATGATTTATATAAAAGTTCTGGGTTCACGGGCAGATTCAATCTACCATGGCATAACAAGTCATCATTTATCAGATTATCTGTGGAAACTGTCAGTCCAGTTTGAGACTCCTGGAAGTGCAAAATAGTTCAACATAACTTCCAACAGTAGTCAGGTAATTTCAGCTAAGTCAGACTCCTTCACATTTGCCATGGGTTAAAAGTGCCCACACAGGCTGTCACTGTTGCTAAAATGGTGTTCAATGTCTTGTTTTGTTCAATGTCTTTTAATGTCTTTAATGCAACAACTTATTTGTTGCCCAAGGACATGGGCACTCTGATGACCAAGAGCTTCTACAGTAGCTCTCACTGCATCCCTGCTTGACCACAGAAGTGATGGGAATGAAAGTGGGATATCTTCTCATATCTTGATTCAATAAATGCACAGAGGGTTAGCACATGTACTAACTTACCTTCCTACTTTATATTCAGGAACCTGCCTGACATGGAGTCAGGATGAAGGATGGAGGAAAATGTAATGACACAATGACATGCAAAAGATCAAACTAGATGGTTTGGTGGTCCCTTCTAGTGGTACAATAGATGGGTCTATGAAAATGAAACAGTGGCTCAGAACTTCCAGGAGTTGTTCTGTATGCACCTCAGGTGATGCCGAGGGTCTGAACCAACACTGATGTCTATTGTTTTGCTTTTTCTAAAAAAACCCTTCAAAAACAAATAAAATTCCGAACAAATCAGAGATCTCTTCAAAATATAGAGCTCTGTGGTCATCAGGTAATCAATGAAGTTAATTAGAACATTATGTGGAGAGAGAACTGATCTCAATTTTGAGTGATATGTTATAGCAGAGAATACATAACACTGAAACCTAGGGACATCTTTCATCCTGGAGGTGTGTTCCTATTTCATGGACTGAAACAATGAACAAGAAGGTGAGTGAAAGCAATCGTATTTGCTGTGAGTGACATGGAAGAACATGAGATTCTGTATTAGTAAAGGCAGTGAGTGGGAGATTCATTTTGCCAGCACTAGCTGTGTACAAACTGTCAGACTGAAGTAACCTTTAGGGCTACCTCTACGGTCAATAAATAGGGAGAGGCATCTCCAGAGTGTGATTCAGCCTGCCTAAATAGGTGAGATGTCTGTACTTTTGTACTCTCTCCATTGACTAAGTCAACAAAAGAAAATGTAGAAAAATTCAATGCAGACACTGTCTCTGGACTGCAGTTATTAAAGGAAGCAAAATTAAGAGTGTTCAGCTAACTTAGTGCTCTGCTTCTGCATTAGGATGGGATGAATCACACCCTGGAGGCATGGATGTGTCTCTGTACTGACTAAAGACAGAGCCAGAAGCAACTTGCTTCATTTCCTAACTAACTTTTGAATGACTAGAGGGAGATGAGATGAATCCTATTCTAAGCAATTTGACCACAAATTCACAGAAAATGTATGACAGAATTGGTAATATAACCTAGATTTCTTAAGAATCTGGCGTTCTTGTATGATAAGATTTCTATGAATATGAATCTCATGAATAAATTATCCTCATCTTTTTTTGAGAAGGTAAGAAAGCTTATCAGAGAAATTTATCCTTTGAGACCACTCTATTAACTGCAATTTGCCATAGTCTGTTAAAACTACTAAGGTGCCCTTGGTAGCTGTAGGTAGGAGTTGTCCAGGAGGGAGTTTCCTGTGTACAGAGCACAGTAATCCCATCGAGGATCACCAAAGTGGGTCAGGATTGTGCCTCTGAGAGGCTCCTTTCACAATCCCCGCCAAGGGAGAAAGCGAGAGGGAGAGACCTGCAGGTGTAAACACAAAACAAAGCTATAGCACTGTTTTTMTTACTGCTTTCTCTTAATAAAGAAAAAATTGCTTTCTTGCAGTTTATTCCATTTGGAAGGAAAATAAGGGGATGATTCAGGCTGAGGGAGATGCTCTAGTAATTTTGTGTTTAGGAAAAGTGCTTAGTCCTATTTATCTACAATTGCGCTAGTCAAGAAGGCAAGTGTGCCTTCTTGGCTGGTGGATCTCAGCCCATTTCCCAGTCCATCTCTTTGCTCAGAGACTACATGCACATAGACTTTCTGCCTAGCTCTGTTTTCTCAGGGCCTTATCCAGTGCTTCCTCTGGTTTTTCTGTTCTGCCATCTCCTGTCCTTTCATCCTTTTCTCTCTGCTGCCCCAGGGACATATCCATAGCACATCCTAAAGAGGAATCACATGTTCAAGATGAGGCTTTTTGGCTATTTAGACAATGAGTCTTTAAGTACRAGCTTAAATATGTCTTTAAAAAAGGAACATCTCCCCATTATTTTGTTTATCAGTTCCAGTGGAGTTCAATGCAACTCAGTTTTATGAGGCTTATAAATGGATAGAGTGCTAGGTTTTTTTTTTTTCCTATTTATGTCTCAGTGTAGTCCTCATTAACTGACTGACTAAATGTAACCTAAACAGAAACCAGATGCTATAAGACATCCAGTAACGCATGGTCACGAAATGCCAACATAAGGGACAGGAATGAAAATGCTTTTTTATGACTTTCTATTTTTTTCTGAGCTAAAAATTAAAGTCTGATCATACAAGTAACCTCTATGTTTTTCCAGAAAGGTATGATTTAGGGTCTATTCCTATGTTATTATTTGCTGTTTTATCAGTCTTGTGATATGTAAATGGTAACAGCATGTAGGTCAGTTAAATGGTTTTAGTGGTCTTTCTGGATTTAATCTGTAAAAACTATGCAAAATGGGTCATGTCATTTCACTTCTTTTCACTGACTTCTTTCACTTTTTACTAGAAGCGTGCTGTTTAAACACATGCTTTTTTGTTCCCTTTTTTGGAATAGTCTTGAGTAAATTTTGGCTTGCCCTGGACAATACTTAATACTCAAACTGCACCAAGTGCCTGCTCTTCAGCATGCATAAATTCACTGGGTCCAGGGAAATTTTTAGGCAAATGCTCTGAAATAAAGCTTATGTAAGTAGTTAGCAGAGCAAGTGCCAGTAGATGGCACTCCAGAATATGCAGCATTGCTCCTGGGCTTTGTAAGCACCCAAAAAAAGCCCTCAGCGCACTGCAGTTGAGATCTTCTACACAGCTCTTTGTATCGTTTCTTAGAAAACAGACTGTAAATGTGCGGAAGCGTTGCTGCTGTCTCGCACCTTTTTGCAAATGGGAAACCCTTTTGCTTTTTAGTTTGTAACTGGCTGCACAGACCAGCACCTGAACTTAAAGAAAGTGAATTGCGTTGCAGGAATCTTCAGCAGTGTTCAGTCCTTTGTCTGCTATTTTTAAAATCAAAGCTTTTGGGGTTTTGATGACAAATTCTTTGGGGTTGATTTGTGCTTATTAGCTCTATGCTCACAGGGACGCGCAATATATGCAACATACACCCACACATCTGGAATAGGTGATGAATATTTTTCTGTGATATTGAAAGAGCCGCTCAGTTACAAACTGAGCTGAAGTTCACTAGTTCACTAATGTAGGAAGGCCACTCAGAGGGTTAATCGGCACTTTTGCACACGGCTTCCTTGTGGAGATGATCCCTTGCTCTGCCTTTTTTCTGAGCCCRCTGAGCACGAGTCCAGTAACTACAAATGCATATATTCATAGTTTTACGCCCCAGGTTAATATACGCTAAAAGAACTGGTTCAGAGTACAGGCAGAGCAACCACATGATTGTCCTTGCTTGTCTGTTGGACATATCCCAGTTCTCCTGAAGGCCGGGATGTGGGCATTTCCTGGGTGATGGCATTTCTCTGTGCGTTCCTGTGCGCCCATTTTTCCTGCTTGAAGTCTAGGTGTCTGAACTGGAGCCCTGAGTTGCACTATGGGGCTGAAAGAGACTTTGCACTGTTTCAGCACCTTCCTCTGCTCTCTTTCTCTGCTTATTCTCACCTACATGCTTGGGAATGGCATTAAAGTGCTGCCCTCATGCCTGATTTAAAACATGTGGCAGTTGTAAAGAGGTTTAACTTTTACTTTTGGCTACGTTAGGGCCTGGCATAATTTAATCCTAATTAAATGGCATCCAGAAACCAATTACTCACCAAACTGGGAAAATGCAAGAAAAAAAMCAAATAATCTGCAGCAGAACAAGCTGTGTTTTGGGGAGCTTGTTTTCAAAGGCAGATTTTTAAAAGGTGCTGTATCTGTAGCAGACCAAAGGATTTTAAAGAGACTATGTATGTTTATATCTACTTCTTCATGTACTCCTGAGTATTAGCAGAACTAGAAACATAAAACAGGCAGAGAACTGAATAAAAGAAAATTTGAAAAGTAAAACTTCAAAGAAATTCTGAGAACCACCTTTATGCATATATAAGGTCATAAGTTATCTTTGTGACCCTTACTGCATATGCATTAACAGGGGGAGCTACTAAACTCAAGCTGCAAGGCGATGAGACAAATGYGAAGTGACAGCGCTGAAACAAACCCAGACCCTTCAAGGTATTTTCTCAGTCTTCAGTAAAACCTGGCTGAGTTTCATCTCTTTGCTCAGAGGCAGTCCAAAACTGAGGGATAATTTACGTCCCATTCAACATCTCAAAATGGTGCTAGGGTGGAGTAGGAAATTCGGTTATCAATTACTGTTGAAATATTCATTAATACTTTCTGTTTTGGCAGAGTGTGATTCCCTGCTGTCTGGCTGCCGCCAAGCTGTACCCTTTTAGTGTCGCTGTCTCCAGGTCCACCACAAATTCACAAAGGCCTATCTCTCTGCAGGTATTTTTTTTTTTTCTGGTGAATTATTAACAAACCCCAACTTTTATGAAATTCCTTAGTTATTAATTTCTATACTTCTGATTATTTTTTAAACTACACAACTCCTGAGCAATTGTTGCTGTATGCTAGCAACCAGAGGCCAAAACAGTGCTTTCAGCCACCAGTGATTCCATGAAAGCACTGGAATTTGAGATTACAGTGACRTTAAAAGGCTGAGGATGTCCAGCTGTCTTTCCCTGCTGTGCATAGATCCTGATTCCCTCAGGAAGTGGTATAAAGACACAATTCTGTTTTGGCATGTGGAGACTTATCTCTTTGCAATAGGAAATGTTTCAAATTTGTAATCTATGTAAGCATATCATAGGAAGCTAATCTTGATAAACTCTTCTTTGATAGTCACTTCCTCCATTTTGACTGTTGTCTTTTAATTTACCAGCCCGTAGCTGGCCCCAAAACCTGTAAGTTGCAAAAAAACCCTGAAGTCTTTTATTTTTGAGTTTATAAGATACCTTTTTTATATTTATTTTTTTATGAAATACTTTTCAATATTTTGAGTTTATGAGATATGCAGACATCCACAAGTAAATGGATGTAGGACTATGRCTCATTCACTGCTGCCTCCAATGTTAAAAACATCGGCTAAAACGTAGATTAAGAGCCCATGAAATAGGTTCAAACAGGATTTTGTAACACTTACGAAGCCTTTTCATTTGAGTCATCAGCAAAACTTGGTGTAGAGGCCAGAGGTAACAGAAGGGTCCTGTGGTAGTGTATTTACCTCCACATCAGCCCTGTGAGAAAAGTGCTTTCTCCCCCAGTTATAGGTAAAAGCTAAGGCACAAGAAGAATATGGCTGGATGCACAAAAAGACTCAAATGTCACAGGACTGGTTTGTGAGTACAAAACACAGAAAGAGAAAATCTGAAACATGTTCTACATTTAGCATTGCCTGAACAGCAACAGCATCAAAAAGAGATATCAGAGATGCCTTTTCTGGAAATTACTTCTCATTTAGCTGCTGTGGGCACCCATTTGAGAGGTAAAAAGTGGGGAGTCAAATTCCCTGGGGCAGAGGAGAGAGCAGAACCTGTGTCCCTCGCTTCTATCGCTGCTAAGATACTGGATAGAAGGAGTACCACCTTTCCTAAGAATACCTAATTCTTGGAAAGAGTTTAGGGTTACTATTGCCATCACAGATGTCTACCTTCTGATAATTTTGAGCAAGATGCCTAAGTGCCTGGAGTTTAATCTGTGTCCCTCTCCTCAAGCTTCTTGCCATCCATCCATGCTGCTCAGCACCTCACTGAGAGGATTTAGGATTGGGATGGGTTGCACAGGGGAACGTGGGCTCCTTTCTCAGATATGTCAATGCCACCAGGTAGAAAGGGACTTAGAAGTTGGATATAACAACAATTCTTGTTGTCTTAGAATCAAATAGATTGTCCAAGTTTACTTAGAATGTCAGTGATATTTATTTAATGTCCTAGGCTAATATCTTGAACTGTTCTTTCCATCTCTCCATTTGCAAAACCCTAAGAAGGTTCAAACAAGTGAAAAATATTTTTGAGTCAAAAAAGCGTTGGCTTTTGGTGTTTGTATTTTTGAAAATTTATTACAATTTTTAAAGGTGAACAGAAAATAATGTTTYGGATGATCCTCTCAGACTATTCAGCTAGCAATTCAGCTCCCAATAAACTGTGCTTAGAATTRAGTAACTGTATCTGAATAATCGAATTTCATCTTTCTTATGAAGACATATTTTCAGGTAATGGATCTAAAGTACTACCACTATTTGTTCAGAAGCATTATACCCATTTTATATTTGTGTAAATTGTTTCCCCTTTGTAGCAGTTTTGCATTTGTAAGTGGTTCTTCAGGGTGATGCAGAATTAAGTGCYAAGGGAAATTCTCAGTGCTCGGAACAAAGAATTGGCTCCAGGCTTACACCAGCRCAGCTGAGAGCAGGCAGCCCTCCATGCTATGCGATTACTTCTCTCAAGTTGCTCTTCTTTCAGAAGAGACAACATTCAGAGCTAGCATCAGCGGCCTGTTTGCCACAATAGCAAACCTAAAACTGCACTTACATTTTCTTGCTTCATTTTACTCATGATTTATCAAGCAAACTGGAGGTGGGGAAGCGGCAGGGAGGAACCCAAACCTGTAATGTTAACTCCCCCAAAATCTGAACAATTCTGCTTTTATTTGCAGAGGACTTGTTTGGATTAGTAATTTCATTTGACTTCAGTAATCTCTCCAAATAAATATTTCTTTGAGTAAATCCGTTTTCTTGAATAATTATAGAAATGAATGCTAAAATAAAAAAAAATCTCAGAATGTCATGGAAAAGTTCCATTTTCCACCTTGCTTTCTGTAGGTCTATATGGTATTGCAGAATTGTTTCACATTAGTAGGTGCCATGCAGTCCTAAATAAATCTGAATTCAATATTTGAATCATCACAAACAAGTAACTGAAAGCATAAGAAAATCCTTCCCACCCACCCTAAAACAYGAACAAAGCAAGCAAACAAAAACACTAAAGTTTCCTGATAGTCTTGCTGGTAAAAACAGAGGTTTCAGAAGTTTCACTTAGATGATAAATGTGAGAAGAAAGTGGACAGATAATTCACTCAGCTAAGTGGTTACAGCAGCATGTTGAAGAAAAAAGTAAAGGGAAAGCTAAAATTTCAGCATGTATTCATGGGTATCCATGTTACCATGGCAACTTCTCAATGGAATAAAGTATTTTCTCCTTTCTTTAGGGATTAAAAAAACCAACAAGATGCTGTTCTGCAAATAGGCACTTTGCCTTTTTTAAATAAATCCATAACTATTTCTTGAGCAAATCTATTTCTGAATTTTACTAATATAGCAGGTGTTACTTTGTTATGCTTTGAAAAGAGCCTTAAATTCAGAAAAGGACACTTTATTATAAATATGTTATTCAAAAGGTTTCTCTTGCTCTCTTCTTTTTATTTTGCATGCTTATTAAAAGCCTGAATTCCTTCACATTTCTGGATCATCCCCCCCCCCCCTTTCTTTTTCCTCTCTTGCTGTTTAGCTACAGAGCTTGGCTAATCAGCGTATTCTGCAGCAGATCTATGGCTGTTTTCCGGTTGAAGCTAAAGCTATTTTTGTTCCCTTTTGATTTTCTGGAGTAAAATTCTGATCTCTTATTTTGTGCTGCTCCAAGGAACTGCACTGACTACAGTTTTTCCGTCATAATCAATTGATAAAATTTGGGTTCAAGGCCATTAAAGAAACATCAGGTTGTCTTATACCTTTACCACAGACTCATTGACTGAAAATGCAGCTCTGTTCAGTCTCTTTCTTTCACTATATTAGGCAGAAGAGATGTAAATAGTTAGAAAATGTTAAAGGGGAATAATTCCTTTGAAGGTAAAGTTGTTTGTGGTRTTGTTTCAGAAAAATTGATAAGCATGTAATATTTCCAGAAGTGGCTGAAAAATATAGGTGATAAACACCAGTTTCAGAAATGACATGGGAGATTTCAGCAAAGGACTTAGGTGATCTTACATGTATACACTAACACAAAACATGTTTTTAATGTGGCTCATTTTTTATTTTTGTGCCTTCTGAAGTAACACAGAAATATCTGTTTAACAAAACATATTCATAAACCTTTGCTTTATTTTCTGAATATATCTGTGGGAACTCACCTTAAGTGATAAGTTATAAACCTGACTGTTTCTTAAATATATTCATCACTACTGATTAAGTGTCTGGGTATTTATGTACCACCGGGATGGAGAAATTCTAAGAATCGGGATATGATTAATAGTACCTTTGAAAAAGTGAGATACATATACTATCTGATCCCTTCAGTGCTTTTATAAAAYATTGCTATCAATTTGCTAATTCCTTGGTACTATCTGCTTCCTACCACTTTGGTTATCATATCCAGTATATTGTATTGATATCTCCACTTGACCCAGGTAGCCAGCTCAATTCTAGTTTCAATTTGTTCCACTTGAACACTTGTACCATTTTCATGCAATTTCATGTAACTATTTAGCTCAGTGTGGAACAGCATCAGATCCATTTCATTCTGTAAATGCAGTTTAATTAAATTAATAGAGCTCATTTGGATTCATACTGTTAGAAATAAGCAGACTCTTTGAATATGGGGTCAATATACATGTTCATGGATATATCTACTTTATGACTATGTCCATACTAGTAAATTAAATGTGATCAGGAACATTCCTGGACACTGAGGCCAACTGGCATGAAATAGCCCATGTCTATGCTAATGAAACWGTCTTAGCCTCCCAAACAGGGTGGTTGTACGCAGTGTGCTGGAAATGGACTCTGAAATATTTTAACTCTTGAAAAGTGTCTGTCTGGGGGAAAACTAATTGGTACGTACAAAATCCACGCCCTAGAATGTCCTAGAATATATCTGTTCCAATACCTGGGAATGATTGAACTGACAGGTATAGACACAGCCTATATTATTCAGAGGACACAAATGATGACTAAATCCAGTATAACCAGCCAAATAAGTCCAGTTAGTCATTATTTTGTGATGCCAAAGTATTGCAGAGCTGCTGGAGCTTGTATCTCTTTCAATTTCCACTAAATAACTAAAACTGCCCAATCTTCATTTAAGATGATGCTACAGAAATAAACAGAACAAAGCTGTGTTTACACCAACATAATCATATACTTCAAAGCCAGAAGGGACTGTTGCTATTGTCATGATGGAGTATGTCTATGCAAGCTGATAGAAATTTATCATTGTATTTCAGGCAATGTGGTAAGTTATGAGCAAGTCRCAATAAAATCTCCAAGAGCACTCAGTGTGAGAACAGTGCAGTTCAGTTCAGCTATCTGAGACCATGCCACCTGCGCAAACACGTAAAGATACCTTGGTTTACAGACTATTTTTGCATCTCATTTAAGCAGCAGGAATAACTACTGAGTTTATTTCTTAGTAAACTTAATAAACTTAGTTCCTTTGAGCATGAGAGATTACTTTTTTGTTTGAGCTACTGATGTGAATAGCACAGACTTTTTTTGTGCTCTAAAGATTAATTGTGTTTTTTGAAAAATCTGAAACTAGACAAGCTTAATTGCATGTTTTTTAACTCTTGGCTGAATAAAGGTACCAGAGGGAGGGGTAGAGTCTCTGAAAACTCTTTGCTTCTGTTTCCATCGTTTAGTCACTAACTGTCTTGCGCTGGCTATGTGCCAGCAACTTGTCCTGTTTTATCTCAGCTGGTTACTTGAGCAGACCCAAGTCTGCCTGCAGACACAGAGACGTGACCTTCCTCCTTCCTGCCTAGCTTTAGGTTCTTAATTAAGCTGCTAAGTCCTACAGTCAACAAAGAGACAGAGAAACAGATGAGCAGCTCTAAATGATGATTAAATCCATGTAAAATATGATTTGCTCTCTGGAAATGCTTACTTTCTCTCCAGGAACTTCTAAGGGAATCCAGCATGGCTGAGCTCCATACTTATGCACCTTACTTAAGCATCTGAAGTCARATGGGATGATTCTAGCATAAGCAACTCTCCCTTTATCATTCCCCTCCACCTGTCCTTACCTGCCATGAGGAGAAGAATGATGCTGGGCTGAGTAAATTAGGGTTGGTGGGATGTTTGCCGCCCATGTATTCATTGGTGCAGACAACACAGGACTCAGCATCTCGCCAGTCCCAGTAGGGAATGGTGAAGTTCTCATCACCTGTTATCTTCTGGATCTCACGTTCCCACAGCAGCAGAAACACACGATGCCAAGGCAGAAAACCTGGGGCTTCATGAGCAAAATCAATGTCCCGCCACACATTTGACCCACCTAAGAGCGTGTCTCGAGAAGCATAATAATGCATCCACACAAAGAGATCATACACGTTGATGTTTTGGAACATGGGATTGGAGCCATGGCTCATCTGAGCATACGTGCCAGTAGCAATAACAAAGTCCCGGCTGAGGGTTCTCTTTGCCAGGTTGAGGTAGGCGAGGAACTTGTCCTTCTCRCTAGTGGTGAGCTGGAAGATGTTTCTTCTTGTTCTCAGTCGCCTTTCAGTACAGTTGACTCCTGAGAAACCAAACTTGCATTCCCCACAGCTGAATCCCATGAAATTGCCTTTGCATTGACACGTCCGGTTGTAAAATACAGAGGGCCAGTCCTCTCTGTCATCCACTCCTGAGAAAGGGTATTGTGGCCCCAGCGGAGCCTGAGAGAGAAGGATGTCCTGGCAGGACCCCCTGCTGGAGAGCTCCCCACAGGGGGACCCGTCTCCATCCCAGGGAGGACAGCACTGCTTCCTCAGCAAGCTTTCGGTGTTCGCACAGGCTCTGGGGAACTGCCCCGTGCAAGGCTGAAGGATCACTAGCAGGAAACCCATTGCAAAGAGAGACATCCTCATAGGGCAGCAGGAGAGCATTGGCATTATGCTTCAGCGCATGAAGAGCTCTGTCTGACCACTTCCAAAGTCCTGACCATGAAAGAAATTTCTCCGCACTACAGGGAATACTTCACCGCTGACTTTCCTTAGACCACACCCTCCAATATCCTTCCCCATTCCTACCGTGGGCACATTTACCCACAAAATACAGTTCACAGTTAATCTGATTATCACATGTTTTGGATGAAAGCCAAGTGACTTTTCTCCCCACCCCCTACAAGTTTCAGAAATACAGGCACTTATTATATACTTTCATCTTCTGCCTAGCACATGACTGCTTTACTCCGGCAATTGGGGATGAAGTAAAATTAAAATTTGGACACAGAAACAACTGTCAGCTCTTCAAATTGCTTGTTTGATTACGTGCATTAGAGTAAATGGATGTTTAAAAAACAGCCCCAGTCAAATCTGAACCATTAAATAAGCACAGCAAATATAAAAACAAMAAAAAAAACGTTTTTGGGGTAAACTATCTTTTTTTTAATTGGAAGCAAACACAAAATGGGGTCAAATAAAGTGTGAACGTGGGGCAGAACCAGAAWAGAGGGTTTGGTGTTGCATTTTTATGTTTCAGTGTAAGCTGCCTTTCCCAGGCCAGTGTATGGCAAAGTAACTTCACAGGGGATGTGCTAAACTTTTTGGAGAAAATCCATTTTGTTTCCTTGAATTGACAGTGCTTTAAGAGTTAACACCCCTCCCAAATCTGGACCCAAGTTTTCTCTGCAGTTCTGTGGAGAACATAGATAATCTGCTGACAGATTTGTGGAAAACACTTAAAGCAGCCACCTCCTGACCTGGAAAATACACCTCGACTCCTGTCTTTCTCCCATCAGGARGTCTGCAAACACTGTGTCCATGTGTTTTACTCAGTGCTTTACCGGTCAGCCTCCAGACCACCCACATCCTCTTTCTTCTTCTACGTTAGCCTGATCAGAGTTAATTGAGTTATATGAAAGGCATTAGAAGTTGTGTGTACTTTAAAGTGCCGCTTGAAGTAGAGGGACACCAGCRGGCAAATTGCACATGAATTATCCAGTTTTCTTTAGCTATCACTGTTATTAGGAAGGGATTTTTTTTTTTTTAAAACATCATGAATGATTTCCTTATGTTTACAGAGAATCTTAGTAGGACAGGAACAACATGTAGACAAATGAAGTGAGAACTTTGCTGGGAAATTATGCCTTTTGTTGGGATCAACAGGTCTTCACATGACTGTGCTGAGGAGCACGAGGCACTTTAATCCTGTTGACTTCCACACCCCAGATATTCAAAAAGATTATCCCTGAGTCCCAGGGCTGGGGAGCCTGTGGTGGGGGCACTTGGAGCAGAAAAAGCAAAGGAAAAGGTATTGTTTTCTTTAAATTATTTCTAACCACAGGCTGATGTTGTTTGATTCCCCTGGTTTTCATGCTAGGTTTGTAGAATAGATTTCATCACAGAAATGTTACTTATTTGATTTATTTTATTTTCTCTGTGTCTGGCTGTTTGGAAAACCTTTGCAATCTATTTCATTTACCGTTCCTCCCAGAGGCTAGTGTAAAACCAGTATTTATGAGAAAAGACCCATCTTTGAGGATAACGGTATATGTTTTTTAATATGCACTAAAAAGCTACAGGGATTGGGAAAAGCTTGAGGTAAAGCCTCAYTGCGAAGCAGAAAAGTACTCATGTATATATTTAGATAGAGGGTCACACGCAAATACATTCAAAGCCCTATTTTTATATTCTAATGATATTTTATGTTCAATGTTAAAAAAAAATAAGAATCTGAGCCTTGACAGTTGTCATATGATGAGTTTCTGAAGCAGCTTGTTAACAGAGGAATCCTCTGTGAAAATGTATGAATGAGAAACTCTGAATGAGAGATGTGATTGAGAGGTGGCATGCACCCTTCTTGACCTACTACTGAGCAGAGGCTTGTTTTAATTAACTGTCRGTGATTCAGACAGTATTTGGAAAACCAAACTTGCCATATATCACCAGCCATAAATATTAGCCAAATCAGAAAATATGTATGCCTATTCCCTTTTGTGTCATAAAGAGTCACCAAAACATGGGACAGTCACATCTTACATGCTCCATCTGGGCAAAAATCTTGTCATTARAAAGGTTCAGAGGATTTTTCATCTRTCTTGTGCTTCAACCCATCACTCCTTCTTTCACTGTTGATCTAACACAACCATCATATCTAACTAAGTTTGTGGATAAGCTGAATTTACTCTTTTTGCCTGAGAAATCTCTCCAGCCCACCACCAGTGGGTTGGCATAACAGTGTTGCATGCTTTGAGAGAGACCCAGTTCTCACCTCTGGGTCCTTGCATTTGGGTATGGATCAGGACTTATCCATTTAAGGTCCACAAAAGGCTAGGTGGCCCATAAAATGAGCATGGTTAAGACACACCAATTTCTGTATTCAAGAAAATGCAATACAGTAATCTGGTGATCAGCATATCCAGCTTTATTTGACTCCAAAGAATAAATCACCAGGAAACCCTCTACAGTTTGGTATAGTAGGGGCAGTCTTCATCAGCAGACTAGCACAGGGTTCTACTTCATGTCCGTAAATCTTAACTGCACCCTCAAGTTTTCAGCTAGATGATTTAAAGTATCAGTTTCAGTGTAATGAGGAACACACTAATGATAATATTTAATACCTATAGATTGGTTTTCATCAGAAGGTCCTGAAGTGCTTTATAGAGGTCGATAATTATGGATGGGAAAACTCTCAGACACGGTGTAGTGAGATGTCTTCCTCAAATTTCCATGCTGGCTTACTTGTGACATAAGGAACAGACTTCCAACACTATGCTGTAATTGCTAAACCAGACTGTTCTTACAGACACCACCGGTGGCTTTCTGATATGGTTATGGGCAAAGGAAAGGAACAAAATCAAACAGCAAGCAGTGGTATAATATGAGGGCTCATATTACCTCACAAAAATAACTCTTAGGTTCCTCAGATCTGCCAGGCTCATCTTCAGAAGATACCTCTTCTTTTCGAAAGACATTGGAGTAAATTTCAGTTCTGGGTTGCCAGTATTGAACCAGTTACAATTTCAGGCAAAATTAGTGGGTCTTAAAAACTTCCAACACCTGGACGACACTGTGAGGTTAGTATCTCTSAATACCTGTTAAAAGTTTTTAAAGCTCACTTGTTTACACTTTTTAACAATTCTGTGCTTTTACAGTTCAATTGTTTATGTTGAAATAAAAAAAAAAGAAAACTGGGATGGAAAAAAGAGAGAATCATTTTATAATTGTAACTATTTTAAAAGTTCAGTATCAAACTGTGACRAACCAAACTGACAAATGGAAGATAAGATAGCCCATTAACCACTCAGGAAGCTTGATTTGAGAAACCAATAGTCTCAGATTATGCTCTCTGGTCCTCACCTGCTGCTCACGGCTGTTCACCTTCAGTATCCTCACACACTGTCACAAGGCACCTGGCTTCAAATGTTCATCTAAGATTTGTACAACTGGCCTTTGGCCCTGCTGAGCTTGCATTTCATGTATCTGAAGGACAAAACATTGTTTTTTTCTCCTGGCCCATGGCCTGTGTGCCAGATGGAGCTATCGGTCTCCTTGGTGGTTTGCCAGTGATCTGAGCCTGGCTCCTGCCACCCAGGAGTGGGGGCGAGAGGCTGCRGCTCTCTGCAAGGGATCTCATCACCAAGAAGAGTTTGCTCCCAAAGAAGCCATACTCCTTTCCTTGACTTGTCGGACTAATCCTCTGCAGCACAGCTTGATGAGACCTGATGCTGGGATGAGGGTTTTGAAATGTTTGCCTCTGAAATATGTAAGGGAAGGTGGGCCGATTTTAGAAAGAGAGAAAGATAGGTGTATCTGTGGGTACAGCTGGAGCCATGAGATGGAAAAGAGAAGTGGATTTAGGATGATGACATTTCACAGAATCACTGAGGTTGGAAGGGACCTCTGGAGATCATCTAGTCCAACCCCCCTGCTCAAGCAGGGTCACCTAGAGCACATTGCACAGGATTGCATCCAGGCGCATTTTGAATATCTCATTTGTACATGTCATAGATACCACGTTGTGGTCAAAGCCAGAATTAAAAATCTGCCTCCTGGTTGCTGACAGTAGGTAGATGAAAGTTAAGAAGAGTCCTGCTTATCATTAAGAGCCATGAACCAGCCAGGTATTTAAGCATTACGCAAAGAGAGATGAAAATATTTTATTTCTATTTACAAACAATTATGCTTAGTTGCTGAAATAAATCAAGTTTCTAATAGGAAAGTAAGAATGTCACTAAGTTTATTCTTCTTAATCAAGGATCTTTACTAAGAAGCAGACTATAAATTACCAAAGGTCATCTTTTTAGCCTAAGACAAATGCTTCCACACCTTTTGGAATGATATTTGAAGATAAAGCTTAAAAACCCATTTGGCTTTATGAAAGGAACACAACTTCAGGCTGAAAAATGATTCTGAATGCTGTTAAGTAATCAGCTTTTAACTCAGGAGTATCACACCTAATATCCAGTCAGCACCGCTGATGTATGTACCTGTGGGCATATTCAGTCACGACTGGGATGATGGGCCCCTAATCTGAAATTCAGTGCAGATAAAGTTCGATTAAACTTGGCTCATGCAGCAATTTAAACAAATCCTTCACCCCACCAACCTTAACCCTGAACTCCTGCAGAAAGAATTCACAGATGTTCACAAAGTTTTGTTATCACCATTACTAGGAGCAATTGTTGCGCTAGTGGATCAACCACCTCCTGACAGGAATGTGATATGGACCATACGTGAACACTCAGTCAGAGAAGACAGGGCCAGGGCCATAGTTTTATGTTAGTTTTATGCTGCCTGCAAGAGGACAAATGCCCGTTCTGGCAAAAACTTAAAGGTGTGGTTAGAAGATATTTGATAGGGTATAAAGCTTGCTGGAAAAAAGCTGATCTGTCCTTTTAACAACATTGAGCCAATGAGTTCTACTGTATCAGTGGTTTTATATGCCAGTGGCCATGGCATTTTTGCTCTGATACTGGGAGCTCTAGAGACAAACTTAATGCCTCTGAATGTAGGTACTCAAACTGATCTCACAGGCTAAATATTACAGGCAACATCTAGGAATCTAAAAAAAAAAAAAAAAAAAGATTTACAATCCAAAACTAAGGAGAAGAGAAGAAGATGTAATCAGAACAATAGAAGTATAGAAGCAATAGCAAAAGACAAAAAGGAATTATGCCTTGTTTATCAACTGATGATAGTATTAAAGTAGTTACTAACCTACCAATTTATACGATTTAGGTTTTTTTGCTGCAGGTCACACAAAATCTGTCGGATATCTATCAGTCTTGATGACAGGACAGCAACTACAGGAGATGCTGAAGCAATATTATCTATAATTTTGTTACACTCCACCTCAGCTTTCAGCTCTTTGCTGAAACACGCAGCCTGGAGTTCTGGCTTTTCAGAACATGCTAGGCAGAGTGGAAATTTAGGTAAGTGGGTTTGAATGCTTCCTATCAGCTTTCAAAGGAAAAGTACCGTATGATTTTTTTAAACTACTGTGTGGGTGATATGTGAATTTAGTCTCGATGGCAGGCTAGGGCCCAGGTTTAACTAGGTGGATAATAGTGAGGTGGTTCAGGAAATCCCTGATTCAGCTAAGAGCTTACTGAGACTGACAGCACAGAAAGTTGTTCAGTAACCTTGCAGGAAACTATATTTTTTGCTGGGTTGATGTTGTGCTTGTTTTCCAAGGGGAACTAGTCTGCTGAGGGATGCACAAGTGCTCTAACCAGCGGAAAAGTAGCATTGGAAATCACTAGGGGTGAAGCAAGTCTGGTGTTTGTTCTTTCAGAGGGCTCACCCATTTTGCAAAACCACATCGATAGTCCTTGTGACAGGCACCCCCCAGCTATGCCTTAATCACTGCTGCATCTTACTCTTGCAGTCATAACCTATGATATTCCTCCTCCTTCCCAAAATACTTTTATAAACTTGACTCTCTGCAAGTTGACTGTTTCCCACCGTGCATGCCTTCTCTTCAGAAACAACTTATCTAATAAGTGACACACTCTATTCCTGGATTCCTCTAGGCCTTTATTACAGAATTGTCCTGCTCCATTTATCTAGCTCTGCAGAGACACAGAAGAATAATAAAAATTCATAGTGGATTCCTATTTTTCTTTTTGGTTTTAGGGTTTTTTTTTTTGTGTGTGTGTGTATGCCTCAGAAAACGGATAATCAAATAGTATGTTAGAAAACACAAGCATGACATTTAGCGCAGAGCAAATCTCAGTAGCTCCTGGTGGTAAGGCAATCAGGGCTAAGCGGTGTCAAAAACTAAATTTGGAAAAGCAATGAGAGAATCAGTCAAGACAGGTATGTGGGAATAAGCCAGATGGGACCCTCTGAGGCTGAAGTGACCTCATATAACCTCTCGTGTGCAGGACTCAGCTGGATTCCATGAAGCCCTGCCTTTCCTTGCAGATGGAGGGGGGCCTTGTGCATAAGGTAGATAGTTCACATTCATATTTTTCTCTGTATGTCTAAACATACATCATTTTTGCCATAAGTTGGTTCTTTTAACATGCTACCAAAAAAAACCCTTTAAATGCTCAAAAACTGTGAGGAGAATGCTGCAATTGCTCTAAAGTGTGTCTCAGAGATTTGCTATGTTGAATCAAAACTTTTTGGATGGGAAAAATAGCTGTTCTTTTCATATCTATATATCAGCTTTTAAAATGCAAAACCACTGCAGATGTGACTAAATGTGGAAAAAATACGTACAGAAGGAATCAATCTCACATGTTCCATTCAGATTTTGTCCTTTGAATACTGTCCTATCCTGGATCTATCTCCTGTGGGCTTGAAAAGCAATTTGGCTGACTAAACTTGCATGTGCCTCAAAGGGCTCCATAAACTCAAAGACTTTTTATTTGTAATGGGTCCTTAAAGTCCACAGGTTTTGCTTTGCCTGAAACTGCTACATCTTGGTAGCTCTGGTAGAAGGAGTAAATCAAATAAAACCAGGCTGACTGAGGCTGCAGAGCGTAGGCACTTTCTGCGAGCCACTGTGTGAGAAGGGAAACTGTGGAGAGTGAATGTTGCCTAACTTCCCAGCCCACTACCCACAAATCTGTATATTATTGACTAATTTTCATGCAGAATCCTACTGTGCTGCAACGGGTGAGGAACAGCCAACTGCAATAGTCCAAAGCGCTGGTGGGAGGGTGACCCGCATCTGGCTTCCTTCTGCTTATCCCTGCTCTGCACAGTGGAGACAATCATGTGGTTCTTCAGTTCCAGATCATTGCAGGGAGAAAATGCAGATAATAAAGTAGGCAATTATAATAGCTCCACTAACATTTCTATTAATTTAAATATCTCTACAGCATGTGGAAGATAAGGGAAAAAGACATACATTGTTTAGAATTAAAAAAATCTTATTAACCTTCCATAACTGTCTGACAATACTCAAAGGCCCAGCTACTCAAAAGACTCAGAAATACTGAATGTATTCTCTGATTTTTTCTCCCTTCCGAATAATCACTGTAATGAAGAATCAAACTGTAATGAATTTGACTTTCTCTGTAGAACTTTACTAATTAACCAGAGCTAAATAAATATATAAATAAGACCTTGACATTCAACTTCATTTTAATGCAAATAGCAGATAGGAAACTCAGTTTCTCATGCTGAAAACTCTCTAAATAAAGAATAAAACATCTTAGTAAGACATTAAGCATCTGGGGAAAACAAAAAAATCCTTCCAAAGTAGTGTACAGTGATTCTGATAATAGCTGAAAGTTTTAAATAATGTAGAGAAGGTGAATTGGGAATGATTTTTCCCCTTTTTTTCTTATTCTTTGCTATTAGAATGTAGTATGCTCGAATCAGGCAAAAAAAGATTTTTATTCATACAGGCCATAGTCAATCTGTTAGAATCCTTGTTACAAGATGTTGGGAAGGTTGAAAATTTTCATAGGTTCAAAAACTGACCAGAAATATTCAGGAAGAAAATTTATCAATGCCTATTTGGTACAATCACGCTACCTCTGGCTCAGCATATCTCTGAACCCTAAATTACTTGAGGGAGACCACTCTGGAGAAATGTCACTACATGCTCGCTGTTCTTACACATTTAGTGCATTTGCTATTGTCCTTTGTGGGGGTAGGATACTAGACAACCTGATCATTCGGTTTGACCGTTCTTATGACAAAACTAGATTAAATACTGCTCCATTGAAGTCAGTGATATATTTAGCATAGATGTCACTGACAGTTCCTGGTCTCTATTGAAGAGCAGCACAAATATTACAAAATGTATCTCCTTCAAATTCAATAGCAAGAATCCCAGAGTTATTAGAAAGGAGAATTCACAAAGTAACTGCTGTTAGATTCTGAATCTTCTTCGCAAATGAAAAAGTAGACCTGTTTTCAAGTTTCCAGAAGAAAAGTAAAGAGCTGGACAAAAAAAATATAATAATAATAATTGCGGTCCTTGAAACAGACTTCTTCAAGGACTTCCACACTGATACTGTAAACATCATCTCTGTCACCATTTATAGGTTCTGGGAGATTTCATGTATCTAGAAAGACACTTGAAAAGAAATGAATACCCCAATACATTCCTGGAATTCCTTTCTTCTCCTCAAGCCAGACAAGGTACAATCAGAAGATACCAAAAATAAATAGTTTGGGAAGGAAGGGATGGAACAGTTTTGTAGAGTAGTAAGGTGCTAAGTAAGACAAATTCAAGATGTTTATTTAAGAAATATGTTCAGTATTGCTGAGATATKTTTAAGTGAGTCTTGTGACTAGAATGTTTAAATTAACATTCATGATTAGTCAGAAAGGATGGACTTGGCCTAAGAGCAAAGTTATCATTAAAGTCTTCTGGTCAAAATATAGTTTCTTCAAAAATGCAAATCCATCAAAACCATTAAAAGTCTTGAGGGGAAAGACTCATCTCAGCAAATGTGAAGGATTGATTTAGTGCTTAAAGTAGTGATTTGGCAGGTCACTTGGGAGACAGGAGAAACGAAGGACTTCATAGTGAGTTTCCAAGGAGAGCTTTATATACAATTCCTTGCATTTTTACAAGCATACATTAAAAATATCAAAAGCCCTCATGCTTATGCCAGGATCTTTATGTTACTCATTTCCCTGTCTTCAGATACAATAGGCACAATGTACTTATCTCCCCAGATAAAATATTTCTCTACATTATAAATGCATAGATGCTATTTTGTGTGTGTATGTTGATTGGCTAGGGGAAATGAGCTGGAATACAGTAGTATCATATGATACATATTTCAGTGATGGTGAAAATTTAATGATTTAGTGAAAATTTAGTGATTTGCACTAGACTGGACATTTAGAGACATTTGGGCTGACACACCCCCAGCAACGAACTACTATGCTTCTAAAATAAATTCAGTACCAGATACCAGAACGGTTTTACTGGAAGAAGTTTTTTTGATATTAGTAAATTTTAGTGTGATCTAGCATTAAATACAACCAGATTTATTCTTAACTTGGTCTTCCACTCACGTAAGACAAAAACATATTTGACATTATGTTAGCTGAAGCATTTTTAAATGTGTGGAAATTGCAGGGCAACATAGTGCACCCTGACAGTGCATTCCTATCAGCACGACCAAGGACGGCCCCATTGCTAAGGAGTGATGAGGATGGCATGAGAAAAGTACTGAATGTGGGCCATAGCATGAAAACTACTGTCAATGTACATATGGCTAATCTTAAATCACCTTTCTTACACACACAAAAAAAGAGCGGTGAAGCAAATGATGAATTTCAACCCCTTTGTGCATTTTTTTTGGAAGAGTCTTTTTTTGAAATATTTTTAGTGATTATTTTGTAAGTCCTGTTTAAAGAGAAAATCCTGCCTCAATGCCATGAGCTGATATCAGATTCTTTCTTGGAAATGAAATAAAGCCCAGAAATTCCTAAAAAAATTTGCCTAGAGCTTTTCTATATGAAGTGATGTCTCAAGTTTTCTAGGTCTGATATTTTGGGATCTCCCAGAACTAGAAGTAAGTGTCAGTTCTGCTCTACTTTTGGGAATGTCTTCATTTCATGGGGGCAAAACTCATTTTCAGTCTGTCAGTGCTTGGAAGACATTGGACTTCAGCCTTGCTATTTGGATTACTGGTGTTTTGCAAGGGAATTACTTTTATGAATTACTTTTTTGGGGCTGTTTCTTTCTTTTTTTTTTTTTTAGTGCTTGTATACCTTGAATGTTAGAAGACTGATGGATACAATTCAACTACTCAAAGCAGCATTTCAATTCTGCAGCTGTGTTTAGCATACAAGCTTCCAGGCATGGATTATCAGGGGAGTAAGAGGCATAGCCTTCCTTCCCTTCACTCAACACTTCCCTATGCCCCATGCTAGCTCCCACTCCTCCGATATACATGGTCACAGCGGTAAGGCGATAGCCCAGCTCCTTCCCTCTCCCTGCGGCTGCATTCTTCTTTTTCATGGTCAGTATCACTTACACAGGCTGTGAAATTGCTGCCAGAAACTGTTGATACCATGGGGAAAACCTCATAGCTTCTCTGTTTTAAAGACTAAAGTGCCAATAAAGTCCTTCTGGTCTAACTTTTTCCCTAGTGTAGGCCATGGGATTTCACCCCTAGATTCCTGTACCATGCTGAATAATTTGGGATTGAGCTCTATTAATCCTTTGATGCAGACACACCAAATCAGTTTGAGCCTCTAGGGCACTCCAGTTAACTGTAGTGGAACTGGGCCAAAGATTTTTCTTGCAAATTCTTAATAATTAGAAAATCCACAGAAAAAGCACCTGTTTGAGTCCTAAATTATGCCTGGTAGCCTGCAATACGCTGTGAATTGAGACTGCTTCTACTGAACTTTAACACCTCAGAATCTTTCCTCTTTGGCCACTAGATAAAACATCGATAGACTTGTTTACTTGAACAAGACAAGGAAAAGTTAATAACCACCAAACCAATCTGCTGGCACAGTGCATTTTTAAATTAACTTTGAATCCATCGAATTTCAATGTGATCACTATGGTTGTATGTGGAACATGTTGTGCTTTGAATACTTTACATCATCCAAAGAACTTTGAATGGTTAATAAGTATGAAATACTTTTACATATTGGCATGCCACAGAATTAGGCATTTTGCCTTCATTTTCTGGTAAAGAAATTGAGGCAGTGAGAGAAGAAGCAAACTGTCCCAAGACCAAACAAAGCCTACTTTTTTGTTGTTTTAGAATTTGTAACAAAACTAACAGCAGCAACATTAAACTTTCGTGAAGACAAAACAAAAGAGAGTTGGTTGGAGGATCAGTGCCAGTTTCTCCATCTCCTCATCTGGTTTAGCTTAAGAGTTAAAGAGAGTTTGTGTTGCATAGACATTTCCAGAAAAGTATTTATTTCACTTTTTATTCAATTAATAATTTGATCTTTTGTCCTATGTGTAGGAGAACCATCTCCTTTCATTGATGGACTCCAATGAAGAAAGAAAAGTAAGTTTCTGAAGAAAATGGATATAGATAAACCTCATCACTGTCAATGGAGAACACACCCTACATGTTGAATTCTTCTGATCAGATGTAGATATCTGAATCTGAGCTAGTCATCTGGAATGCTTTATGGTTTCAGGAGAGAAGCCAGAAATTTTAGGATGTAACTTACCTCATCCAAAAGCAAAACAAATACCTAAAATAGTCCAAATGAAGTACTTATTCCTTTCCATTGATTATAATGGAAGCTCAGGTTACTCAGCTGTACAGTGCCTGCATTGCCAACATCTAAAATTTGGTGAAATGTATCCCACTCTAGATGTTTTGTCTTTCTTATTCAAGTCTTTCATGTTTGACAGGTGATGAATTGCATCTTTATTTATTCTATTATCTATAGTCTAAACATACCGATATTGACTCATGGCTGAAAGACTGTGAGACATTTGCTGCTCTACTTCTCGTCAATAATAAAGCAGTACATACAGTACATTTCACATACACAGATTTATATAGCAGATGTGATAAATGTGTAAATAGAAATGAATGAAACTCCAAGCGGGATTCATCTCCCCAGCCTGAAGTTAGTTATCCAAACCTGAGCTAGTCACCCTGGGCTTCCTTCAGAGGAAATGCCATCAGCTCATGAGTGGCTAAAATAGAAGTTCAAGATAGTTCAGCTGAACCACTTTCTAGCAGTGCCAGTTTCTCTCCATTTGCTACAAAAGAAAGACAAGGTGACCAGCTCAGCATCTGATATCTGAAGCTGGGTTAGATGTAAGAAGTGTGAATTTAACCTTGCATTTAACTATGCATTGCATCACCAGAGTAAGCCTGAGCAGTCCTTGAACCCAGCAAAAGTGCCATGTCCTGCCAAACTGCATGGCACTGTWTTGTATTTAGTGAGAGGGCTATGGGTGACACATACAGAGCTTCATTGAATCATTTTCCTATTTTTAAAAACAACAGAAATAAAAACAGCCCTGAATGAATTGCTGATTGAATTGCCAAAGACTTCTACCGCAGAAATGAACTTGTCTACATATTTTTTCAACTGTACCGATCAGTTTACATCAATTTTATACAAACAATCTTTACAATGAAATGGATTGGAAAAATGCTCTCACTTTATATGTGAGCTGTGTTGCCTGTATACTTCTAAGCACTGACAAATCAGAGGAAACAGAGATTCTGGCAATATCAGTTGTTTCATAATCTTTATTAAATTTCTAGACAATCTTCTGAAATAAAAACGATATTAAGAGATAGGTAGCCTCTCCCTTCAAGAGTGAACTGTATATTTTCCTCAGAGAGAAAAGCTCAGCATTACTAGGTATCTAAGCAAATAAGTGACATGGAGTGCTTTTCCCTTTCTAGAGAAATGTTGTGGAAGATATAAAATAGAATGATTTAAAATAAAGTATCAAATATTGACTGAAGGAGCCTATAGATATGCTGACTTTGGAACATAATTACTATGGAAACAACAAACAAAGAGGTTATCTCAGAGTGTGCCAAGCTGAAATTCATGCCTGGATTGATTTCAAGTCTTTCCTTGCTGAGAAGTACAGCTGAAGCTTTTCAAATTGAATTCTATAAGAAGCCTTTTCCAATACGTCATTTTCATTCCCCAAATCCCCTTCCCTCCCTTTTTTTTTATATCAAGGCATGAACATCACAATTTTTTCTCAAAGGTTAGTAATTTTAAAAGCCTTTAATTTGGGGTATCTAACTGTTAAAATAGACTTCACTTTCAAAAATTACAAAGTAAAGATGGCACTGTGAAAATATGTATTGAGCATTTTACTCCAGGTTTTTATGAACAGTGGAGAGAAAAAGACAGTTTTAGTTGCAATATATATATGACCTCTTTAGACGTCTACTTCATAATGATCTGAATCTCACTCTAGAAATGCCTGTTTCTTTCTATTAACCATAAAGGGAGTCTATTATACATATACAGATGTCTGTGTAAACATACAGCTAGACATAACCATATTATCATGTATGATGTCACAGATAGTAGATACATATACAGGATAATCTGTACATCCCAGGTTATTTCCCCATTAAAAAACTGTGCCCATTTTAAAAAAGAATTGTTGGAGGTGAAGAAAATTTCCCAGGGAATCTGGAAGCAAATTAGTATATTATTAAATCATGAAAATTTAATTTTCCCGGGGGGTTGTTTCCTTTCTTGACCATGTTTATGGTATATTTCAAGCCTTTTATTAACAGAAATGTTTTTCCAGTTACTGGAAACCCATATTAAAAAAGGTATTTTTGGCAAAAATGAAAATAGSTCTCAACAATTCCAGATTTTAATTCAGTAAAAATTAAATTGGGAAAGATTGCATTGGAAGAAGGTATTAAAGTTTTCAAGATATAGAATATGTCATATTGGTTGTCAGAAAAATTATGTAAATGGAAATAGATAATTTTCATTAAAAATCTTAGTGTGAAAAATGATGTGTAGTCATAATTTTAAAAAATTATGTCTTTTGCAAAGATCCAATGAGTAATTCGGATTTTTTAGAAGGGTTTTGCAGCTGCTATATAAATCTTGGGGATGTTGCAGGTGGAATAATAGCTGTATTACTATTTTTTTTAAACTTGAAACCATTTAATCCTGTGAGATTGCTTAATATTATGACATATATTGTATAGGGATAGAGTAGAGGTTTTGTGTACAATACAAAAGTGGGAAGGAGAAGCAGTCTTATCTAAAAATATAACAGCGAAGACTGAGGATGTTCCTTCTTGATCCTCCTTTAATAAATATTAAAGTTTTATTGTTGAGTGCATTCAAATAATTAATAGTTACTTTTCTCAGTAAAACCAAAAACATGAAAAAAAAAGACTTTAAATCCAATAAAAAACAAATGTTTTTTCTCACAAAAAAACCAAACCTTGCATTACATTTTGGGCTGAACACAATATTTATTTAAACTTTTTTAATCTTTTCATTTTATTTTAGTATACTGCAAGTTAGTCTGAAATGTCATTTTAAAATGAAAAATTCATATATTTTATTAAAAATACTGAAAGTAAATCTTGATCTGTCTTAATTTCCTTTTATGCTTTTAGCTGAATTCAAGCTGAATCTGTTTCTGTTTTTAAGTGACCAACCCTATATTTATAGATAAAAAATGTCTTTCTTTCTTTTAAATATTTGTTCAAAGATCTAAAGACACACAATCTGGTTTCAGAACAAACAAGCAAATATACAGACAAACTCATATGTGCAAAATATTTCATCAATTGCTAAATTTCAAATTATAACAGCTTTATTTTGACATTTCCTTGCAATGTTGGTTTTTAGAATATAACAGCTTTGATTGGCCTCATGAAAAGCAAAAGGTGAAACTAACTCAAAATCAAAATGCATCTGACAGATTCAATTGGCTTGAGATCATGATGTATGAATTTACATATCTGCATGCAGGTATCTACCTGAAGGTGTCACAGTTTAAGTAGGGACTTAGTTCAGCTCCTTCAACATAGATGTTTAAGGCCATTTGAGATGGAGAGGGCTAGAAGATACGACACATGACAGACCCGGGCCTTTCTAGACAAGGCAGCTGAAGATCCATTGAAGGCATCTCGGACAGTGCTAGATACCAAGTAGATGAGCAACTGAGTGGAGCTGTAGGAATCTACTTGAGGGGGAGCTGAACTCTTCTCTGGGCTCCACCGGATGCGTTGGCCAGGAGAGGGATTCAGCTGCTGAAGTGCAGGCATTTAGTGCCTTTTCAGTCTTGAGGGTATCACAGTTGTCTTTCACCGCACAATGCAAAAAGGTGCAGGTCTCCCTCACCTCCATGCCATTCTGCTAACCTGGTGCAACATCTCAGATGCTCCACTGCATCTCAGATGTTTAGACAATTGCCTCCTGCCCTAGAAGTAGAAGACGACACTTCAATGCCTAGCTCCCATGCCGATACATCCATGCTGATAGTTAAACCATGGAGTCCTAATCTGGAATGGAATCTTACCTTAGTTTGCTTTCATTTTTTTCCAGTCAGTCAAAAAAGCAAATAATGTTTATAAATAGTGAAAAATACAATCTTTGAAAGGCATTTGGATGCATACTCTGATACTGATATAAGTTGAATGTCATGTTTATGTACAAATTGAACTGGAATTTAGCTGCATTTAAAAATGGTGCCAACTAGAGCTTGAAAACCTTTGAGGAAAAGATGCAGGCTGAATGTATTTGCATGTGTGACATTGAAGCACCATTGTGAGGAATAAGCATCCCCATTTGTGAGCTCACCTCTCCCCCTGCTTGGCCATGGCCTCAATGCTTTTATCTTCTGTTCCACAGGAGGACTCCCTTGGGCAAGATGAATCTGTACACAGCTAGATCCAACAGTATTATGTGTAAGGCATAACACATTTAAACCTGTGCTATGTCTTCAGAGCCCTACAAAATAGAATTAACACATTGGGAAGCCAGGTTGTTATTTTTATTTTGACAATGTTCTTATTGTTTTATCCTACTAATCTGCTTTTCAATGATTTATACATTAATTTTTTATACATTAATCCCTGAAGCTAGGCTTGGAAAGGCCATGCTGTAAATATCGCATGGCTAACACACATGCCAGCGGCAGACAAAATTTACAAGAAACAGACAAACCTCAGAATAATAATTTCATCATATCACCCTTATAAATCTTCCCAGCTGTTCTGACACTTTAATTATAAAGTGACACTTCCAGTCTTAAAGTGTTGTGRCCTGTGTAATAGATCATTTCACTTAATACATGTTATGACTCTGGCTACTGTAGAGGAGACGTGTTACAATCCATCTCCTTCACTAAGGCAGAAAGACAAAAAGATTAAATGTTGTAACTATAAAATTCAATAAGAAATTGGTCCAGTCCTGAATTTATTGCAAGCATACATACATGCAAAAAATGCTTATTGCCATGAAGAAATGTGTCCTATGCTTGTGTATGACATTCTTCCAGTGAGGAGGTGCGTTTGGTCAGAACGTGCCTCCCACCTGCACACTCAGGGTCCCCTTCCCTCGCCACCTTTTAATAAGTCTTTTCGAAATTGAAGGAGGTGAGAGGTGGGTTGCTTTGTCGTGCCTTCCACCTACTCCCCTTCCCAATATCCCATGCAAGCCTCTCTGAGGAACGCAGGAATGGGCTGAACAGCCTAAGGATGAGAATTAGCTGGTCAGTTCTTGAACAGTTTTTACCTGAAATGTGATAGTTTCTGAAAGCTACATGTAAATGACAGAAGCTCCAGACTATCCCTGCTGAGCAGCTTCCAGGCAAGGGACTGGGAAGAAAATCTGACTCAGGAATAAAGAATGTGTGACTTGCTTTCAATCTAACAGTCTTAACATGACTACATTCAGACAGTTTGAAAACTTAAAAAAAAAAAAAGAAGGGAAAGGACAGTTTGCTGTAAACAGTGACATCAGAATCTCAGAATGGAAATGAACAAATACTATTACTTTATTACTTGGAGGAATAGCTGCCAATCCTAGCATGATACTTCTGGGGTCTGATCTTCGCTTAGACAGATACAGAAATTCACAGTAATGCTAACAAAGGCTGCAGAGACAGACAGTGTTTAGCTGTGATCCATTAAATACACCTACCCCTCTACAACTCTACCTACAGAGCTCTAGTTATTCATCCTGTAACCTTTACATCTTAAAACCTCGCTGTTGTTCAAGTAAAAGCATCATCGTTAATCTTCCCTTGTGGTGTCTTTCACTATTGACCTATCACTGGAGTAACAAGACTGCTGTCAGTCATGCTGAACAGCTTCTCTGAACAGAACTGTTTGCAAAAATTTCTGTTTTGGAGGGAGGTCAAGCTGATTTCCTTGCCTGGGACATCCAAAATGGTGACTTAGATGCCAGAAATGTTTTGCTTTCCTGTTCCTTGGTCCTTGTTTTGGCACCATGGTTCCACATTCCCTGTGCTGATTTCAGCTTTGCTCTTACCATCAAGCTTTAAAGGCATTTGACTAACTCAGACGTGTGAATGTTGCAATTAACACTGATTTGTGTGCATTCTCCTTTGCAAAGATGAAACCATTTTGCAGGTGTCTCAGGACACAGAATTTTTAGATGATCCTTTTAACCTCAGCATACACCAAGTAGTAGTATAGCATATACCAAGTAGCAGTGTATAAGCTGTCAAATGTTGTCAGGCTAGAATAGAGCTATCCATTATTTTGCTTAAAACCAGAAACATCCGTCCCCACATAGGATCATCCTTTTATCTATTAATTCTGTTAGCATATGTCTTGGTTACAGCGTTAACATTGTGTGACACAGAGTGGTATCCAGAATTAATAAGCAGCACAAATCCAGGCAGCCATGACTTTAATTTCTGGGTGGCTGTTTTTTTCATTGTTTCTAATTTGTGAAATTTGAAGAGAAAAAAAAATATTATGTCCTCTGGCCATCAGCTTTACTTTTTGCTTCTCTGCTTGTTTTCCTCATTGAAAGGTTTATCTTTCCTACCAATGAACCCACAAGCTTTTGCATATAAAGGAGCCCATCCAGAAATCAGCTCCATATGGGCAAACCATATGTGCACACTGAATCCCACTGAAGTAAACTATGGTTAAAATTTCTTATTTCTGCTATAGTAGCGTACATGTGTCCCTGACTTTGTTGAGCAAGCCACTGTATAGACAAAAAGAAAAAGTTAATCTTTGTGATAGCAGAAGGATTATCACAGTACAGGATGAAATTTATAAAGTGTAATGGTGGCAGACCAGATTCTTAACTGGTACATATCAGTATTTCTTTATTACAATTAACAAAACTAACGTAATTCAATGATTCCATTTAAAATGCACTCAGTGCTCTAGAAGAGGGTCACTCTCATTTGCTTTCTGGGTATAAATCACAAGTGATCTTTCCTGATTTCCATGAGGTTGCGCATACTTGTGTTAAGATTAGAACCAGGTATGGTTTTGCATTCTGGGCTTGTCTGCGGAGGGATGTAGCTGTGAAATAAGGTAGACTGTGAATATGTAGTGCATTAATAATCTTGCAGAAACTCATTCCTTTTTGAAAATGGCATTAACCATCTTTTTATTACTATGGACTAAGCATGTCCGTGTGGAAAGACAGTGTAAAATAACCATGTCCCTATAAATTTATGTCTAATATTGCTTTGCAGAAATGCCCCGTGTAGGACAACCTTGTGTGATGACAGCAGAATGAAGCCCAAGGTAATTTTCCAAAAGTTACATTTGCCTGGTAAATATTGACATATACCAGACCCAAAGAACAATGTTGATCCACAGAACAAAGGTGAGGATGTGCTTGTCTGTCTTAGGACTGTTATAGAGATGGCTTTTCAGGGAGAAAGAAAAATGAGGGAAAGACAATTCTGTGGATATACTTTTTGATCAGTAAAGCTGCACAATATACACAGTCCAGCTCTTTCCAATTAGGTTACAATTATATTGGAAGCTGTTTGAATGAAAAACAAGATTGGATTAAAAATCTGGAATCTGAAGATTAAAAATAAGATGCAAAATCTTAAGAGTCAAGATAATGTTTCATTAAACTATTTATTTAGGATTTGATGGATTTTCTGTTATTTAAAATATTTGAATCAAGTTTAGAAGCCTTTTAGGAAGAGATGCTCTTACTTAATCCAAAGTTATGGGCTTTACTTACAGAATTTCCAAGTGAGAGTCTCTGACCTGTACTGTGCAAGCAGTTGGCTTAGATGATCACAATGGTCCCTTCTGGCTTTAAAATCTATCAATTTATTAAGCAACCTGCTGTAATGCTGTGATGCAGAGGCAATTTACATCAAGATTTGCAGAGCACTTAAATTAATTGTTTCATTAAAATCCATTTGAATGCTTTTACATCTTGATGCATACTGCTTCTGGGTACCTCACCGATTTTATTAGGAGATCTTAGGCCYGAAGAACCTATTATGACTGTCTAGTCTGACTTCTGCGTTATGCAGGCCATAACACGGTGTTCTGGGGAATTCGTGCGGTGAGGAGCCCTGACATAGTGTCTAGTGCTCATGGGTGGTTCTCCGGCTACCGCTAGGAGGTGCTTCCCAGTGGCTCTGCTYATTACTCTTCCTGGCATCATGAGGAATGAGTTCTGCACTGTGTGGGAGCGTATTTCAGATCTTTCGTACACCTACAGCTTTATGCCAAAAATAAGATGCAATCATTTGTTTCCTAGGTGATAACTGCACTGAGCATGCGTGGTCCTCGCTGTCTCTCAAATGGTGAAGTATGTTATCAGCCTTTCTTGTAGCGCTTTTGAGGCAACGTATCAAACAGTCTTTCCCGCAGAACAAATGGGTTGTTGATTATGTACATATGGAAAAAATGTATATATGGAGGTTTGCATCTTAGTACTCAATCTGGGCAAAAGCTTTTTGTTTATTTGTTTGCTTGCTTTTTTTGTGGTGAAGGGAAGAGGCAATAAGGAAATTCCATTCATTTCTCTCTCAGCTAGGTTTCTAAATACCTAAAAGACCATTTAGATGTTCTTTCTCAATAATCCATCCGAAGCTGTAGCTATATGAAGGTGCAGAGACTCTAGTTCTAACACTGTTTTCTCATGCGGATATTGAAAGCTCCTCAACTCAGAATATCATCAAAGTGTGTCTCCTACCTCTAGAGTATCTGAATGCCACAAAAACATCAAGATATTTGCTTTACACTAACCTGTGCAATAGATAGTAAAGGGCAATATAAGAAGTATAACAGACTTTTATTGTTGTGCTAGAATTTTTGAGTTTTTTTTTTATTTCCCATATATCAAAATGTCTGTTAACTTTGAAAATATATAATGAGTTTCTGATTAGATCAATCAGCATATTTTATTTAAGTAACTTTGATATGCTATATTTCATTTAGTAACTTTTATTTCATCACTGTTTACTATTTTTTCTTACATAGGCATTTATTTAAAATGAAGTAGCTTATTGGGAAGTCTATCAAAACCTATTTTTTTTCTCTCATAAAAATAAATTTGTGCAATTAGCTTCTCCTGATGTAAAAATAAAGAAGAAAACCCAGAAACCTAAGAAGTAATCATTTAAGATAACTCTGATCAGATTAGCTAGGGAAAAAGTCTTAATATTTAGAACTTTGAGTTACGATGCAAAAAAAAAAAAAAAAAAAAAGGCTGACACACAAAAATTCACACAGGAAGCTGCAGTACTACTGGAAACCAGCTCTGGATCTACCATGTCCCATGGTAGTGCTTTAAAGATTAGATTACCACCTCCTCCACAGAGATATAGCTTTGGATGATAAGTAGTCGTCACCAGCTCAATATTCTTAGGAAAGACATTGTAAGTCTGCCAAACTGGGCTCAGGTTTTTTTTCTCCACTTAATGGAACTCCTAATTATGAAAATGTCATTCTGTTATTAGAAATCCTTGACTTCTTTCACATCATGTCCACTGAAGGGCCAGTCACTGTGTATTCTACCCCAATTAAGGCAAAATGCTAAGTTGCATAATAATATCCATTTTTTTTCCCAAGTAATCCTAAGTACCGTGGACAAACTGATGGGATTTCAATATAMAGGCATTTTTATATTTCTAGTTTGAGAAGACATAGTTTATCGGTTTAATTTATGGCCTAGTTACAGTTGCAAAGATTCATGCTTTCTTATCTAGCTGGTCTTTGGACTTTTAGACGAAGGTTGGAGGAGTCTCTGTGCTATCCTATTGACTAGTAAAGTGAGTTCGAAGTCCTGATTCTGTAAACTGAAGATGTTCCATTTCTTCTCTGGATGTCCATGAGGGTCCTTATCTGCTGCGCAGATCCTGCTATGTTCACTTGCCACATCTAACAGGGGGAGCGGATGGGTCTGTGGGTGGGTGGAGATTCTTCTTCCTGCTAAGAGTCTGTTTGGGCTTTTCTCATTTCGTACTTTCTCTGCAAGCTGATGTCAGACTTCCCCCCCACCTCCAAGGAATTTGGGAGGCTGACTGCTCAACTTCCCCCCACAAAAATCACAGAAATGATATGAAATTGAGGAAAAGGCAAGCTCAAAAATTTATGGAGCTAACTGCTGTTTTGTTGGATCAGAATTCTCATTATTTTAACAGGTTCAGGAGAAGGTAAAGCAAGATAAAAATCTTCAGGGCTTTGGAATGGTCGGGAACCTTTAAAACTTAATTGACATGGACAGTCAGGGTGCTAAAACTCTGGAGGACTGAATTTTACAGGACTACAGCAGAGCAAAGTTGTGTGTCTTAGAGGGCATGATTTTTGAAAAGAGAGCATTTTTTTTTAAATTACATCTTGACATCACATCCTGGCATGTCAGGAGTTGTAGAAAGTGAAATAATGAATCTATATCAAGGATGCCCAAAGTGGGGTGGGATGAATACTGCCTAGTGCTTCAATTGATTGGCTAGCATGCTTAGATACTATGCTGAATTACAGTGATAAAGCCCTGAATATCTTGATGGCTAAGGTGATTTTCTTCATGTGTTCCAGAAACAATGCTAGAATAATTTGCTTCTGGCTACACGGGATGATTTGTTTTCAGTCAACACAAGCAACAAGCTTGTTATCTTTGGAAAGAATTTCTTGAATATGATCACACAGGAAATTTGGCAGTGTGCTTTCTCTAATCTTTTTGAAATTAGCAAATCATTACCAAATCGATTGTACTATCTGCAGTTGCTTCACAGTCCTCCTCCACATTTAACTCTTGCTCTTTAGATTCATTTCTTGACAGAAACTATTAATGGGTATTTTTGGAGAATTCATAAGCATCCTCCTCCTACTGAAAGAAAAATGTTGGTAGTGTCAATCTCAAAGACAGGCTGAAAAGGCACTATGTTCAAAACTGAAAAAAAAAATCTATATTGATGCATCTTTTGCAATTGGTTCCTTCATTCTAGCAGAAAAGCTTTTACATCCTTGAATTTAAAGATGCTGAACTCCATGTAAGCAAATTCACGSTGCTTTATTTGTAAACTAAAGAACAATGTCAAGAAAAGAGAAGTAATACTGATATTTCTAAATAGCCTAAAAAACTGCAGCTGTTTGTGGGAAAATGCCAGCATCACGTCAGAATGGAGACATCTACTCAAGCACGGTCCTGACAAACTATTTGACCATGTTATGGGAACATTGTTTTTTCTGCCTCCTTTGTGATTAGTAGACCAGTGGACAGAGTAATGTTTTGAGTACAGTTCATACATGAGCTTTGATTTGATGAGGGAAAGTTGTGGGCTTTTTCTGTATGGCTTGAGATTTTACCTCTGCTCTTTGCCGTTCTTGCAGTAACGTATGCGCAGAAGTGACTGCAGTTTTGACATTACATGTAACTAGCTGGCCATTTCCTATGTCATGTCCTACAGCCACTGGAGAGATGAAGCTGGCTCTTCTCTCTCAGCTCTGGTCCTTTATCTTATGGTGTTTTCACTTATGCTCTCTATTCAATGGTCCTGGCTCAGGACCATCCAAGAAACCAACAGCATATACAGGAATAAGAATTTTGCTGTCTCAGTGTAGGCTTTGGATATGCATTGTTAAATAATCCTGTGTTCTTCTATCTCCAGTGTCACATCAGGAAAGTAGGGAATGGCAGATTTTGACTACCTCCTTTCTAAATTTCTTTTTTCAACAAGAAACCATCACCCTTAAGAAAAGTGTGGGATGCAGAGAGCACACAGTAACTCTCTGGAAAGGATATTTGCTTCATGCAACTATCTGTACACAGCTTCATAAAAAGGTCAGGTCCTTCCTTTAATTGTAAAAAAAAAATATATATATATATATATCCAGAATTTTAATGATCTCTATTTTTAAACAGTAGAGAACTGTAAATGTAAATGATGGGCATCTTTGTTGACCTGGGAAGTCCATTTTTTTCTTTTTCAATTACCCTTATCTGCATGCTGCAAACATTTAGCCTCCTTTACAAATCTACTAGAAAACTTGAAAAAGTTACTGTGGTTTTCTAATATCAGGGTAAAAGCTCTGCACCAACAATCTTAATCCGAAAAAAGAGACAAATCTGTTCTACCAAAACACAGGCTGAACAATGAAGAGTTTCAGATTTCCTTGCTCTTTTTTCCTTTACTCTTTTTACTCTTACTTCCCTCAGAGATGATCCCAATCTCCATCCATCAAGTCTTCTTCTAAGACAGAATTCTAACTAAATTTTTTTCCTTGTATTTCCTTCTTCATCCTATTTAAATCTGAAATTATCTTTCAGAACTTTTTGGGGCCACAGTGGGATTTTTCACATGGCTTCTTAAGGTCAGAAAGCATATYGGAAATCTCAGTGGGGCCACACTGTGATAAGCGTTTCTGTCAGCTCAATGCTGTGGGAGTAGCTGCATTAGAAATAYATACAATAGGGCTGGTTTGACAAATGAATAGCGCAGAGTGCTCTTGAGCACACTACGTCTTTGAGCTGCTTTAATGCACAGCCTAGTGTTTAAATACAGAAAAAGTGGAGAAGTGAAAATTTAAACTTCAGATCCAGATAGTGGCCCATACTGAAAGAAATCAGACAGCTGTTCCTCTCACTCCCCAAACTGAAATTTACACCTAGTGTCTTGACAATTACTTCAATTACACATTTTTTAAATGCCATTTTTCCTGTTTAGTGAAAACCATATCTTGTATTCATCTCACCTAACTGTAAAAGTTCATAATGTAGATATCTTCTGCTCAGCTAGTTAGTCTTGTGCCCATAAACCAGACAATCTTATGGTAAATCCATGTGAAGCCTGCACAAGAATGAGACTAATCTTATCACCCAGGTAGTGGTTCCTCTCCACTGGTTACAAGGGCAGTCTAAACAACCAGAGGCGAATGTTACAGTACAGTGGCCTATGTCTGGTGAGGAAAATCCCTTCATATACCCACCAGCAGCCTCTAAGCTTTTCATGGTAGTACATTACTGGAAAATAATTTTGTTCCATCAGCAATGAGATTATGCAGCCAGCACGCTATCATGGCACAACTCTTCTGGCCCTCAGAAGAGACATTGGGGAAGCACTGAGGGAAAACAACTTTCAGTTGTATTTTCCGATAGTGAGCACTGGTGATCAAAGGACAAAATCTATCCTGTTATATAAAGAAAGGTTGACTACTGTGAGACCCATCCTGTTTGACAGAGCAAGCTTTGGGGTATCTCTGCAGGCAGGTCTACCTAAAGGGAAAAAAGACAGCAATACGTAAATGAACAGAACTACATTTGTTATTTAGCTGTAGTTCAAAGTAATTTATTTATTCATTTTCTTCATGCTCCTCTTCCATTTTCGCAGTGAAAACAACCTATTTCACAAACTTAAGAGCTTGCTCACTGTTGGAAGTCATGTCAATACAAAATCGAGGTGCACCTTCTTTTTCAGTGGGCCATGTGTAAATGTAATCTGAACAGAAACAGTAATTTGTGAACAACCTCCTTTCTCATTGTGGGTCTCAAAAAAGTATTCATCTTCAAAATACAAAGACTTTTTTGTCCACTCAGCGTTCCTATGGTAACTACAGTAATTGTTTACCTAGGAAAGCAATATTGAAGATTTATCATTTAAAGGTGTAGATCAAACAAACATAGCATCTATTGCTTGCTGCYGGCTTTACTTCTCTTTTTCTCTTTTGATATCCTACAGGAAGGGGGAGGGACTAAAACGATTCTGTGTCTATGATCCCTGCCGCTTTCACAGGTTTTCCKTTGCAGTGGATGTTTTGCACAGAAAGTGCTACAGTCAGGGACACAGAGCTGGCTCCCAGTTCCTTTCTGTGCTAGGTGGACTGCCAGCCAGGCCAGTGCTGATTCTAGTCCGTGCTACTGCTAGAGCAAGACTATGTATTTTCAAGTCTTTTGCCAGCCTCCTTTGTTCATGGAGGGAATGGGAATCAGACCRCAGTGTCAGTAGGAAGACTTAGCTGGCCAAGAATAGCTAGAAACAACAGTGTTTCAGCTGAAATTTACCAGTAGAGTGACTACTGCATAGCTTTGCGGTGATTTTTTGCCACCTTTATTTGAAGTATGGAGCTTTGTTCAGGGAAATTCATCACATTTATACTCTGTTCTGTTTGTTTCTGTGCAGCTTAGTCCTGAGGACATCTCTCTAACGAAAGGAAAGTTCTACACAGAGGGAATGAAATGGACTCCTAAGAAAATTCTGTGTCTCTGGTGTTAAATTTCTCACTAGTCTGGATCCTGCGATGAGTAAAGTTCCCCTGGAAGAATCAATTTAATTTCAGAGCCAGAACCTCCTCTGCCCTGTATTCATATGAAGTGAGAATCAAACACAGTGGCAAAGATCTGATCTCACTTTGAATAGGTGTGGTGGCTTTTAAGATTAACAATCCTGTTCCCATCATCTCCCTGTTGTTTGGCAGATGTCAGTCGTGAATGCAGCCATGAGAATGGGTAAGAGTCCGAAACCAGAACGGTACCTACCAGTCGAGTTTCATCCATTCAGTACTCTATTCTCACTGCTGAGCGAAGATAGTATATCACATGGCAGCATAATTGGAGGTTTCACATTCTTTCAGCCTTCATTAGAAGCACTCCCCACTCAGATCTGAGCTTGCTGAGTAGAAATTGGAGAATCAGCTTCAGATTTTGAATGACACTAAAGCTCTAAACCACTATCTCCCAGCATAGAAAAAAACAGTCTTAGCAAGGCATGGGGAGTTTCCCGAGAAGCTTAGTGTCAAACCGAGTGCTTCCCCGTCAAAAGACACAGATGAATTTTATGAATTTTATTCTGCAGTCATCTGCATTTCTGCAAATTTCAACAGAGACTGTCCAAACTGTCCTATTTATGACTGCATTCTGATTTCAGTTTTGAGTAGTTTGTCAAGCGTGTTGGAATTCTCTGGTGGAAAAAGTTGATGGAAATTGCATATAAGGAGACATAAAATGCTCACATACTTAACATATAGATATCAGAAAAAACAGAGGAAAACTGAAAAAATCAAATAAATGTCATCAATTTTTCATTTTATTTTTTCAAAGTTGAAAATGTTTATAACGTTTGAAATAAAATCATAGTTGCCTTGAATAATAGCAATAATACTTTTATTTGTAAAGGTAAAATGTAAGCCAAACTTCCTCAGTTGGATATATTGACCCTGAATACTCCTACTAATATGAATCAGAGGAGGTCTAATGCTGCACAAGTTCTACTGACTCATTTTGGGAAGTGCAGCCACTTTAGAAGTGAAAGTCACTCTCTGGAAAGAGCAAAGAAGGAATTAAGGGGAACACACCTACAAGAACACCCTAGAGTAAACACAATAATTTCGCTTTGGTGTTTTGTTGAGTTTTGTTTGGTGCCATGCAAACGGATTTCATTTATCTAAATTAATTCTTTGTGGACAAATTCTTTGTAGACAAATTTCTACAATTTTTTAGCCACACCTGATGCACCCAGTTACTCCTGTAAATCTCTGTAGATATGCATGAGTTTGTGTTCCTCTTGTATACACCTTTTGAATGCATCGTTCTCATAGCTTTGTATGCTGGTCTTCTGTCTTATGTTCTTTTTCCCATCGATGGGCACAAGGGACAGACCGAGAAAGGGATACAGGCACCTCCAGTTGTAGATGCTAAATCTAAATCTTCCAACTGAAGAATCCTTATCCGGGGACTGCATAGTGGTAAAGGAGCTTTGTAACCAGGTGCAATTTGGGATTTCTGAGTTTCCCCATGTACTTAGAGTTGGGCCCCTGGCTTGCATAGAACTAAAACAGTCTTGTCAGGTTTGGGCAATTCAGTGCCCCATTTACACCTACTCTCAACCAGGAGCCAAACATTAGTTATACATTCCTTAAATGTATGACAGCACCCTTTAGAATCAATGAAAAGCAGCAGACGCATCTTAGTGCCTCTTTCTTCCTCATCCTAAAGTAAATGTTTAAAATAAATCAGATGACTTGCACCCTGCGAGAGCCTATTTCCCTCTATTGACCGTAAAAAGAACATGAAGTCTATATATAAATTCCAACAATATAGACATATAAAGTCAGGTGAACTCAGGCCCTCACATTCCTCTAGGTTTGAAGGGCAACATCAATTATTCTTCTCAGAGCAGCACACTTACTATACACTGGCAGGCTACTATTTTCTTTTAAAACATGTTGTATAAAGTACTTTGCACCTTTTTATTCTTCTATTGTATAACAAACTTGCTGTTATCAAGTTGCCTAGAAGCCTAGCCTAGAAAGCAAGAACTAACTGACTTGATTTTTATTATTGCACAAACTAAAAGTGTGCCAGCTTGTTCCCAACTTGCTATGTCTCCTCCATCTTGTCTAATAGGGAGTAAAATATTGTTGTATTTATTAGAATTCTATATGTAAGCACATAAATACACACATATATCATGCCCATTTTTTCTTCCTTCCTTTTTGTTTTTTTTTCTGTGCTTTTCTTCTGCTTTCTTATACTTTATACAAGAAAGCAGGCACCTGACTCATCTTGGCCAGTACAACATCACCTTTTTGTCCATGGTCCATCTCTGATTCTGTTGCTAGTGTCCCACAGGATTTATTCACTCTGAAACTGAGAAAAATCCAAATTAGTATTCCCTTAGCCTCTTTCTTTCCTTTCCTTTTCTTTTTTTTTTTTTTTTATCTTAGAGTGGTAGGGTGGCTAGCATGCTCTTTGGAGACACTGGTTATCCCTGGTGACTTCTTAGCACTCTTTCCATCCCTTCAATTTTCTGTATGCTTGAGTTCCTCAAAGTGCAGAGATTCTGAGCATGTTCAGCCTTGCCCAGTGTGTCAGTGTTTTTAGATGCTACTGTCACAGACATGATAAGTGTTACCAATAGCAGGCATATAAAATGTAGTCATTATTCTCCTCATTCAGGTACTGATTCTTTTTTTCTTACTGATGATGTTGTTGCATATTGGTACGGAAAGCTTTCATTTTGTTTTCTTTTTAAATGGTGTCAAAAACAGGAGAGAAGATTTCCTGATAGGGGAAAAATAATCCACTGTCACTGGAGAAGAGAGTGACTATTTTATGGGTTCTGTAAGATGGTTGGGAATGAAGGGAAGTGGGTGAGGGAAGGAAGAGAGCAACGGAAAAGAGCATTATATATGTTTTTATTGGCAGCCTGATTAGAAGGTCAGTAAGAGGCATGAGGAATATAACTGCCATGGTCACCCCATCCATTTTATTTTCCTAGGTTTTAATCTTTGATCCAGCTGCTCCAAGCGTCTGGCACAGTGAACTCTGTGACTCTGGGCTCTGATTCATGGGGAGTCCTTGGGGACATGCGTGCAGGAGCATGCTTTGCATCCAGTGTGGCCGCATCCACGCTACGCCATGTGTGCTGCTTGTGTGGGCATCATCTCCCTCTTCTGCTATGGACCATCTATTATCTTCCCAGGCAACTGAGAGTCTCAGGTGCCCGGTAGTAGGTCACTGCTTTCTGATTCCCTCAGCTCACACACAGTCCTTGGGGGAGGCGGAGAACTGCCATGACAGCCCAGCAAAGCAACAGCACCTCCCTTCTTCCTAGATCCCTCTGACATTTTTTCCTTCCAGGAACACCACACACAAAGATGTCATTTCTGCTATGGTATCACCTTCCTCCCTTCTACAGACACATCCCTCCTCTCCTTCTCCCAACATAAGATTTTTTTACACATGTCCATCTCTTCTTTTTATCTGTTTCCAGCCTCCTGACCTTCCAAGAATTTCACAGCCCGTGTCCTGGTTGATGGGAAAGGCAGTGTTGGAGGGGAGTGTGGATRTGGAATGGGGAGGAAGAAGCAGCATGTTCCTTCCCCATCACCCCCCAGGGCAGTGTCAGTAGGAGGGAAGCCCCTGGTAACTAGCGGGCTGGGACAGTCTCCTCTCATCTAACTTACCACCATCCCTGCAAGCCCCAGGGTAGATGCCCTTGGAGCTGAGTAGTGAGAACGTGTGTTAGAGACACATACACACACACACACACACACACACACACACTGCTCTCTGCTCTTGGGACTGGCCACTGCCTTGGCTTCAGTTGCTGCAGCAGCCAGAAGAGCTGGGGAAGGATTTGAAGCAGCTGCTGGCTGATGGGCTCCCAACAGGCTGGGACTGAAGGAGAAGGTGGAGGAGAAAGAGGCCAGGATCCACACCTGGTAAGCACATTTGGGATCTCTATCCTTCATCCTTTGGGATGAAAGGAGCAATCAAGCTGGTGGAAGAGAGACAGAAACAAAAAGATAGCGGGGGGGGGGGGGGTTAGAAACATGACTGGGGCTGTAGCAAGGACTGTACCTCTTCCTTGTCCCCCAAAGAACTTTACCAAAGGAACCCCAGGTGGACAGATGTGCAGGGGAGGACACAGCACAGCTTGGATGTGGCAAAGCAGTCACCCTGGGGGAGCCCAGATCAAGTGGCAGCCAGGATTTGGGTCACTCAGTAGTCGTCTAGGGGGGAAAAAAAAAGATAATATTTTAAGCAGCAACCCAAAGAGGGGATAAATAGCAGGGAGTGCCAAGCTGTGGAGCAGCGGCAGAGAAAGTCTGTTAATTCTCGAAAATGGATGCACGAGCTAATCCTTCCCTGCAAATACAGCCTGGTAAATGTTCGGACCCGGCAGCCTTTTAAATGCCAGATCAGCTCTTACTTAAATGACATTTTGCTTTATTTATTTATTTATTTATTTACTAAGAATAGCTTTGAATAAAGAGATGATCTCTGCCTGGCTGTTGTGTGGGGATGGTTTGTTGTTGTTGTTTGATTGTTGTTGCTGTTGCTGCAGCAGCAGCGCTGGGAGGTGTTGAGTTGATCCGGGCTCAGACTACCTTGAACCCTCTCCCACGCAT
>NW_020450828.1:0-53789 GCF_003343035.1 Apteryx rowi | reverse complement strand
GGGGCAGCGGAGCGCCCGTCCCGCCTGGCAGCGCCGCTCCCGCGGGGGCGGCGAAACTTGGGCGGAGCCAATCGGCTAAACGCCCGCCGGCGCCGCGGGGGTAAGCGCTGCCCCGCCGCTAGGTCTTAAGCAGACCCTCCCCAAGCAGGTAGCGCCTTTCTGTGGCTGTTGCCGCTCTGAGTCGAGCTCCGCTTTCCCGCTTGCTGGGAGAGGGGTGGTGCGGGAGGCATGTGCCCGCATAATGGGGAGGCTTTGCAACCTTCAGAGCACCTGGAGCAATTTCTATGCGGGGCACAACACAGCGTTAGCCCCTTGTAAATGCAGAGAGGTTGTTGCCGTTTATGTGTGAGGAGGGAATGAGATGTTTAACCAGGTGGCTCAAGCTGCAGCAAGTACTTAGGAAGACCGAGGTAGTGGTGGCAGAGAGCAAAGATCCATCTGTTGTTTCATTGTTTGTTTGCTTATTCCTCCGCCGCCCCCCCCCCGCCCCACTTTAAATCCAGGGACCATTCACGTCTCTTGCAAATGAGACTTGGGCTATGCTGAGAGAACAGCGTGTTGCATGGCGTGCGTGTGTATGCATTCATGCGCGGGGGTAGGATACTCAGTTCTCAGCATTTGCCTGTGATCAGAAGAAAACAGGATGTGCCCGTAGCTGGAGGAGTGACAAGGGTAGCCGAGCGGGGCTCACCTGCTGGTGATCTTTGCAGAGGCATTTGAGGATTATTCAGCTCCAGAAGGTCTGTGCGAGGAATGTTATCTCCGCTGTGGCTGAAAATAGAAGGAGGTGCCTACCCCTATCCGCCTTGATTATTGCCACCGAAAGGACCGCTTTGCCTCCACCGTAGGAAGAGGCGATTGCTACCACGGACAAGGTAAAGCTGTGGGAGTGGGGAAAGGGGATTTATCTGCCCCGAATTGACAACATAAACCCTGTGGATGCAAGAGGAACACTTTCCCCCTCTCCCTCCCTCCTGCTATTGCTCCGTGCCCTGGTTGCCAGAAGATGAGCACGGCTTCTGCAGTGGAAGCGAGCCCGTTGGTGGGTCTCACCTTCAGGGGCTGCTGGGACACTGGCGGGTTGGGGCACCGGGCAATCCCCCATCCCAAGGAGCGGGGTATGTGTAGGGTGGGGGTGGGGAAGATTTTGGGAGACTGCAATACCTGGTTTGGTTTTGTGATATAGCCCTTACGATCACAGGCAGAGATTTACCTTGCTGAGAAGGGAGAATGGAAATGGGATGTATTTGTTTTCCAGAGACAGCCAGGCTTAGCTCAGCCATAGACTTTCCTGTGTGACCTTGGGACAAATCACTTTGGCTCTGCTCGGCAAGTCCCGTCTGTTCCTTATTTAATAATCGGAGCTAATGTCTCCGTGTGTAACCATGATTCATGAAGGGCTGAGAGGGGCTTTGATCCCAGTAGTCGAGCAGGGAGACAGCAACCTAAGAAGCAGTATGTGTGCGCACATRTACGTGTGCAGCCATACAGTTATAGCGGCACAGGTAGCTACGCCAAGAGTTAACCTTCCTTCCTGTAAGACCCAACTCTGTCTACCTAATATGATGATATAAAAGTGGTCCGGCACGGCAACTGTGACCACTATGGCAATTTTACCACTGAAGGATTTTTTTGTTTTTTTTTTTTTGTATTTTTTATTCCCCGCACCCCGTTCCCAGAAGCGGGCTGCACCCGCGGTGCCGGCGGCGGGCGCGGGCGGCGCTCAGCACCAGGGACAGCGGCGGCTCCTGCCGGGAAAAGTTCGGGTGGCGCCGGGCAGCTCCCGGCTCCGGCTCGGGCTGCCGCCGCCGCCCCGCGCGTGGGCGAGGGGGGTCCCCGCCGCGCAGGGGCTTTTCCTCCCTGGGGGGCTCTGCATCAACCCGAACTCCCCCTGTTGCCCAGGGGTTTGAGGTGGAGGGGTGCGTGACTGGGTTTGGGGAGGGGGGACTGGACACCTGTTTCTTGCAGCCCTGAGGAGAAAGGGGGAAGAAGGGGAACCTTCTTGGAAAAATACCCCTCTAAACCATCCTGAAATGGGAAGGTGTACATAGGAGTTAACTGCAAGGTTCTCTTAATTCTCTTTGATTTTTGTTTCCTTGCTTCTCTATTCCTAAATATTTCCAGTAGATAGCAATATTTTGCATGCTCTCAAACAAGACTTTAGGTGGTAATATTTATGCTGTGTAAACAGGGATGCTATGGTTGATCAGTACGGCAAAGGATCAGAGAGTATTCCTTGAGTACCTATATAGATTACTTCTCATTTCATTTGCTCATATATGTATGGCTTTTTCGGTGTGGTGGTAGTACTGGAATGCTGTGCTGTACCCCTCTTGTTGCGATTTGCTAGATGATGTTTTCTGGAATTGCTGTTGCTTGCTCTTGATCACTTCCTCCACATCATACAGTTTTACTAATTAATAAAATGCCTAGAATTACAGCTGAAATCACACCAGAGCTATTAGTTTCTGCATCATCTAGTATAATAGCTTTTTGGTAATAGCAGTAATAAGTAGTATATTTGGGGGAACTGCAGAGATCATTGCAAGTTTTGCTGGGATGTCAAGCACCTATATATATATATTTTTTAAATGATTCACTAAGGTGAATGTGTGCGGGGAGCAGAGTACAGGGAAGAACTGTCTAGGGTTGCTATGCTTCTTGTTGATAATTATAGTATTCTATGCTTATTGCCTATGAAGGCACAAGATCTGCACACTAGTTTGCTATTTTCAGTGGCTATTCTGACTAAACAGCATTTTTCCGTGTTGGTTAGTTTCCTCCTATTTCTAAGCAAAACTGCAAAAACAGTTTCATAGTCTCTCCTGATGCATAAGGCTGTTTGCTTTGTCAAATGGCTTGATCCAAAGCCTGCTGGAATTCAAAGCTGTTAATGAAATGACTAACAGCTATTTGATTTAGTCTATTTTAGTGAATGGTAAGGTTAAATGGCAGTAGAAATCTCAAAATAGAGCATGGCAATGTTTTTCAGCTAAAGATGAACTGTGTGCATCAGGTTTTGTGTGATCAAACCTTCAAGAATCAGGTGTGTGGGACCTCCTGCAAACTGAGACTCTTTATAGCATTGTGAACCAGATTACCAGAATAGCCTGAACCCAGCACTTAGAGTTTTCAATATCAATAGCCAGCAGAACTAGGCAGAGGCTTAACATCCTCAAGGCACACTTTTTCCTCAGATTGTTCCCTGTCAAGAAGAGCTAAGAGGTCTCTGTCATTATATAATTATTTTTCCAAGGCAGTTCCATCTTTTGCTATCCAAAGCTCTTTACTGTAAGATAAGTATGAGGAAAAGTTGCAGGACTGACTCTGTGAATTGGTATTTCAACTGCTGCTTGATAAGTTTTATCTTCTCTTATGATGAAACCTGAGTTAGTTCCTTGGAATATACTGATTTGATTCATATATGGTTAATATCTGATGTCACTGAACTAGCTGCAGTATGTGCTATAAATGAATGCTTGGAAAACATTTCCTTGGCAGTTATGTGGCTGTAGGCTATACATACATAGCCTATAAGTAACACTTGTCAGTACATATGGATTTTGGTACCATAAGGCTTTCTTTGTTTTTTTTTTTTTTTTTTTGGGAGGGGGTGGGGGGCAGGGAGGAGGAGGGCAGAGCAGGGCTTTGCTTTTTATATATATATATTATTGTTCTGATCCAGAAAATCCTTTAGGGGGATGTTTAACTTTAGGTAAGTCTTTACAGATGTTTAACCAATAGGATTCTTCATGTGCTTAACATTGACCATATTCTTCAATGTTTTTCTGGATYGTACCCTGAGTCCTCATTCCATCACAGGATTGTTCTGTGGTTCAGTAATCTATATTTTTATTTTTATTGTTTAAATCTGTTTTAAGGTTCAGAGACTAYGAACTAACAGGCTGTTTCTGTTTCTAAGGTTTCTAAATTGTAGTAAAGAAGAAACCTGAACAAAAATATTACTCTTGCTCTCTTTATTTTTTCCCTGATATAAAATAGGCCAAATCAAAATCTTCCCTTTTACTAAATTTGTATTTTACTTATAGAAGCACAGTCGAGAGAATTCAAATAGCACAACAGGCAGGTTCTTCGCTCTGGGGTCACTAGTGGGCGCTGCTATAATAACATAAGTCACAAGGGAAAACGGTTTCTTAAGGCTTAAACATAGTTATATCTGCTGGTGTAGAAAATCTTAAGAAAAGTCAGACATGCCTCATGTATAAAGTCCCAGCAATGCCTATAGTGGAAAACTAGCCCTTTGCTGAGCTGCTGTGTTACTTTTTTTATTTTTTTGAACAAACAAGAGTTAATTAATGCAGTGTGATATTAGGGCTCATTTTGTTTTGGTCTGTACAGACTGTAATTACAGATGTACTTGCATTTGAGGTTGAAATAAATCATTTTAAGAATAACGTGATGTTTCATGGAATATTACAGATGCTCATTTTCTGGTCGGTTAGACCTCAACATGAAGTAACTGGAACTCTGCCCTAAAGGAACAGCTGAGAATTTCTCCTGACAGAGTCTGGCATTAAGTTTTTACTGCCAGGGAGAGCAGAGGTTATAGGAACATGTTGGGTGCTTTATCAGATCTGTGACTTCATCAGCTCTTCAGTCATCTAAGATAGATAGCCCTTAAATTTCTATCTAGAGCAAGAGTGAGCAAAGAACGGATTGGCAGAATAATCATTCTTTTTCCTTATTTCTTCTGCAGTTGCTCCAAGTGTGAAGCTAGAGCCACAAAGGACAGAGGTGTGTGTCATTTATTGTTTTAGCATGGGACTTCAGGATTAATTTAGAGTTAGATCCACAGATGAAATAAGCTAAGAAYCTTGATACACCAGTAATTAAGTGCCTGATTCCATTTTGCCTATGTTGCAGTAAATTAGGAATAACTCCCTTGATGCCAAAGAAATTGAACAGTGTGAAAGTAAATTCTGACCTTAAGTGCTGTGCATGTTGATTTGCTTGTCCATCAATGAAAACAAGGAAACACAGATAGATTATTAACCAGGAAACAATTCCCACTACTTTATGCATGCTTTCAAGAGTTCACTGTCTTTGATGCTGTTGATACCTCTGTTCTCAGCCTGAAGGCTATAGCATATAAAACTCCCTTTAGAGATGTCCCTAACAATTAACACAGGGGTATTCTTAGGCTTGTAAAGTTTGCTTAATTTTATTTTAGTAAACATGCTGATTGTAACAATAAGCTTTCTGTAGCAAGAAAGAACGGAAATAAAATTATGGAGTGATTTACATGTAATTCTCTTGGGGCAGGATAGCAGTAAAATTATGTATTTGAACAGTTCCCTTGGCCATCTTCTTTTCAGGAAGGACTGGAGGTGTTCTCCAGGAAATGTAATTAGGGTACCTAGTCTACCAGCTCTCTGCTCAACAATCTTTTTGCCCCAATTGGGATGTTTCACTTGACTACCCTCATGGCATCTTCTAGTGGAATATCCAGTGAACAGATAAGAGGCAATGGGCACAAACTGAGACAGAGGAAATTCCATTTTAACGCAAGGAAAAAAAAACCCAACACTTATTTACTGTGAGGGTGGTCAAACACTGGAACTGGTTGCCCAGAGATCTTGTGGAGTCTCCATCCTTGAAGATATTCAAAACTCAACTGGACACAGCCTGGGGCAACCTGGGCTGGCTGACCCTGCTTTGAGCAGGGGGTTGGGCTGGAAGATCTCCAGAGGTCCCTTCCAACCTCAACAATTCTGTGATTTTTATGATCTATGGGAGCAAGGGAAGGCCCATAGTTAGATCAGATCTTTATTCTTCAAATCCATACTTATTTAGCAGGCTCACTTAGCTGCGTCAATGTAAATTTCAGGTATTTCTGCTGCATCATAAAAGTCCACAGAGGTCTAGACTTCAGATCCTTTGGACATGAGTCCTAGACCTAATACCATAAAAAAAGCAGTTTTCTTGGTGCAATTAATAACAACATTATAAGTCCCAGGTGAACTGGCTTTCACTTTAGTGCAATGGAGTATGTGAAATAATTCCATTAATCCTGGAGCAATTCCATTCTGAATCTGGCTCCTTCTTGTCCTTTGGATACCATGAAGTGTAAGGATTTGATTGCTTTCAGAATTTGTTTTTTGTCCCTAGGAAACCCCTAGCCATGAGATCTGCTGATATTGTTGAACGAGAAATATGAAGGAGACCTTTAACTTTACTTCTTTACCTTGTTATTTTGTACCCATATAGATAGATGCAGCTGTAGACTAAGAATAGCGAGCATCTGTTCCTTCAAATGAAGAAGATAAAAATGGCCTTGCTGCCCTTTCTTTCCCATATATCCTACACAGAAATTTTGTAATCCACATCCACAATTCCAAGAACAATCTTGTTAAAMCTGACCACGATCCTGGGCAATGTGTGTTGTAGAATTAAAGTGATGGATAGGGACTAGATTTTTTTTTTTTTAACAAACTCACCCAGCCCCCCCAAACTCCATCTATTTGTGCATATGCAATGGCATAGGCAGGTATGGTTATAAGAAGGAATCTAATTTTATTTCCAGTTATGGTCTGAGGCAGGGCTGGTATCTGGTCTAGATACAGTTGTGCTTGGCATATGTATTCTTAATTTGGGAAGTTCTGAAAAATAAGCACACATGGTTTTAAAAAACACATTAACATTTGAACAGAAAGAGTAATATGCTAATAAATAATGAAAAGACTTTTTAAAAGTGATAATACATTAAATTAGTTGGAGGTATAAGATTTTAATAGATGTGATAACGTGCAGAGATGCCCCTTGTCATTCACCCCTCAAGCTGTTTACAGATTATACTGTACTGTCTTCAGAGACACAGAACAAACAATTGGAAGACATAAGCAATAGTGATTTTCTGTAATTAATGACTAGTTAATCTGAATTGAATTCCTGTTATTTTGTAGTGGCAAAGGGTTGCAGTATTGATAATCCAGGTCTTTACAGACTATAAAATACCTGGAATGTTCTACAGTTGTCTGAACTCTATTTCATTATTATCACTTTCTATTACTAGAAATTAATATTACATGAGCCTATTAATATTGCAATTAATATTACAGGAGCCATTTCTATCAATGCTTTTGCTTTCTAAAGACATTCATTTGGAAATACTCATTGAAGATATTACATTACTTTTCCTCTATGTAAATATTTTCTATAATTTATAGATGTCAGGATAAAATAATAAACAAACAAGGCTGAAGTCAAGCAGAAAACTTTAGATTTGAGTATCTCATCTTCAAATTATGAACTGTGTTTTCACTGTGGCACTATCTTGAATGATCTAGCTGTGAGTGGTAAGTTTAAGATTAAACTCCTGCTAGATTTTGGTGCTGGAAGAAATGGAAGCAGATTTCGTATTGGAAGATTTTCTGTCAGTTTGCAATGTCTGAGAATTGTCACAGTCATGTGAAATGATTAAAAGTGACTGCTGGGTCTGAAATGTATGTAAATTCCTATTTTTATTTATTTTTTATTACATCAAGGGATTTACGTCAGTAAAATTGAGATCAGGGTCTGACCCAGAATTTTGCCATTTTGTCAATAAGGAAATTGGGCATTTGATTCACTAACTGGCTCAGCATCTTCCTAGATTTAAGTATGTGCTTAACTTTCTGTACTATCACTGGATCCACTGGCAGGAGTAGATCAATGAATGGTAGTTTAATGTGCACAAGGATTAAGACCTGGAGAAAATACTGTTTAAGCAACATATCTGAAACCAGAATCAGCCTGCTGCAAATCCATCGCTATGTACAGAAGATTTTTTAGTTCCATTAACCACATTCCAGGACATGAAATCTTTGCTGATTCTTTCTGTTTCTGTGGGGKTTTTTTTTGTTTGTTTTATCTTCATCAATAGTAAAGTCAAGTGCAGATTGCATTTCAGACTATCTACAAACAGCAGGTCAAATATTTTAGGCACTAATGCATCTGTATAGTCTCTGTGTTGTTTTCTTTCTATCAGCAAAGTCCGTATAGCTGTCTACGGTACTAGGATTTATTGAAACAGTGGTGATTTTTGATTTAAGGATATAAAATGATGAAAACCATTCCACTACTATGATATTTCCAAAGTGGAACAGATCTGTTGATTCTCTACAGCAGCATTCACTGTTTAAAACAAATGCAAATATTAATTAAAATAAGTTAGGACTAACAAAACTGATCTTTTTAAAGTTWATTTCTCTGTTTTATGCTGTGGCTTACAAAGAAAAAAATGAGGTTTGAGGAAGATTTGAAGGGCCAGATTCTGCATTCCTTAAAATATTTCAGGAATAGCTCTGTTTGTCAACAGCAGTTTCCTAGGGTTTGCAGTGCTGTGATTGACAATGCAGCTTGGCCTACATTATATTGGTGTGGTGTATGTGTTCGCAGTATAGAAAGTGTCTGAAAGTAATGGGGGTTGTTTTCAAAGACATGCATTAAAAATAGCAACATCTTTCTTCTCTGTAATTAGATACCTGTCTGCCATTTGTGCTTTTAAAAACATTTCCCAAAATAATTTTAAACAATAGTGTCCAAGCAAATGACACTGATTTATAGCAGCAGAAGTACAAATGTAAGATGGTGAAACACTGAATTACAACAAAATTTTCCTGGTTGAAAAATGATTGAAGCAAGTGTATGTAGGGCACAATGTATTACAATCATTGACAGCAGTAGGAATAGGTGTAATTTTAAAACAGATTATAAAGATGATTTTACAACTCTTTTTAAAGCTCTTTTTCTCATTTATTTATTTTTTGAAGGTTATGTGGATTATGATCACATGTGCAGCTCTGCTTAACTGTCCACTTGGAGATGACGGTGATTCCTTAGAGAATACTTGCAAACTCCTGGTTAACCATCAGCATTCTGCTCCTTTCATCCAAAAGATTTGATAACTGCTTTTTACCAGCTCTCCGTTTTTTGTTCCATCATGTTGTCTCTACCAGCTTAAACAGTTTCCTAAAATGGTCCTTTTGCTGTTCCTTGCAATCCTGTTATTGAAGGAAGATGTCAGTGGGAACTTCAGGCTTTTGGTTTCTGCACAGTCCAATGAAAGAAGGGTGGTTGCACACATGCCTGGTGATATTATCATTGGAGCCCTATTCTCTGTCCACCATCAACCAACTGTTGACAAGGTTCATGAGAGGAAATGTGGAGAGGTAAGAGAGCAATATGGCATTCAGAGAGTGGAGGCAATGCTGCATACCCTTGACAGAATTAATTTGGACCCCACACTGTTGCCCAATATAACTCTAGGATGTGAAATAAGGGACTCCTGTTGGCATTCTGCTGTAGCTCTGGAGCAGAGCATTGAGTTTATAAGGGACTCTCTTATTTCCTCAGAAGAGGAGGAAGGGTTGGTGCGATGTGTGGATGGATCTTCATCATCTTTCCACTCCAAGAAACCCATTGTTGGTGTCATTGGACCTGGCTCTAGCTCAGTTGCTATCCAGGTCCAGAACTTGTTGCAGCTTTTCAATATACCTCAGATTGCTTATTCTGCCACAAGCATGGACCTAAGTGACAAAACCCTGTTCAAATATTTTATGAGAGTTGTGCCATCTGATGCACAGCAAGCACGGGCTATGGTGGACATTGTCAAGCGCTACAACTGGACCTATGTTTCTGCTGTACATACTGAAGGTAAGAGACCATTTTTTTCATATAAGAATGCCTTTGAACTGCCTTGGCTATATTAATCGTGATGGGTAAAGAGAAAGATCTGGTCTTTCTAGTGCAGAGCAGAGGACACCCAAACCATGATTTGAAACTATCTGAGTCAGAATGTGTTCCTGTTTTAAATCTGAGCCGCAGAGGCCTAAACACTGGGAGACCTGTGGTTCTGGCTAATATTTGAATACAAGTTGTCCCAGCTCTCTGAGAACAATATTATCTCTGTCCTTCTTATAGTACTCCATGGAGCATTGTAACCACTCCTCCCATCTGGCCATCAGTTTTGGAAGTGGGCAGAGGGAGTCTCCCTGAACCTTCTTCATGCAATTATACTTCACTGGGTGTCCAGAAAAATCAGAATTATATGCTATATTACTTTCCTTTTTCATTAAGCTGAGGTAGAGCCTAAAGTTTTACCCAGTAGTGAGAAGAGTATATGATTAAAGGGAAATGCTATGGAAAAGTTTGCCTGATTTCATTATTCCTTGTATTAACAGAGTTGAGTYGGTTCATCTTGCTATAAGTGACTAGAAGTTTGTATTGACTTAAGAGGAAGATTTGCTAGTTCCTTGTCTAATGGCACCACTATTTAATAAGTCTTCTGGAATAAAGTTTTGTGATGAATTTTAGGATCTCATCAGGTCATTTCTGTTCAAACAGATAAACTACAAATGAGAGGCTCAGAATATGATCTGGGGAATAAAAAATGTTATTAAGAGATTGAGTAGTGGTGACGGTGTTGCTGAACAGCAGATGCTACTGGCTTTATTACAACCAATAGAAAGCAGATTGTTCTTCCCACACACTGAGTATGCTTCTCTGGCAGACTTCATACTATTCAGAGCTGTTTTGGGGAGGATGCTGATCCAATGCAAGTATGTAGAGATCTCTTTCCTCCTACAGATATGTAGAGAACTTGTTCTGCAGTATTAAAAGAAAACCCAACAACAACAAAAAACAAACCCAAATTTTGTTAGAACTTATATGCAGATTTTTGCAAGTACTTGTTTCCATCATGATAATGAAGGTTGGTAAATAACTGCAGCTTCTTTTATATGCGGATGAATGAATATATTAGCAGTTTAATATAACAGTGTATAAATCACCCTACTTCATATCAGGTAGTGAAGATACTTTGTGACAGCTGACGCCTTTGGCATGACTTGGCGTGCAGCCTTCCCTGCACAAATATATATGAATAGCATCATGGTCAAAAACGATGCCACTGATGCATCACATTAGCATAAGATTGTATATCTTGACTATTTTTTGATGACTTCTCTGATTTGCACTCTGAACAATTTTTTCATCTCTGCTTTCTGTGAGGGGATGGTTTTGTATTCAATGTGTGAATGGTCAAGCTTAAATCAAGGTCTGACTCTGCACGAATAGTTACTTTTGCCACTTCCTGTGGATGCTCTGCTTGGAGCAGATGGTAACATATGGCATGTTAATCTTATGGCAGAGGAACTTTGCACTGTGTATTGGAAAGAAGGGAATAGGAACACAATGATTAAAGCTGGAGATAGCAGCTATGGGCAAGACAACTGTGGTAAACAATGAAGAAGCTGGGTGCCAGAGAAGAAGAATTGATGAGCGATATATCTAATATGACAGGTGCCTACTTCTGCCCATATTGGCATGGACAGGTTGGGTTGTGCTTGAAGTTAATACCCAACGCCTCATATCATTGATCGCGTACTTACAGCAGCATAACTTTGGATTTCAGTGAAAGAACATTAAACTTGGGTTTTGGAAATCTCAAGATCCTATCACCTATTTGCATTGTCTGGTCCTGATGATGAGTGTGTTCTCCAGTTAAATAATATAATGCAAATGTTGTCTAAGAATAGAAGAGATGGTCTTTATAATGGGATAAATACAAACTGGTCAAGGTATTTGTCTAAAACATGATAATGTCTGATGTTCTGGGCAGTTTCCAAATATTATGGCAGATGCTGTCCCTTCCAGGTACATGAAAGGTTAAAAAGAAAGAAAGAAAAAACAAACCCACACACCCTTAGGTGAATGCTAAAGTGAAGGAATACAGCAAACAAGCAAAAGAGATATTATTATCTAGTTACTTTCCCTTGGGGGGCAAAAAGTGTTCTAATTATCCCTCTGCTTAGTTACTTCTAGGTTTGACTTTTTTTTTTTTTTTAAATACTAATTATCATCTCAGTAAAGCATCTGCTTACTTGTAAACATTCTGAATACTGCCCATTCATTTGCTGGTCTACGTACATATTACTTCAAAATAAGAAAAAAAAAAATTGAACCCTGCTCCTTGTAATTTTATCTACTTAAGATCCTGCTTCTCATTGAGGCAGGACCTTTTTCAGGGCCTCCAGTAATTCTGGCCATCTATATTCAGTATCTTCAGTTAATGCTTTTGCATTAGCCAGATTCTTCTGACATATGATCTCTGGTTCTTGGAGAGGATTTCCAAGGAGAGGGAGGCTCCTGTCTTTTAAAGCTGGGCTGGAAGATAAGAAGAGGCAGAGAAAGCTAAGCCTGGTTATTTCATTGTTTTGGTAGTTCCATCAGCAGATAAAGTTTTAAGGCTCTTTTTGGTCTAGTGTAAGAGAAGCCTGGGACAAGCCAATATCTTCATTAAAAAAAAAAAGTCTTTCTGTTTGGATCTTTCTTTTGGCACTTACAAATCATCTATGCTTGTAGTGCATTAATATTTTGGGATGTGATCCGTAGCTTTGCTGTTAAATGCTGATTCAAGACTTTCACTTTTACAAAATATACAAAAAATTTGAGAGGTTCTTGTGATCTTTGTTACTTTGACATTTAACTTCATGGTTTAACCTGGGTGATGCTTCAGGTGTGCAACTAACCCTTCAGAGTAACTTTTTTCCTAAGAATGGGAAGGTAGAAAACCTTGTTGTCAGTGGAGCTCTTGTAATTTTAAGGAGGAATTTTCTGCAATCTGATTAACAGAAAATATGAGCAACAAATGAAGGAGATTTCTCACCAAAAATGTCATTTCCACTTAGTGCAGTGTATTTCATATGACAACCAGAAAGCTTTGCAAATTCTAGGTATAATTCCCCATCCTTGGCTCTGTCAGGGATGATACATAGAGGAACTGCTGCTGCTCTCAGCCTCTTCCCTGCTTTTCCAACTCTCTTCACTAATGGTTTATGGAGTTATACTTTGAACTAATCTGGCTTTAAAATAAACCTTCTTCACCTGTCTTCTTCAGCAGGATCAGTTCTGGGATCCAGTTCCTATTGTGGCCCCATGAATAGATGGTTAACCCTCTGGGGCAGGGTGGTAGGAGTGAGTGGCCAGAGGGAAAATGTGATGGGAACTCCTTAATACTGGTTGCCAAAGTTTTTGTGTTGCAGAACTACTACTTAAAGCCTGAAGCAGGTTCCTTTAACTGTATGGATCAGTACACAAGCACAAAGCTTGTGCAGGGAGCTTTTTTTCTTTCTTTCTTTCTTTTTAAATTTGCGTATTGCTCTAATTCTCAACCTGTCTCATGGATGTTTCTCCCAGCTTTGCAAAGGGAACAGAGCTTAATACCTCCCCAAACCAACTTTCTGCAGACAGATATCAAGTCAGTAATGATGCCAATAGTTCAGTCTGGGTCCCTGAGGTATAGGAGTCTGGCAATGGTTAGTCCCCAGGCCTAGTTCCCCAGTTTCTCAGAGCACATTAGGGGTCCTTTTTAGCCCACATGTCTGCTGTCCACCCCCAGGGAAGCTAACACATGAGCAGGGGAGTAGAGAAAAGACTTGGGGCCTATACCTAGCTTYTGGGTGGCCATGGCTGGCATGCAGACGGACCACGCTGCTCAGGCGCTCCTGGAGTTTTGCCTCAGCTTTCTCTTGTTTAACCACTTGGCACCACAACTAATTGGAAATGGTCTAGAAAACTGGGGACAAATTGGCTGTCTACCACTGAAGACAAAGCACTGTCTTTTTACCTCATTTCACATCTGAAAATCTTTTCGAATGATCAGAAAAACATTTACAGTTTTCTCATCTCCCAGCATCGCTGTTTGAAGGCCTCATTGAAAGCCCACTTGAATTCAATATTCCCCTGTTGACTAAAGTGACATTTGGATCAGGCCTTTCTAGTCAGAAACAAGGTTAATCTCTGAGAATCTGTCCTTAAAATTTGCCTGGAGCCAAGTGAATTAATAATTTTGAAAGGCAATTTTCATCGCCACTGAGAACCATTTATTTAGCCACTCTGAATGGAGTGAAGAGGTGATGTACGCTGGACAAAGAGCTACGTAAAGGTGCAGTTTTAAAGGCAAAACACAACAGGCCAAATTTATCGGGAGTGGCAAGGGATAAATGTCACTCCATCACATTAAAGGTGTGACCTACTTTTGAACACAGCTTTAAGAAAGAAGCCACTTTGTTAACATTGTCTTTAGAGAGCTCTGCAGGTAAGCATCAGATCAAACTTATCCTTAAGGCCCCTGCTGTTTAATATCACTTTGCTCCATTTAAATTTATCATAAGTGCATATAAAGAGGTGATTCATCTTCATTTTCCTAGGACCTACCCAGCCAAGCATAACAGAGGTAGAACTTTTTTTTTTTTTCCTGTAGATAAGGGTTATTTCACATTTCCTTTCATATTTGTTCAGATGTGCCTGGTTACAAGACTATTTTTGCCTACGTTCCTTGCTACCAAGTAAAGAGCAAAATGAAAATTAGTCATAGTCTGTGAGAATAGGATGAAGGAATCAACGAAAGAACAGCAGCAAGTTGACCTTAAACCTGCTGCTTGGAACAAATTGTGCTTATATGACGTTGTGGAGATTTTCTTTCAAACTCCAGATTTTTTTTTCCTTTAGTTTCAAGCTATAGCATATTCAGAAATGTTATTTGTTTTTTAGAACTGAAAATAATGTTTGAAAATTAGATTCATTGGATTTTTTAAGCATAGGTAAATTTTTTCATGCTTTATCCACAGGGAAAAAGCTTGTAGAAGTGATGCACTAAAAGTGGTCATTGTTATTCCATGAACATATTTTCAATCTCAATTACACTTTATTTATAAAAACCTCTCTCTGCAAAGTGGAGAATCTGAAAATTGGACAATGCTATATTTAACTAATGTTTCCTTTCAGCCTTTTAATCAAAGAATTACTTGTTTTTTAATTTTTGAAATTACTTTTATTTTGTATTTTTTGATACTTTTGCACTGTTTAAAACAAATATTGAGATCAGGATGATCACAATTTGATATATTCTCAATAACATTAATCTCGTAGCAAAAATAAAAACCACCTTCTATTATCTAAAAGAAAATATGGGGAATGGTTCCTACTCTGTTTTAATATATATAATTTAATGATATTTTTTAGACATGACTGTTTTCTGTAGATTTTTTTTTAATGAGTAATTGCCATTTATAATGACAAATTACAAATATTTCTTCTAGCACCACAGTTATGAAAAGTGAGAAAATGCTATCTTGCCACTGGGGAAACTGAGACAGAAAGGTGAAGTGGCATAAAGTTAATGCTTCCTTTTTTCTGCGTTGACTGACTAACTGGACAGTACTTTAACACTGCTGACAGTGGCCAGGTCAGACACAACCACTGTAAAGTATCTCAACATAAAAATACACAGTGAAGCATATACTCTGGAGTGTGATGGAGATGAAGATTATTGGGAGAAACACCACAACACAGCAAAGGGAAGATGGGCCAAGGCTCCTATTGCTCTGAATTTGACAAAATCTATTTGAAAGGAATGATATAGGGTGGATTTAGCTAAAAAGCAAGGCATCTGGGTCATCAAAATATCACTTTGCTTTTGCTTAGGGGCTAAATGTTTTAATTCTTTTCCCGTACTCAGACTCTGTTGCTACTCAGTGAAAGTAACGGTGTCACAAAACTTGCTTTCATTGAGACAGAACAGTGGGAGCCCAGCATCCTCCAGCTTTATCTTAAATTTACCTTTTGCCTTAGGCCTGGAAATGGCACAGTTCTCTCGTCGCCATCCCCAGGGTGCACCCCTTCAGTCAGGCAGGGATCTACCAAGTTGCCTTGAATGTGGGGCTGGTGAACTTTCATGAAGACCTTTGGAAATCTTCCAGAAAACAAAGTTTCACTGCAAAGTGCCTGTTTGGTCAAATCAGTTTTATTATAGATAGTGCCTCCAATACATGCTGTCAGATTCATCATGGGTAGAGGCATTGTTTCACTTTCCTGTATCTCCTGTTGATCTTTTGTCTTTGAGATTAAATGAATGCATGGAGCAGACCTGTTTGAAAAACAGATATTCAGTACAATAAAAACACAAAGTTTCTGAAGTATKTTTCATTCCAAATCAGAATGAAAAGCTAAAACGACACCATTTTTAGTGAAATGAAGCTCTGATAAAAGTCAGAAGTCAGTCAAAATACCTTGCTTGTCTTGTGGTTATATTAAAATTGTTGATAAAACAATTTTATAAGCGAAATGGAAACCCTTCATTTAAAAAGGTGTCAATATTTAATTTTTTGACAATTATTAGGTTTCCTCGACAGTTTTGATCAATGGCATTTTCCTCAAGGAAAACTTGGAGGGTTTTTCCCCTCACTGATTTATTTGGGCATGTCTTCTATACCACCAATCCTGTATACAAATTAAATATTTTTAGATGAAAGGTATCACATGAATCCAGTACTTAAGCAGGGAAGGATGAATCAGGCCCCAGTTATTTATTATTTGTACTGGTTTGTGATATTTTTGCATCTGTTCTATTACTTTTCTTTCTTATTCTTGAAAACATAGATTTTTCTCTTTCATGCATATTAACTAGTTGCAGAAAGTTTAGACCACAGATTTGTGAAACTATCATTTTTCTTCCTAAATTTGAAGGTCAAATATGCTGTTAGTCCACTTCAGTATATAAAAAAAAGAAACACATTATTTCATATCCCTTGATATGGATTCTGCTATAGAGGCTTCAAGGGAGATTAGGGCTCTGTTGTGATGGGAGCCAGAAAAGAGGGGAGAGAGACAGAAGAAAACTGTTCAACATCCCTGGAAAAACTGAGATAAGAACCCACTTTTTCAGAGTGCTCGTTTAAGTCCTCAGGTATGGAAAGACTTTACAACACACTAGAATTTAATTTCCTACATAAACAAGGAGAGGGAAGATACACTTGGCAGTATATTTTTGCATCAAAAGACTATCATAGGTGGCTTAATAGAGCTGGAGTTGGATCAGTGTTACTTCAGAATTAGAGTGTTTCTATATTGTTAAGGAGCAAGATGGAAATTTACATTGGTCCATATATGCAAGAACACTTCTTTTATTTACAAAAACTAACTTTTGATTTGTCTGAGAGCTGAGAGAGGCGAAAGTCTTGTTTTGGATCCTTTTAAACTTTTCAGCCTCCTCTAAGGCAGTTCTGACTAGCTGATATTCACATCATGCAGGAGACAGTGATCTTGGAGGTGAACCAAAAATTACAGACTTGGCTTTAATTTAATTTAGAAACCATTGGACAGGGAATAACATTGCACCCATCTTACTAAAATCTGATTGTAGGCTCCTGACGACGCAGAGACATACCATTCTGTAATGCACCACATCATATCATAGATACATATATACATTGAGGAAGTGACTGGGAAGGTTATTAGCACAACAATTACAATCTATCGTGGCAACAGAATAGAGAAAATCCCTTTCATATCTTACACCCTTGTTTCTAAACTAACATGGTTGTCACTCTGAACATGATGACTCAAAAAAAAACCCAGCAACTCACAGTGAAGTTGTCCTCTAACTGATGCTTTTGATTTTTTTTCTGGAAAAGTTTAGCAGTATTTATGATGGGCTAGATGCATGATCCTGGTGATATGTGTGGAAGCCTCTATATGATCTATTGCATTGTCATAGGGCAGGCAAATTGTATTTGGAATGGTTATTGCTGGGAGTGCCACATGTGAATACTAGACAAACTGGAAAGATAATAACTAGAGTGGCTGGTAAATCAGCTCACTGAATAATCCCACGGCCAAAACCTAACCTAGACAAGGAAAATTATTTGTTCCTAAGCTATCTGTTGTGATCTAATCAAAAGGTTCTTATTTAAATGGCCTGCCCTAGAGCTTGAATTTGTTTTTACTTATTCTACCTGAGACAGAGCTCTACTAACTTCCCACATGATGCTGGAGGCATGAGGAGGAACAGCTCCCTAAAAAGATGAGCAGAGGTGTCCCCAGAAGAAGGCTGAAAAATTGTAGGGAGAAAACTCTGATTGGGATCTAGGAAATTACTTAAATACCACAATTTTCTATGAACAGCATAGTTACAGCAGGTGAACCAGCTGTCTATGCTACTGCTATTTTGGAGTGCACTGCGTGCAAGAAGCTTTAGGCAACTGAGTCATCACCTAAGTGACATCACTTAGAGCCTAAAGTGGCATCATTGTGGGAGTTCAGTGCCCAGTTCTAGGGACTCTCACTTAACATCTGCAAGATATGCTGCTCTATCGGGGTGTCTTCTATATCTTTCCTTCTCTGTGTTTAGTGAATGGATTCCTTGGAGGGTACCGACTAGCTCAGGGAGGGTGAGAGCATGCTGCTAAGCTGTGAAAAACAGGAGCTACCATGTGTATAGGTAATGAACTGAGCCAGGGCCCATGAAGTGTAAGATCCAATTTAGAGGCAAGTTGAAGGTGAATTAGAGGATGTCTTTATCCTAGTGCCCAGAGCAACTTCATGTCATTTCACAGGATCCAGCTGACAGCTCAGCACATTTGTTAACTAACATCCTGGGCAGAATATGAAGCAAAGACTCTGTCTTTCCTAGTCCTTGTGTAGTTTAATCTTCTGTTACAGCTTCTTCTCTCAGAAGCAACATTAAGATAGATAGATAGATAGATAGATAGATAGATAGACAGACAGACAGATAGATAGAAGCTGATCTAGTACTGCAGAGTCACCAAGCATGTTCACCTTTTCCTGACCTGACGTCACAGGAATCTATTCTCCATATCTTTTTTTTTTTTTCCTTTCCTTTTAGGAGACTGCTAATTCTTTTACTTCTTCAACTTGCTGTCAGGCAGAATTTTTTTTCCATAAATTGGCATACAAGCTGTTGATGCTTACCTTATTGCCTAATCAATAAGTCGTGGCCTATAAACATGCACTGTTTTTCCCTTTTACGACTATCTGCCTCCAGATAACTTTCATAACTCATCCACCCTTCTGGATTTCTTATTTACTGTTCCCAATGCTTTTTTCTCTTCCTACCATCTCTTTTTCTGGTTACATGAATTCCCTGTCCCTTTTCGCTTGCAAAGATAATGATGGATAGGTTTAACCCTTTTCCTCCTATCTGTCCCCTATCTGTCCTATCTGTCTGAACAATTTCACATGCATAATTGTATGAATAAGACAGTATGCACTAATTTAGAAACGTATAAAATTTATATTTTATGTGATCATGATTATCAACCAAAATAGATTGACTGCTGGCTCAAATGAAGACCATTAAATTGCACATTTTTTAAAAAGTTAATTCACCTGGAGAATCCCAATTTAGTCCAGATGCCCTCTATAGTTCAGATCTTTTTTTTTTTTAAGTCCAGATACTACTTTAAAAATGTGATTCTAACTAGATGTAGTCTTCAGCAGTTCTATATTTGTTTTGTCTAAATGACTCGAGTATCACAGTTGTTGAATTTGCAGATCTGGCACTTAGTGAAAAACAGGATGTTTTTTCAGTTGCAAGCAAAGCCTTGAAAGGGAAAGACAAGCTGAGCTTCTTCCTTGTTTCACCTTCAAATTCTCAGTAGTCTTCATACCAAACTTTGTTCCCAATTACTCTGGAATAGGGTTATTGGCCTAAATATCTGTTGTACTGAAAGAGCCCCAAACCATGTCCCATCCACCATCTCTGCACCACTTTGCCTCAGACATGGTCTTTGTAAGCAAGTCTAGATAACAGTCAGGGAGCATGCTGACATCCGTATCCCTGAGGGTGTTTCCTGGCTCACAAAAAGTATTGCAGATGACTGTGATCTCAGAGCTCCCCYGAACATAGATGCATCCTGAGTAAAACTATATTTAGGCACAGAAAAGAAGCAAAAGAGAAAAGTTTGGAAAGGAATCTTATCCCTTCTGTTGATGGAGGAGAAGCAGTGCAGGTCAGCTCCTTTCTCATTTCTGTCCTGGCTTTGCAGTTCTGGCAAGAAATATATGATCCAAGGAGCAAAATAAGTAAAATGATGTAGGTTTTGCTCATTTGCTTTTCTGAGTAGAACAGAAGTTAAGGGTGCGGTTGATGGGTAAGCAGTTCTTCCTCTTTCTCTTTCATCTTTGACTCTTCACCACGCAAAAATATGTGATCCAAAACCTGTTCACTTCAACAGAAGCTTTCAAAAAGACCAAGAAATGTGCCCAAAATGAGAAGAATGAGTGTATAATAACTGTTCAATATAAGCTGCTTGTATATCTCCAGTCATGATTATATACAAAGGGTTTCTCTGTCTTTTCCTTCTAACAGTGCTGTGAGATATGGAGAAGTTATCTTGCTCACTTTCATCCGTATGCAAAAAGATAGGCAATTTGTCTGACCTATTTCTTTCCCTAAAGTGAAACTACAATGACTAATTCAAATTTATGGGTCTAACTAAATGCTGACTTTGGATCAAACATTCTTTATCTCTGACTTAGATCTCTCCCTTGAAAGCTCACTGTGCAGAGATATTTAGATACTTTACTTCTTTCTTGGCACCTCCATACTTTCTGAAATCAAAGGGAAATGTAGATGCTTTACATCTCACTGGATACAGGCCTTGAGGTTTTGCTCAGTCAGATAGAAATTATATAGAGGGTTGGTTTTTCACTGCTAATGTTAGAATCTAAAATGCCCAACTGCAAAGGCATTTATGCAAAAGCATAAATGTAAGCATGCCTACATAGCTCAAAATGAAGTATCTGGTATAGCATGCATTCAGGGATCTCAACTGTATGGATTTTGCACAACAATCTGACTTATTCAATGACCAGGACAGGCTGGGAATACTGGTCCTTCTGGTAAGCTACAGAAGATTCAGCCAAAAAGTGTAAGCTTTATAGTCATGACAACATACTGGTATCCAATTTTATTGAAAAAGTGAAAGCAACTTGACCTGTGGCTTTACCAATTTCTCTTTTCCTCCTCTATTCCCATTCAACTGATTCTTCAGTTCTGTGACCTTCCTGCTCCTCCCTCTCTCTCTCTGGCCTTTTGCCTGTTAACTAGAACTGCCTAAATCATGCAGGCTAACATAGTCCTTTTGTCCTCCTGCTCCCAAGCTGACTTTATTACAGCTCTATGCATTATTCATGCATTTTCAATGAACAGTTTATGCAGACAGATTCTGTTATGTGAGCTGTTCACAAGCTGTTCTGGCAGGGCTAGACTGTGACTTTAGGCACCACCCCGTGGGAGGAGTGATATGTAAATGATGCTGACCCAGGAGGCAAGGTGCTGAGAAGCCTCTGAGTCATGCACTGTCTTCTGCAGGCCATGCACTACACTGTCAAGAGAATGGTGAAGTCTCTCCAGCCATGCAAATGGAGTGTTCATCATGCTAAGCCATGCTACAAGACCGAGGACTATTACCTCCTCTGCTACTTACTGTAAATCTGCCCTTGCTCTTTGGTTAGCTTCTGTTTCTGTGAGTTGGAGATGTAGTACTGTCTCTTATTCCAGCTCAGTTCAACTACTCTGGTCAAGGAATGGGAAACAATTTAAGTCACCAGAGTTTAAAGCATTAGAAAATTTTGTGTGAATGTATTGATGTGGGAAGAAGGACAGTCCGGTGTCTACTGAAGCAGGGAGTTTGGGATGGTATACCTGGAAGTGAGAGACCCTGCTCTGTGCTTTCCTGGACTACCCATGTGGCCCTGATGAAGCTGTGGGAGTGCATGCCAATGTTGTGTGATGGAGAGACTGGCCAGACACTGGGTAGCACCAGGCTGTACCATTAAAGCGTTTTGCTTGAGCTGGTCAGTCCACTGAGAAGTGCAGCAAGAAATATGACACTGCTGATCTGGGGGACCTCCGCTAGCATCTCAGCACAACCAGCTTGATCGGAGCTACATTGGGTATGCCTGTAGGCCCTTCTGCATTTTGCCGTGGACATGCCTCCAGCCATCTGCATGTGGGGCTGCTTAATGATTTTGCAATGGTCTGACATTTTGTAGGCAGAGGATTGGCACACATGGATGTCTTTGGATCATTTGCTCCAAACACCCACGTTTTAAATGTTTGATCAGAGTGTTGTGAGGGTCAGTGCCTTGGAGAGTGAGGGATATTTAGCTAGCAGTAATGTAGGCCAGAGAAGTCCATGGACATGTACTTTGTACTCGTGTTCTGCTACCRATCACACAGGTTTGTGGACTGCCCATACAGAAGATATTAGATAAAAATTTTCTCTGAAACATTAGCAAGAAAAAGTTCAGTGATTGACAGGCTTCCCCTAGGAAGGCAGACAGACAGTGGACACTGAAAGCCTAGAAAACTGAAAGCTTGAAATCTGATTCCTATTTCTCTCCTACATACAAGCTTTTTACTGATTTTGTTTTTTTCTTCTCTTGAACAGTTGGTAGAGTGGGTGTTACATCCAACACCTCCGTGTGACAAATCTCAGCCTACAGCATACTGACACGTTACATTTCATTAACCATATGGGACCTAATTATGCTGCCAGTTAAAATACAGGTGCAACTCCCAGAAGATCTAGTTATTATATGGGCCTAGGCCCTATAGAACCCTACAGTACATTTGCCTACACAAATCAGGGAGTTTATTTGACATTTGCAGCCTGCATTGCCTCATCAAGATGTATAGAGCCTAAGCTTTAATATATAACTGAAATTAAAAGTGAGTTTCTAACTAGACTGAGTTGAAAAACAAGATGGAAGTTTTGATGATGGGGAGGATGTGTGCCAGTGTGTGGAGGGGAGGAAGATAAATGAAAGAAATTGTCAAGGTTTTCCCAAAAAGCAGTGGTTCCTCATTTTGCAGTGGGCCGGTTGTGTCCATACAGAGAACTGGCAAAAGCTAGCCAGAGTCCTTAAAACAATGGAGGGCTGCCATCATCTATCTACAGACAATCATCTGAAACACCACTGTTGAGATCTGGCAGTGTTCTTCCCCTACTGCCTGTCTCGCTGGGATGCCAGCTCCAACACTTGCTATACAGCCCCACTCACAGCAATTTCGTTGCAGATTATTTTATCAGGCGGTTGCAGAAGGGCAGGAGTGAACCCTGGTCAGATTGGATGTGGGTGCAAAGAAGGCTCTTAGCAAGAGGGGAGGAAACAGAATATTGAAAGCATAGATGAAAGAGTAAAAGGAGAATAAGGGGTTAAGAGAAACAAAGTGCAGAAATAGCACTTGAGCTGAAGAAGAACTGTTTCTCTGTGTGGTGCTGATATAATTGTTAGATCTGAGCATTTAATACGCCCTATCTCCTATTCAGAACATGCCCTCTACAGGCCCTGACATGCTTCACAAATGAAATTTCATTTTACTGACAGGCAACCAAAGGACTGAGAGCAGACGTGCTTTGCTGGAGGTCAACCATTTCACGTATCTTGGTTTCCAGACCTCTGCTGTGTCTCCTGTATTGGGCTGCCTTTCATGGTTGATGGTCACAACCAGATACCACATGGAGTGTGCCACACACAGTTTGTGTGAATTTTGTGGGAAGGACACAGTTCTAATGTTGTTCTTCATGTCATAATTGAGATTGGAGTGAGGCGATCTTATGAGACTAAAAGTTACCTCAGAGATAGCTCAAATGCAAGCAAAAGCAAACTATTGAACACAACAATAACTCAAAACTGTGTTTTCATTTATAAGAAGCTGATTTGTCCTAAATATGTCAAGTAGAAATGATTGAATTTTGCTTTATATAATGGCTTTTCAAGTCAATCATGTTAATAACTTCTCATACGGTGATGGTTTCTCTCTAGCTAGACGAATATGTTGTTTTGATATGATCATGGTAGAGGTGCTACTAACTTCTTTATATAAGCAAAAAATGAGTAATTACTTCAGTTTAGTAAAGGAGTTAAAAAAACCCTAGAAAACTATGTCAACATTTGAGAGTTTTTTGGGTTTGTTCTCTGGATTAGTACGGAAAAATATTTTTATGATGCTTTCTTTCCTTTTTCTCTGTAAAAAACAGATAATCATTTTATAGGGAAGAGGGAAGGAATTTTTCTGCAAATGAAAAGTGCTTTTTAAAATAGGAAGAATGAGGGCTTGTGCATTGTTACTTCCTATTGGTAGAATTTGTTATAGTTTTATTTCTTTTTTCATTGTATAACTTTCTGAATGGTGAACATCTCTGTGTTAATACAGAAGCATTTAGAAACAGAAACTACATTTCCCCACACACATTACCCTACGCAGCTACAGGTTAGACTAGAAGAAGTTAAGATTTCAGATGCCCAATAGTTATTTTTTATCTAACAATAGTGATGGTGACCTTTGCAGTGAAACTATCTTGCTAATCTGCATGGGTGTGTGAGGAGATGCTCTAACTTCAAAGATCAGCATTTTGCTTGAAATGCAAAGTTCATTGAGTGAATATAGGATGTAGAGTAAGCTGATTGCTTTGGGTTTAAGTATAATCTAACAAGTATTTGGGCAAGATACCATGATAATTATATATCTCGGGGAATTGGTCAGATTGCGAATATTTTACATTTATGGCCTTTTTGAAATCTTTTCCTCTATAGAATGTTGTATTATGCTAAAGTCCACAGTGAGATTTTTGACTTTTAGTATAATATTTGAGTTGAAAAGTCTCCACGAAATTACTGGGTGATACTCTTTGATAGGAAGGCTTTTATAGTAAGGAGGGCTATCTTCTGCCTTTTTTCCAATCACACCTTGTTTGAAGGTTATGAATGGTTCACAAAGAATAAATAAATGTTGGTTACTGATTACTTAATAACTACATATTAGCCAGGTGCCTAATCTTTTTTTATGCAAAGCTAGTACTGGCACACCCAGGCCTGCAGTAGAGCAATCTCCTGAGCAACTCAGGTGTCCATAACCTAGAGTTCAGTGTCAAACAGAGATACCTGACCAGTCTGTGTATGAACCAGTTGTGGAGAGTGCATCCCCACCTCAGACTGGTTCTTGGCCTGAGCTATTTAGCCTTGATTCAATGCTATGCTTGTGTGAGAGCCTATCACGCAGTTCTGCACAGCACCATTGGGTGTTGCGTATGTATTGCCAGTCTGTTCAACAGGAACATAATTGTTTCTCTCAAAAGGCAAAAACTAATATTTCTTTTCTAACACTCGGTATATCTTTGTATATCACTATGTTTTGCTTGTCTGTTTGCACTGCAAATCCTTCCTATCTCTTGTTTTGCATTTGTATAGCACCTAGCATTAAAGTACCCTTATCTTAGCTGGTGCCCATAAATGTTTCTGCAAGTAATTTATAGAAATAATCTTCCATTCCCAAATAGTAACACATGTACTTTGGACTTACTTTACTGTTATAGCCTGTGAGTCCTATTCTTTTACACTTTCAGCTGTTTTATTTCTTTAATTCAGAGAGTGCAATAGAATTGGAGAAAAAGAGATGGCAGTTTCAATCCATCATGCACTGTGCAGGGTCCTGGTTCAGCAAGTGCTCTGAACCCTTTTTCTATTTCTATGCCATACAGTTCAAATGACTAAGAAGCAACAAATCAAAAAGTATCCTTTGCTAATCGACAATAGACTGCTAAATGCATGTTTGACAAGTTTTTAATACTATCAGCTAGAATAAGAGCAATACTGATAAAGGAACTGACTGCTTACTTTAATTACATGTTTCCTCAAGAACTCTTACAATCTGTGGTGATCAGTATATTCACTTTCTCCCTTGCAATACTTTTCTCTGAGCAAAGCCCCTTGACCCCTGAAGCATAAATAGCTATACTATTAGAAGTTCCTTATGATTTGAAGTTTTTTTTTTTTTTTTAATTAAAACCAGCATGGCTAGCAAAATGCTGGTTCTATGTATTTGGGTTGTTGATATGAAAAATGGCACCTGTAAGACACTGATAGTTCAAAATTGTATCTGAAATTTATAAACACCCAGATGGAGTTTTGGAAACTGTTCCAAACCATTTTTCCAATTCTGGTGTCAAGGCCTTATATTTTTCATATTTTTAAGAGCAATTCTAGTCTTTTTGAATTAACTGAAGCTGTTTGAGCCAGGGAGTAGAGTCTCCCTGGGCATGTGTATGCCACTAAATAAAAAAGGCAAAGAATTGAGCTTAAGCACCGCACTTCCTGTTAGCTCACTCCCTCCTTCTCTTCTGGACCACAGCGACGAACCCTCTGCAAGGCAAATCTGCTGACCTAATGAGCATCTGACCTAAGCAGTGGGTGAAAATTAGTCCGTGCCACTTGTCCTTGTTGTACTCCTTGTCCAGTCTTTTACTGAACTGAGACTTTGTGTGAACATAAAGAATCAATGCCCTCCTGTGAATTCTACAACAGTAAATATCACGATTCTGAATTTTCAGTTGTTACATCTGAAAAATATGAATCTGCTTGTTCTTGGAAAGCTGGTACATTTTGATTGTGTCAGACCTGCCTATTTGGAATAGTTCATGACTCATACTAAGTCTCCAGCTACACCTGAGCATTGTTTGGGACAGTTCTAGTCACTCCAGGCCAAAACTATTCCAGGGACTATTCTAGCAATTTAATGTCACTCACAGAAAATCATGCACCTGTACTGGGGAATATTCTCTGGCACTGTTTAATATACTAGTATAAATATAACCTTTGTTTCCTAATAAATATCTTTCTTAACTTGCAGGCATGTATTAAAGAAAGCAGTTACGAATGCAAGCACAAACATAGGGACACTTGAATCTTTGTAGAGTGTCCTTTGTTTACGAAGGATCTTAATTCCTCTGTAGTTCTCTACAGCTTGTCAAGATATCTAATAGCTGAATATGTATTTTTATTAAATGTGTTTTGGTTTATTGGAGTGAATAATGAGACACTAAAAAAGAGCTAGCTGTGTACTCACTCAGTTTTAATTAAATGAATATATTTTATATAAACTTTTTTATTAAAAGGGAGTTAATCTGAAAAGAATAGATATTTGAGAAATTAAGAAAGATAATGAATTCAATAAATTGAACTATGCAGGCTCAGACAGTCAAATAAAAAAACAGGCTGGGCATTCTTTAAAGGCAAAGATAGCTTTCTTCTCTGAAGTTTTCATCCCAATTAAGGAGATCCATTGGATAGTATCCACTCATAATGGATTTTCCCATTGGGAATGGAAAGAAGGGCTGCAAAGCCCCTCAGAAAGTACATTAAGATTCCAAAATAGGAATAAAATGGAAACTACAAAAGTCAAGCTGGGTTAGATCTCACAAAATAAATTAAAACCAATAGCTAAAGGTTCTACCATTGCTTTATACAAAGTTTTGAAGAACAAGAACAGATTGAGTCAACACTAAAGGTGATTCAGTCTGGGCCCCATACCAAAACACATATTTCTTGGCATAGAAGCAGCTATAGGTGGCATAGATGACTCTATTTTGCTTTATTTCAAGCAGCTAACCAAATTGTCCAAGAGATCCTATGCACTCAATGGACAGTGAGATCTCCAAGGGGTGATTCAACCCTTCATTTTACTTAACCTCTTCATTAGTGACCTTGGATGACTGCCTTCCTAACTCAGGTACTTTAGATAAGTATTTAAAATTACATGTGCTGAATAAGGCTCTGTAACAGTCTTCATAAAGAAGAATGTTGTGGAATATGAAGGCAAAGGCAAGCTGGTTGACAGAAAGGAGGAAATACAAGTGAAAATGAGAACTGCTCAAAAGGAAGAACTCTTCAGTGTAGTCTAGTCAAATTAAAAGGGAGCGCTGGGTGATTTCAGTTCCAGAAGATCTAGAATAGTTATCCATGAAATCATAAACTTGGCAGGAGGGTGTTTTTTAAGGGGTCTAAAAGACCCCCTTTTGGGGGATCCTTTAAAAAAAAATCATTGTTTCAGGAGTGGTAACAGAGCATAGCAAACACAATGGATATGTTTTAATTCATGTTTGTGTGGGTGTAATGATCCCATTAATCCACAGAGCAAGTATGTTTTATGTATTCTGTAGCACTGTGTAGTATGGTGGCTTTAAAACAAACTTTGCAGGAAAGGATACGGAAATAAATGCAACGTCCCAATTTTTTTACATCTTTTTTTCATGGGATTATTGATAGTGTTTTTTTTTTTCTCCATAGAGAGAGAAAATGCAGTCTGGGTTTCCTCTGTCTAGACTTATTAAGCACTGATGGTGCTACAGAACAAATTAGGGTTAGGGTTTGAATTTTCTAGCAGCTGGGAAATGCTGGGATAAAGTTGTGAGGTGGGCAGGAAATTGGCTGCAATGAAAAGGGAAGGTATCACGCTGCATAAGGTTCTTCACAGAATTCTTCAGTGATCAGTGCTGGAACTAATTTCACGTAACGCTTTTTTTACTGATGTAAGCATAATAAGTTTAATCCACAGAATTTTCTGATGATGGAAAGTTGTTAAACAATTACAAAGAGAATAAAAATACTGTACAAAAAAAAATTAGATAATTTTGGAGACCAGACTAACAGAAATTGTACAAGGAACTTACAATGAGTGGGAAATTAATCTTCTCTGTCTTCAGGTATCTAACATAAATAGTCCAGTCTTGGAGCATGGTCATTCAAGGCTTCTTCTGTAAGTCAGAAGAGGTCTGGTTAGCACTTTGGCATAAAGAGGGGTGGAACTGGCATCAGTAGAAAAACGTTGCTTACCCCTCCTCAAAGTGCCACTGCACTGTGGCAATATAATTAATGGGAAATTTAATTAATAGGTTGCATGGTGGTACATATGACCGCCACTGTCATGGTTGAGATCCACCCAGGGAATTGGTTTCTCACACTTAGTGGACTGGACGTGGCATCTACCATGAGTGTGTCTGGCCTTGCGGTACTTGGGGCTGATGTCAGCCACTATCGTGTGATGGTGGGAGGAGACCTGTCCAGTGGTGCCCCTGAGCCTGCTTCTCTGCTCTGTAGGGTTGCTGTTTCAAGCTGCAGGCCCTGTGAGGTCCTCTAGCCTTGTCTGAGGTGGCTGGGCCATGGGTGCTTGCTAACACCTGACTGTTAGCTCAGCAGTTCAGGCATGCGAACAATAACCTTTAGCTTCCCATGAAAGCAGAGTAAAATTCTTCATGCAGACATTTGAGTCTGCTCTTTCCCCTGGAACTGCTGCATCTCTGCCTGTGCCTTAATACCTGGCTGCTGGGCTGGAGGGACTTACTGGGATGGTAGGCGTATCTGCTGAGGCTAAATATCAGGCATTCCAGATAACATCGATTGCACCAAGCTCCTTCCAGAACTAACTTCATAATGCAGAGGTCGCACCCGTTCTCCTCTGATGCACACCAGGTTTAATGAGAGTGGACAGGCTGCCTTTACAAACTCAGCCTGAAAAAGGTGCCTTGATTAAGTTTGAGGTTCACAAATTCTGATACCTACCAAGAGAGATTTAAGTTTTAAGTGTTTTCCAGAGCTCTTTGAAAGTGCCTAGTGGTCCCTGTTGGCTAAGTGTGGATCTGGGAGCGATGAAGCTCCTGTCATGCATGTCATGAATAACCCTTCTCTTTCCTTACTGATTAATGTACATTTCTGTGATAACCTGAAAGTATAGCATTTGGGAAGAGAGACTGGGAGAAAAGAGCAACCTATATAATGAAGATGTGAAAAAGGCAAAAGTAATATTGGAGCAATATTTCCAGGAAAAATAGAGGACTGTTTGTCCTGCTGAACAGGGTTCTGCTAAATCATCTTCTGATTACTGTAGACTAGTAGTCATTGATGTCTGAGGAAGACAGAATCAAAGTGGGCAAAGCTGTGGGGAAGGGTTGTTAGTATAATCTGAAGAGTCTATCATGAAACAGGAACTCAGAAGAATTGAATTGTTTAGTGGAGCAAAATGAAGCCTGAAGAAGAACATTGTTATTGTCATTAAATACGTCAGACAGGATGGTAATGATGGCTCAAAGAAAAATGATAATAAATAAGTGTAGATTGAGTGATAGAAGGATTTTCAGTTCTTGGGTGAATGTGGCTGTAGAATAGCTTCACAATAGATAAACTTTGTGTTCAGATTGTAGTTACTTTTGAGATGAATTTTAATAAGTTTACAGAAGGGTATTCACGTTTCACTGTAGGGTGCTGGAGTAGCCTTAGTAGGCCATTTATTGAGTTTACACTTGCTGCTGTATGCAGCATTTTCAGCAATGTATGCAAATGTATTTTGGAAGAAAACAACTGAATTGAGGCCCATCTGAAAGCATATCCCCAGAATCTTTGAGAATACCAGCCAGGAGAAGAAAATAATTATGGAAATATTGGCATGTTTAATCTTGATGAAAACAATAAGACATAATGAATTTTCAGGTTAGTTTAATTTCACTTCCCAGAAGAAACATTGACATTAATGAATGTGGAAATGAGCAGAGCTACATGGCTGCAAATAGGGGAAGAATAGCAATTTATAAACTGAATGCAGTGCATCCTGACAAATGGAACAGAGGGTATACAGCCTGATGTTAAATCTACACTATCATTCAAATAAACCAATGGTTATGCCATGTTCAAGTTAGAGAAGGGGGCAAGAAAAATAGCCGGTTATTCAATAAAGGTAGCTGAAGCAGAGGTAATTCCTGTGGCTTGTTCTTTATTCTCCTGTCCCTTTTTCTTTTTGAACTCAGTGTGCAATTAAAAGAAAAAAAACAAAACAGGATTGAATGGAATGTAATTTTGTACAGAGGGGGAATCTATGAATTCTAAAGGAATCATTTCATGGATTTTTGGCTGCCTAAGTTGCTAATTGCAAATTGGAAAAAAGTCGATTGGTCAATAAAGCTGTTTCAGTATGGGAACAGATTTCAATTTGGGACAGACCAAAAAAAAAAAAAAAAGGGATCCCAGAGGTATATCTCAATGTATTGCTAAATGGCAGGCCAGCAACTGGATGTTTTGCAGCTATCTTTATATAAAATCCACAGTACTGATCAGATCAGAGACTGGAATCCCATTGGCCCAGGTTAGTGCTTTCTTTGAAGCTGTATTGTTGCTCTTTCCTGGTCTCCGTGAATGTTTAAGTAATTTACACAGAAAGGAACACCTTTAATTGGAGAGCCTGAAGGAGACCCATATCACTGTAACTTGCAGTTCCCACTGCTAGGGGATTTGTGGTTCAGTTCAAGCACAAAGGGAAATGGAAGCTCACTTCTCACATGGGGTTTATGACGTCTGAATCATGCGTGAGAAAGGATTCACTCTGCTGAAGCAGCCAACCCCAGGCAAAAGTTTAAGGTGTGACTCACAGGTAGAGGGAAGAAATTCCATCTAGCAAAATCAGGCCCCTACATCCTCATGCAGGTCAGGTCCTCTTTTTATACTTTTTATACAGGCCCTTATTTTATACTACCTAGTTGGGGTAATGGTCAACAGAGTGYTTATTTTGGGGGCCTTTGGATGTATAACTCTTCCCTGCATTGCAGAAGAAGTCTAGATGGCTAATTTTAAGCTGGGATAACTGTACAGCCAGATGCCTAAATGCTTTTTTTTTTTTTTAAAGTCGGTTTGGATTACAAGTGTTATAAAGGGAAATTCTGGTTAGATACTAGTTGTTACTCTTCTGTTTTGTTGTTGTTGTTGTTTTGTTTTGTTTTGTTTTGTTTTTTAACCACAAGGGTGGTCAAACATTGGAACAAGTTGCCCAGAGAGGTTGTGAAATCACCATCCTTGAAAGTATTCAAAGCTTGACTGGACAAGGTCCTGAGCAACCTAATCTATCGTGCCGCTCTACTGGAAAGGGGATTGGGCCAGAAGACCTCTGGTGCCCTCTTCTAACCTTTATCTGCTCTCTGGATTAATGGCAGCATGGGGGAATAGCAAGGAGATGGGCCACAGTGCATTTTGTCCCCATCTTATTCTTATTCCTATCTTCTTCTATCATTGTAATATTTCAGATCATCATAATACTCTCTCAACATTTTTTTGAATCAGAGATTGAGGTCCCTGTTTTTGCAGGATGGATGAACACAGGATCAAGCAGTGGTCAATGGATATTTCTTAATCATACTGACAGAGCAGGACTCCTGAGTCCCAAGCTAAGTTTTAATTACTGGATCTTCAACATTCTTCTTTGTTTCAGTCAGTAGGATATAGCTGTAATTTAAGGAAACAGAAACACTTTTCTTCTGTCTTTTTCAGAAACAGGTGAAGTCCCAATCTCACTGGAGATACTGTGGGATGGGAACGGCTATGCTTTACTGGGTTGTGCTAAAGAGGGGAAGGACTGCAAGTCTCTTATCTTTCCCAGTAAACTGTGTCTCCATTTATTTGTGCAGAGTACGAATTTCTTGCAGTAGATCCAGAAAGCTCTACTTAGAATGTACTCTGAGAAACCTGATGTAGGTGGAGGACAGCTGGAGTTGATGCTCCTGGTTTCTTGTCAAGAAAAAGAAAACGTTCCTTTAGAGCTGAAAATGTAAATATAAACAAACATGAGTTTTGTGGGTCTTTGAGAGCTTTCCTGGTTATCAAACAATAGTTTAGAAGCTAAAAAAGGACTTCAAAATGGGAAGTTTATATTGGCTGTGGGATGATATATGATACCAATATGTTGTTAAGTATTTTTAAAAAATAAATCTGTAATTATCTTCTGTACCAATGGAAATTAAACTGAAGTTCAAAAATCCCTGTGCTTTTAATTGTTAAAATTAAATAAATTTGCACTATCGGAATCTGACTCATGTTGTGCATTTACAGATACTGTGATCAAAATTGTCCAGAGTGGGATTGTTCCACCTTGACACTCTCAAGAAAACAAACTAGAACTTTTATGGACGTTGCAGCACCATGAATGGGTTTCATATTAAGACTTCTACATGTGCATTTGGAAATGTCTATAATTTGTGTGTGCACCTATTTGTGTGTGTGTGTGTGATCTGATTTTCTAACTGTATGGTATGAAACTGTGTCATCACTTGAGGTCCCTGTTCTTAGATGAATGGCAATGTTAACAGTAACTGGTTGCACCAGGAGCCGTACTGAAGATTTTTTGCCCCCTTCATATATGTTGCAGTGATTCAGTGCTGGTGATTTGATTTTTTTTTCCCCTGACAAATGCAGTCGGGCAGCAAGCATTATTTCACTGTGTCAAAAGATCTAAAGTGGATTCTAGCTTGAATAAGTGCTGTTTACAGAAATGAAAAGCTGTATTTGGATTTATCTATGATGAGTAGATATCAATAATCAGATAGCTGTGGACTGACTGATTTTCATGAGTAAGAAGTGAGGCACATATTTATTATGAGCCCCACATATTCACATATTATATTCATAAATACATATTCACATATTTATTATGTGAGATAATTATGGTCTCTTCCAAAGGCCACTAAAATTACATGGAGCCATTTAATACATCCAAATGTAAATCTGCCAAAGAAAGTAAATGTATGTTAGGAATAGAAGGTGCAGAGGAATTAATTATCTATGTTCTGCCTATTCTTCCTTTCCCTCATCCACTCTTACTGGTCAGTTATACAAATCTGGGGGCAGAGTTTAATATTTCTTAGGTTACAGATTACCTGTGTGAACTGAAGAATGAGGCCAGTTTTCCCCCACTCATGAGTGGACCCTCCACTCTAATATGAGCAATGCAGATGAAATGCTAAAACCTGTTTTCTGTGTATTGTCAAAAACATGAGGTTGCTTTACCTGTTTGCCCTAAGGAAGAGTTGTGTGCTGTGAGTTTTTTCATTGCTCCATAGTTTTAAATGCCAGAAGAAATCCTTCTGCTCAGATACTCAGACCTTCTGCATAACATAGGGCACAGAATTTTACCCAATATATCAAGCACTGGAAGAAATCATTCTTTTTTCTAATGCAAATGTTATCAAGTCCAAGAACTTGTGACTAAACCAGTGTATATCTTATTGAAAGACATTTGGTCTAAATGTAAGGGCTCCAGGAGATGATTAATCAGCTACATCCTTTAATTATGTTACAACAGTTAATTACTCTTGCTGTTAAAAGTTGTCTTCCTTCCARTCTGAATATGTCTGTCTCCATGGAGACATTCTTCTATGGAAAGAATAGGACGCAGTGACCTCTTTTCTCATAGAGGCTTCTATTTGCTGTCGTTGTTTGTAGATTGTTTGTCTTAATCTCAGACTACAATCACTAGGACTGATGGATGCATTCTGACAGCCTGGTGTAAATACAGAGCTCTTCTCATCATTGCAAAAGATGTGCTTTGGATTTACATGAGTACGAGGGATATCAAAATCTGGCTATTACAGTTCGTGTTTTGCTCTTTATAGATAGACAAAAACCTTGTCTATAAAATGTGCTTGAATTTGGCCTCTTCTGAACCAACTTAAAGAAGATTTCCGGTTTTGATTTCCATTCAGCTACGGTATCAGTTTTGGGGATGTTCTTGCCAATATCATAGATTTCACTTTCCTAAAAGTCATATTGAAAGAAGAAATTGCTCTGTCTGAGGGAGAGGTCTGGCTATTAGTGATACTGACCCGATTATGTTATGCTGTGATGTCAGGGAGCAATTACTCAGCACTCAGTACTGATGGCTTGAGGAACCTGCTGAAAACAGAGACCTACCCCTTGATTTTATTCATTTGTTTTTTTTCTGCTGGTGCTTTCTTTGCATCACTTAAGCTTTTGAATTCTGGGATTCAGAACCAAAGATTACTCAAGATAGTCTATGTCATGCTCCTGCTTTCTTTTTCATTGTCACAGGCTTCTATACACAGGCTCATACTCTCTTTTCATATCCAAATTAGTTAGTTTATGTGGTTCAGGACTTGGGGGCTTTAGCATGTGCCTATCTCTTAAGCCCCAAAGCCTGACTAAGCTTGACCAAAACAATTATATTTAACTGTGCATATTTTTCTTCTCAATAGAGCCTGTTTAAAGTACCAGAATAATGAAAAATGTAATCAGTGATTTAAAAATCTGTTTTGATTGACCTGTAATGCACTAGATGATTGCATTTCTTAGTGACAGAGATGTTTAGAACCAATATTCTTTGCATGTACTCTTACCCAAATACTATCTACCCTGACCCCGAGGAGCAGAAAACCTCAAAGCAGCATACTGGTTACAGGATCCTGTGCTGGAAGGGAGATGGAGCTATTTTCATTTATTATGCTCCTCAGTTTCATACCACCTCATCCCATACTTTCTCTCCATGGAGACGAGGGATTTGATATGGACTCAAATGTGTGACATCCAGGGATTTTGTGAATTGGAGGGGGAGGAGAGTCAAGGCTGACTTCTATCACCCTTACTCATAGACCATCTTGTGTCACTAGTGATTTCAAAGACATTGAGTAAAATGCTACTCCTTGCAAGACTGAATAAACCAGTCTGAGAATTGGCCAATTTAGTAGTTAAAAAACATCAGCACTAACAAGATGCCTAGAGAAAGAGGAATAACCTCGCACCAAGGTTTGTTTGGCCCAAGATGTCATGTCAGGTAGTACCTCACAGCCTGTGTTTTAGGGGGAATCCCCCAGTTGGATAATCTGTGTCCCTATTGGTCGTCTTCTGATTTCCAAATGTTAGAAATTGATTGAAGCCAAGGTGCATTCAGCCACGACATGAGGGTAAGGAGGGGCGTGAAATGGTACAGAAAATGGTACATATCTGCTGAAAAAATTGAGGGGTAACCCCTGAAGTCCTTTCTGTCTGTTGGTTCATTGGGTGCGTCTATATTTCATCTAATATCTTCAGATTTCTGCAAAGTATTACCATTCTGACTGTAAGTCCTCTACAAAAATATGATGCCCTTAGTTTAAACTTGTTAAATTCTGGACCCTGATGTCTAGAATGACAAATATGACATGCAAGGTTTTTCAGGACTTCTCTACCCTTGTGTAAGGCTTCAGGAAAGTATGGTCCTACTGAAGCCAGGAGGACTTAAGATAGTGAGCGCTTCACAGGTTAGATAGTATGAGGTCTCACTACTTAGCAGTGGTGGAGGTAGATGGTGAAGCTTAGGAGGAGGGTGGTCTCAACGAACTGTTTCCTGCTGCCTGCTGAAAACAGGAGTGGTGAACTCCAGGAATCTGGGAAGTGTTTGTAGGACAGGGTGGAGTCATCAAAGGGTTTTGGTTGTTTGCTTGTATGTTTGTTTTTCTTTCTTTACAGGATTGAGGTTGAAAACAAAGTTGCTCTGTGAGCTCTGGAACCAATAAAGCCTGATTTCCTGTTTGGATTTTTGTTCTCTTTCTCTTGACTCCTCCACCACACTAGCCATAGTCTGGTATCCAACAAAGTGTCTGCTGAATCCTCCACAAAGGAAAGAGGCAGCACATGGAGTGTTATGTGCTGATGTTGCTAAACAGAACATAAAGAGGCTGAATTCTGCCTCCTTTTAGCTCAGCAGAGGCAGTGATTTGGGTAAATCTCCTCTACCTTGACATTGAATTTTTTCATGGAATTTCTGGGAACACAACATCTTTGTGACTTCCATCTTTTTTCCTGACATGGCTGAAACTGGCCAAGAGGTAATTAAAAACAGACCGACAAATACATCATGTTTTCTGAAGAAACCAAGTTAAAAGTATTAGGAAGTGTTTGAGGGAGGAGAATACAGAATAAAAATGTGTAACTTTTCAGAAAAAAAATGAAATGTTGAACTTCAAAGATCGGCATGTTGAAGGTGGCACTTCAAGTGGGAAATATGGGCTTAAGCTCTTCTGCTGCTCAAATTCATTTGATAATGTTTTAGCCTTTTAGCCTTAACTGTATTTCATTTTTATGGTAACCTAGTCATCTCTTGGGTTCTATAGGACAAATCATTGTCTTCACAATTTCTGCAACAAGTCATAAATTTTGTCTTCAGTTAAATCAAAATTACTCACAGGAGTAAGGCAACAAGCATTTCTTTGGCCTTTTATATCTCAGAAAACACATGCATATTAATGAAAATGCATTGTAACTCCAAAAGTTTATTTTGTTTCTTAAACAGATGCAAATAAACACATAATTGGGGAAATTGTTGATGTATAATTATATCTCATCTAAGCACTTCAGAAATTAAGAAAACAAAACATAAAAATGGCTTTTTTAACAGAACAATGTTAAAACAATATTCTTGGTGGCTTTTTATTTGTATCCTAATGGTTTAAATAATAACCTTAGTTTTAAATAAGAAAAAAGGCAAACCAAAAAAAAAAAAATCCTGCACAGATGCTGGATCCACGGTATATTCTGCCAGGAAGGGAGAACAATTCCAATGTTGTGTAAGCTCAGTCACCCAGGAAGACACCATGAAATCAGAGGAATCATCATTTCTTAAGAGCTATGAACTTCTGGAAGACAGGACTTCCAAAATCTGCAAAAGAAGTGTTATCTCTAGTATTCACTCTCCCGGGGATCGAATCCATTCAATTTCCAGAAATATCAGTCAGTCGAGGGACTTCTTGAAATAGAACCATAGCATCATAGAAAAGTCCAGGTTGGAAGGGACCACTGGAGACCATCTGATCCAACCTGGTGAAAGCAGGGCCTTAGACTAGCTTATCCAGGGACCTGTCAAGCCAAATCTTCCAGTAAGGGAGATTCCACTATTTTTCTGGGCAACTTATTCCTATGTTTAATTGGTCTCACAGTGAAGAATATTTTTCTTATATCCAGATGTAATTTCCACTCAAGCAACTTGTGCCCTTTGCCTCTTGTTTTATCACCATGCATCCTCATGAAAAGAGTATCTCCATCTTCTCCGTAACTACCTTTTAGGTAACAGAAGACAGTAATTAGGTCCCCCCTGAGCCATTTCTGCTCTAGGCTAAATAAACCTAATTCCTTCAGCATTTCTTCATATGTCAAGTTCTCCTACCTCTAATCATCTTGGTGGCCCCTCATTGGACCCTCTCCAATTTTTCAATGTTTCTCTTAAACAGGGCGGGGGGGGAGGGGTGGTATTCAAAACTGGGCACTGCCAATGACTCCGAGGTACTCCTTGTCTTTCATCTCTGAAATCATCCACAGGCGCTTTTTTGAACATGAAAATGTCTTCTATATTTGAACCTGGAGAGGGACAGGATTGATCCATTTTTCCCTTTTTCTTCACCTTCCTCTTCCCTTTTCTCTCTTCATTCTTCCCTTCCCTTCCATTCTTGTGTGTTTTGGGGTCTGTTTTGATTTGTATTTTATAATGTATTCCATGGAGATTAGATGTAGAAAACATTTACAAATCAGAAACAAAGCAAAACATATTTTACCTTATTTCTACTGATTAATCTTTAGGAACAATGCCATTTTACTTGATAAAAATGGTGACTTTTCCATGCAAATTGCTTCATGGTTTATTGTACTTGTATTTTTCAGATTTTTTCATCACAGTAAATGCATATACTTTTCAGATATTTTCGATTTCCTTCAGAGTTCAAATATATTTTGTGAGAAGACAGGTGGTATACAGGTCTGATCTTCAGTGGAGTCTATTTACTGAGAGCTGAAAGTGTTTGGCAACTTCTGGGGTGGAATCCATAAGAATTAGTTGAATAAAATCTTCCCTGTTATAGGAACGTACAAACTATTTTCCTGGTTCATGGTCTGTCTATTCATGTTTATGAATGTTATTACTATTCAATGCAGTCGAAGGTAAAGGAACTGAAGAACTGAACAAAAGCATCCTACAGTCTTTTTACAATTTACTTGTGCAAGAGCCCTTCTATTTGTAAAACACAAAACCTTAGTGAATGATTTTTAGTGATAGTGAACCACCCACATACTTGCCATTTTCCAGTACTTATTAAATAATATTGGCATTAGTGACTTTTCCCATGCAAGTCCCTTGCTGGGGCTCAGTTTCTTTTCTATAATTAGGAATCACAACTTCATGTCTCTTGATTTTGTTTAACAACTGTCAATGTACTTGTTTTTGCAGAATTATAACAGATGAATTGCTTATTGTTTCTTTTCCCACTTACATACTGTAGCAATGTAAATATGAAGAACAGATTAATATCTTTGCACTCATATGTGTGATGAAGTTATCAGAATTTACTGAGTTACTGAATGGTGTGGTACCAGGTCGTAGTCTCAACCTATCATCAATATGCAATAAAATACACTGGTTTGTACCATTTGCATTGTTCATGTGCTTGGTCATGTGCTTGTTCTTCTCACTGTTCATGTGCCCATCCATTGTGCTTGGTAACCCAGCCGTATGCCAGAGCTCTCTATTTCCAGTGCCTACTTGCTCAGCGTAACAAGTCCTTCCAGACTATAGTTTTCTCTATAAAGACCATTGGCTCTCAGCTGTTCATGAAATGACTGCTTGTAGAAAGAAGAAAAAGTGAAAACTCATTTTGGTTTAATGTTGTCACTGAAATGGAGTGCTAAGTTTTAAACTAAATTGTGTTCATCTCCCTGCCCTTGTTTGCACGGCACATCCATCATGTCTAATAGGGTGACAGGCAGCATCTTTACAGACAGCATAAAGGTGGCAGATGCCACATCCATCTAACTTGCAGTTTCCATGTTCTAGTGTTCAAAAGCAGCAGCAGTATAGGAGATGAGGAGTAATGCCACTGACATGTTGCAGTAGACACATCTTCACAGTAGAGTGCATTAGAAGCCTTATCCAAAGACCACCAACAGGCTCGTTTGACTCCATCAGACTTTGGGCTTGGTCCCTGACCCTGACAATACTGTGATAACAATAGGATGGTCATTATGATGTTGTAGCTGAAGTCAGTACAAGTGTCTGTCATACAACATTCCTGGGGATTCTAGGAATTTATCTTAAAACAGAAAACCTTCCCTTTTAAGCAAAACATGTTTTTAGGTAGTCCTGTGACCTGGATGCATGCCGTGTGAAACAACCAATCTCTTGTTGTTGAAACAACAACAATCTCTTTCTGACCTCTAGAGTATGCTGCTTTTGATGTGTTCACCTATTATTTACTGAATCAGTGGAGTGATATTTGATGATGTTTGGATGATGGCAAAAAGACAATAACAAAGATTAAAGATGACCTTTTAAAAGACTCTGTGAGCAAGATCTGCCCCCATGGGTTAGTGCTAAAAGGGACTGAGAGCCTTCAACTTCCAGTGAAGTCCCTGGGAATGAAGAGAACAAAGCTCTCTTCTTTACAGCAAGTGCTCAGCACCAGCCAGGACATTGCCCAAGGCAGGGTTTCCCCATGACTTCTGCACATACCTACTCGCTGCTGTTGTGTAGACATGGTTGATATGTCTAGAAAAAGGTAATATAAAAGAAAAAAAAATCTTAATTTTCTGAGATTTCAGAAATTTGATTTAGGCAGAAGCTGTTTGCAAAAATTCACACACACTTAAAACTGCCTAACTGGAATTCTTGTTTCCTAAAATGGAATTTATACAACCATCCTTTTGACAAGTGCAGGAAACTGTATTTGTAAATGATTCTGTTTGAAGAAGTTCTGTACTGTGAAATCAGCATGGTGGTTTGCTTGTGACTGTGGTGTGGTAGTCTACATCAGACTTCCGTCTTTGCTTCAAATAAGGTCAAAAAATAGGTGCCCTGTGCCAATACTTGACATGTGAATACAGGATTCCTGTCAGCACAGATGCCAGTCCCAGCTGCATATATCAGCTGTTCTAGCTGATGGATGCCAAGTGGTGTAGTGGAACCACATATAAATTAAGATCCTGCATACATGAATTAAGTATTGAGGAATGGAGCTGTCCCTGTGAAGTTCTTGCTTTCTTCTAGAGGACATATCCATTTACATTTAAACAGTACTTAGAGTTTAGTTGAGGCTTTGCCATCTTTTTAATTTATGAAACTGTCCCTGCTTTCCTGAATGGCATGCTGCTTTGTGCATGCCTGCTTTGTGTACCCTTTTATTCCACCCAAGCATTTGCCACCCTGATCCTGGTTTCACCTCTCCCCTGGGCACTGCCCTGGTCCCAGATGGGGGCCAGAGGAGGTGGCACCCAACTTCCACCACTTGCAGTGAAGGACCCTGCCTGGGCAATAGTCTCTAGGGCAGTGCTAGCAGATATTAATTCACAGTGCTACAAGCTAATGCGAGAGAGTCAATAAAATGTTCCCCGCTACCTGCTGCCGTGCATTATTGATGATGAAGATCATCAGAATGATGTTAACATAGCTCTGTTCTGCTCCAGCTTGCTGGCACCAGCAGCTATAATAGCAGAAGTGCCTGTTTGCTGTACCTGTCAGCCTAGTTGCTTTCTCCTTGCAAGTTTAGCGGCTAACTCTGCTTTTGCTTATGGACGGTCACCCTCTGCTCCCTGGAGTAGTACTCTGGAATTCAGGAGAGTCACTCAAACACTTGATGCTAAACATTTGCATCAATCTGTGCAGTGTTGGGCCCTGAAAAATGTTTTTGGAGAAAGGAAAGTGGCTTTGTTTCATTGTGGGGCTGTTAGAAAAACTTCTACTCCATTCAGTGAGCTTCAGAAGAGCCTTTAAAATGTCACTCGCTCTGAGGTTGCTATACTTGCATTTTAAACTTTCTTTTTAATGGACACAGTTTGATTACATAATTAGAATTTAAAATAGGAAAACAGAAACTGAAAGACTGAAGGAGGAAGAAAAGAGGTCTGAAAAGTCTGTAAAACTTCGACTGACATAGAAATAGCTCAGATGCAAGCTCCAGCAGCAGACAGATGGTGAGTGCAATACTGCCATCTCTTGAATACCCTTTGCAATACTTATTTTCCACCTACTTCTTTTGCTCAATGGAGCCCAATTAGGGTTGCAGCTCCACTGCACACATCCCAGCACCATGGGTGATGCAGCCTGGATCTGGAAGACTATATAATCTATCTATCTGAAGTCCAGACATGCTGAGAGAGGGAAAAAAACAGTAAAAAGGTAGCCAGGAAATAGGAGGAAGCTGACAGTACCCGGTTGCACTGTTACAGCTGTGAAAATAGTTTTTTTCCTCCAAAATCCTTTTCCATAGCTTTGAAGTTTTATAGAGTTCAAGGCTAAAGACATCACTAGATCATATAGTTTGGACGCCTGCCTATTGCAAGGTATTGCTTTTTTTTTCTGCACTGGGCCTTGGAACTTGTTATTGGCTGAAGAGGAACTTCTAGAAAGGTGTCAGATCCTGAACTGAAAAATGAACAGATTGAGAATCTCTTGGTGGTTTGAGTTACCCTCATTCTTAGAAATGCATGTGTAATCTGCTTTTGGCATACATTCAGCTCCAGTTCACAGCTACAGCCTCGTTATGCCTTTCATTGTTAAAGTCAAAGTACCCGGTATTTTTGTCTCTGTGAAGATATTTCACAGTGAACTGAGATGCCTCTCAATCTACCTTTTGCAAACTGAGCAGACTGAGAGCTGAATATGCCATTCAGAGAAAAACAAAAACAAAAACAAACATACAAATCCACCRCACTGTTCCGGCCACCTTACCACATATTTTCTGACATTTGCTTTCCAGTTTAATGTAGGTATTGTTCAAATTATACTTTCTGAACTTTCTCACATACTCTGATCACAGTAAAACAATTACTGTGGTAATACTTAAAATACTGGTATATGAATTTAGAAAACCCTGGAATGATTGTTACCATTCGATACACCAGAGCAATTCCTTAGGCTCTCTGCAGATTCAGAAAGGTATTTACATCTCTATTACAGGCTCTGAAAAATTTCTTTCCATGTATAGTAGCTGGAAACTATCTTTTAAAAAGAAAATTAAATAAAATAACTTAAAAAAACCCAACCACAGACACTCTGGCAATCAACTGAGAATCTGCCTAGAATACTTGCCCGAAGCTAGTCTTTCACTTTCCCCGGGAGAGCAGAGCTCTCATTTTGGGAAATGTTGTGTTAGCTTATGTAAAACTAATATCACAATTTTACTTTTCAGTACAAATCACTGAATTAAATCACCTGTCAGGCTTCTCTAACCTTAGCCTGTCATCAAGTAAAGAGATTAAGGCTGTATGCAAATGAGAAATCATGCACAATAACAGTCAGTTTATCTATTTACCTCATTCCCTTTTGTATTGTTAAAGAGACCTAGGGGAAAAAAATCAAAATAATTTTCTCAGTAAATTGAATTGCCAGTCTTTAGCTCTCAAATCCTTTTTCTCTGGATGCTTGGGACTTTACCTTCCAAATCTCATAACCCGTGATTTTAGCATCCTAAGTGTTCATTTCACACTGCTTTAAATCTTGATCTGGTACAGTTTTATTCGTAATCATTAATTCTGAAATGACAATGCTTTTTTCCATTGTACAGATTGCAAAGATGTACTGAGAAACATTTCCTTAACATCATCCAGTGAGAGAGAAAAAAAATAAATAAATTGCCTGAATTTCAGGTTTTCACAGAATCACAGAATCACAGAATCGCTGAGGTTGGAAGGGACCTCTGGAGATCATCTAGTCCAATCCCCCTGCTCAAGCAGGGTCACCTAGAGCACATTGCACAGGATTGCATCCAGGCGTGTTTTGAATATCTCCAGAGAAGGAGACTCCACAACCTCTCGGGGCAACCTCTTCCAGTGCTCTGTCACCCTCACAGTGAAAAAGTTTTTCCTCAGGTTCAGATGGAAGTGTCTGTGTTTCAGTTTGTGCCCGTTGCCTCGCGTCCTGTCNTGGAGATCATCTAGTCCAATCCCCCTGCTCAAGCAGGGTCACCTAGAGCACATTGCACAGGATTGCATCCAGGCGTGTTTTGAATATCTCCAGAGAAGGAGACTCCACAACCTCCCTGGGCAACCTGTTCCAGTGCTCTGTCACCCTCACAGTGAAGACGTTTTTCCTCATATTTTTTCCTGGGATTTTGTGCATTGCTTTTCTTAGTTGTTTTAAAATTCAGGAATGTGATGCTTTCCTGCTTTGTATGAATTCATTTCATACTGTATTATCCCAAACTACTCAGTCTTCCTACCCAGCCTCACCAAATATACAGTTGTGAGCATTTTTTGATATAAAAATAAAATATTTTCACCTGTAAATAATCAATTTCTAGATTACCAAAACCTTGATTGTCAAACCCCCAAACCTTTAAAGTTGCACAAAATCCACAGGTTTCTTGAAGGTATGCAGATTCCTACAGGGTGCTACCTGGGGAGTAAGAAGGCTACAATAATCCCATGCTTTTTGCAGAAGGCTCTAGCCTTTTTAAGTTTCTTATCTGGATCCATGTTTTCCATTCAAATATTTATTTGCAGCTTCCTTTCAATTATTATCTGGATTTTCTGTTCTATCTCTRGACTTTTTTTTGTGTTCTTTGCTTGTGACTATGAGATCAAAGAGACTTAAAATTCCAGGCTTCTGGATAATTTTCTTTGTGCTGTTCCTCCCTTCAGCCATAGCAGTATGTCGTTATTCTTGCATATAGCAAACATAGTACCATATAGCAAACTTGTAAATACTTGTACTAATAGATCTGAGCTAATGACAAATTTTAGTATAATGCACAAATCATCACAGTGATATCTTCACCCATCTTTTGCATCCATCCATTGTCAGCGTAAAAAGTAAATATATTTAATAGCATGCAAGATATCTCATTATTTTTAAGATTAAAAAACAAAGAGAAAAAAATCTCACTAAAACTGTAAGCTGGTTTTAGAYGAATAAAATCAAACTGCTCTTTGAGATGCTTGGTCTTGTTTCTTTAAAAAGCAGATTGATAGTGAACTAAGCCAAACAAAAGTTATACCATAGATGAGACTGAAAAAATAGGCTAAGCAAGGGAGAAATGCTATTTTATGGTGCTGTGCACCTGAATTTTCTTTGTAATGTAGTTCTGTGAATATAAGATGCTGGTGTGTGTATGGGCAACTTGTGAATTATTTATTGGTACTTCATTTCATCTCTGCAGCACAGCTCAAAGGACATGGAGGGCGTGAGGAGTTGCAATTCTATTTCTTGGCAGGGTGAACAGTCATTGCAGTGTCAAACTGTGCATCTTCTGATGTTCCGCCTGAGGAAGTCTAATTCAGCTGGTGTTTCCATGTCAATCTTCTTGCAAGTATTCCCCAGATCGGGTTCACTTGGAGTAACGATTCCATTTTGGAGGTGCAGGTGAATGTGACTGTACCTTCTTTCATGGGGAGTGTGAGTTATTCACAACCTTGATTTACTTTGACTTGTAGGATATTCTTAAACCTTCTAGAGGGCTTTGGTCTGTACTCTGTTCCATCTGGAGTGTCCCCTCACTGAAATCAGGGGAAAACCTCCATGTTTTCCTGAAAGCTAGTCACACACACATGACACGGCTTGAAAAACTGGTTTACTGTTCTTTTCAAGAATTTGTTGATCAGGCACAGGATTGTTTGATAGGTGCCCTCAACCAGCCTCGATCACTTGATTTGTTTACCTTGTGTTCTCTTTTTCCACCTCCCAAATAAATAACCTACCCTGTTTTATTCTTTCCCATTGGCTCCCATTTTTTATTTTACTCCCTTATTTCATAATTTTTCCTTATTTACATATTTCCTTAGTCAAGAACCCTGGTAAGACAGCATTGTTACTTGTAGTGAAAACCTTTCAGTATCTTTTAACATCCTTCACTGAAAAGGTATTTCTGATACTCTCATTTCACTATCTCTAAGGTCCTAGAGTTTCCCCTGTTATTGACTTATAATTCCATGTCATGGTTGGCCAATGACTTTTCCCCTTCTGTTGTCAGCAATGCCCAGCACTTTCTCATGTTGTATCTCATTAGTTTAACATCAAGCCAGGGCTGGCCATATGCATGCATACCTTAACACCCTTCTAAATCATGGTCATTGACAATGTCAGCTACTGAATTACAGCATCAGTGCCTACACTGTCTACGTTAAATTGTTATACCTGGAAGTCATTCCCAAAATTCAGGAAACCCTCTTTTTGACCACTCAATACCTTGTACCTCCTAACAGTTTCCCTCCCAAGAACTTGGGGGATTTCAATCTTGACAGATGGAATCAGGTATAAAAACAAACTAAGCAAGATCCAGAAGCAATGTTTGGCTGCATGTGGCCTTGCTGAGTAGAGACAATGTAGACAATGCTGGTATCTGGGACTCTGTAGAAACAAAATGCTCTCTACAAAAGCTTGACTCCTCTACTCTACACCTTTCCCACAGTTCCCCACTAATGACAGAGATGTTGGCATAGCGTGTCTTGTGTTTTGATACCCCACACCATCAGCAGGTATTGCTACATACAGAACTGGCATAGAGAGCTTTTCTGGAATGAAAACCTGGGACAACTCACACCAAAGTGAGAATTATATCCAACAAGATATCCAGTCATTGACCAGCAAGATAGATAACAGGCATATGGAGCAGTAAATACACTGCAGTGGTGGGACTGATGGAGCTGAGTCACAATGTCCATGTCTGCAAATCCAGACAGCTGGTACTAAGAGCCTGATGTCAACTCTGTAAATGTATCTCTCTTTTTTTCCTTCTTCTTTTTTTTTTTTTAACTTGGGGGAAGCTTTATTCCAGTCCTGTTGAGTGAATGCCCATTTGCTGCTGGAGTACAACAGGTGTGCTTTTGGATTGCACCTTCCAATTTATTTTCCTTCAAAAGCAAAGCAGCTGATGTGTTCTTCGACCATATCATGATGTAAAGCAAACAAAATTACATAGGGAAAATTGGGAGATTCATTTCAGAAGTGCACTTCTAGCCTGAACTAAAACATTAATGTAGATGTAGCCATTATTTACTAAGAAATATCTGCTACAAAATAATAATAAAAAAATACCCAGCTGCTTGTGTGGGTACTAAAGGTATTACTCATACTGTAGAAAATGAGAGTCTTGGATTTCTTGCGTAAATTGTGAAGCTAATCTTGCCTGGAATATCTGTTCAGATGACTTTGGTAAACTAGCTTGATAAGTTGTATGGAAGTGAGAGCAGTACAGAATAAATAACCGTGAATTTCTTGGCCTTATCCCCAGACTGCTCTCCTTCTGAACTGGCCTTATCTTTTTTATCTAGGGTTCAGCAGATGTTTAGCACAGCAGGACAGATGTAGGGGTGTGAGAGAACCTGGCTGCCAGTAGTTATTCAGCCCAAAAAAAAGTTTAAGCTGATATATGATCTCTGTTCGGTATAAGTTGAGTCTCCTACTTGATGCTATAACAAAAGGTGGAATAAATTTATGAGGCTGACTACAAAGCCAGCTCTGCAATTAAGTCACATCCGAAGCATTTGATTCCACAAAGGCAGACGCAGACCAGGCCCAAATGTGAGGAGTCTGTTATGACATTATATTATATAAAAACTTATTTGTTGCACCAAAGGGAAAATGAAGTTGGGCTACAGCCCCCTCAACTACTCTTTATTACCCTCATACAGCTGTCCCTTCTTTGTCCTTTCCAGATATACGACTACTCGATATTAGTTAAATACTTCTGTGTTGTTCATCCTCCTTTTGCAGAATATTTGCTGAACATTTGGCATGTCAAAGAGAATGGAAAAATATAGTCTCCCAAGTTTGTTTTCAGTAGTTTTGCCAAGAGGGGATTCAGTGAATGAAGGGAATGCCCATCTTTTGGCCATAGGTCATTATCTTGGGGCCTTTCCAGTTTTCTTTATTAGGTCCTTACTCTGCAAACTCTCATTAATTTAAGAAGAGATTGTCCAAGTCAGTTAAAAAGTATAAAGTAAGGGCCTAATGAGCTGTCATTCAAAGCTTGTATTATGCCAGTGGGTGCTTGGGGACCTGTTTCTGTCCTCCCTAAACATGCTGATTATTTTATGCTGCTTCTTGCAGAAGGTGCCCTACATTATCTTGGCTCTGTGTGCTCTGATGCTGATATCCCTGCCTTTTACATGATGAAGGGGGAAAGCAAAATGTAGATCTTAATATGATAAAATGAAAAAAGTAATTTCACTGCTGGAAAACTGAATTTTTCCATGATATTGAAGTTTCCAAAGTAATAAAAGAAAACCATTTGGGAAATAAATTAATAAATAAATACCGGCATTGCCTTTAATAGGTGATTAAACCACTATTTTAATTAGGTTCAGAAGATTAATTGGGACAAGTTTATCACCAGTCATGAGTGATTCTGGGGTGGCTGGGAGAGAGAAGACTGGCTGGAAACTAGCAGTGAGGAAGGGATTGAAAAAGTAAGTAAATTCTTTGCCCTAGAGCCTCAAAAAAGTTCTTGGCTTCCCTGGTACTAAAACTTTGAAAGGGATCAGAAGCAGTGGGAGCTTATGTATTTTTGTTGAAAATCAAGCTCTCTTAGACAACCCTCAGTTTGGATGCCTGAGATGATGGATCCCTTAAAACTGACAAAAAAAGGAGTGATTCACCTGGCAGAATATACATTTACAGCATCAGCGTCTTCAATAGGCAATTACAAAATGGAAGTTCATTTTGTCCAAAAGTAGACACCTCAAAAAGACAGATGAATCTTGCTCCAAATGAATCTATTTTTCCACACTGACTGTAAGGGAAGTCTGGGGTGATGATCTTGGCTATTGCTATATCATTGTTATGGAAAGTCAGATCTTTGTATATGTGTATGCCAATAATTCAGTTGACTCGAGAGAAAAAGTAAATGGCAGTAGAAAAATTGTCATTCCCAGGCATGTTCCTCCTCATTGGAGGAACATGCACTTGAGTCTGGTATTCATCATGAGTTGCAAGTTCCACTTTCCTTGCCTGTCGACCGTAATTGTTCCTCTTGGCTCCACAAGCGAACACTGCAGACAATCCCACCTTTCCCCACCCTCACCTTCTCTTCTCCAGACTGAGAGAAGCCCAAACCCAAACCTGGTTCCCTCATCCTCTCCTTGTATGCTATGCGTTCTGGCCACCATCCATCTCTCCCTAGTTTGCTGATATTTCTCTTGTACTGGGAGGCATCAGCTGGACACAATACTTTGGAAGGAGCCTCACAGGTGCCAGACAGAAGGGAATAATCACTTCTCTTGACTGATGAGTATGCGTTTGCTAATGCAGCCCAGTATGTGATTCACCTCCATCGTTGTTGATAGCTGCCTAACTTGTTGTCCACCTGGACCCCCAAGGTTCCTGCAGAGCTAATGGGCAACCAGTTGGTCCCTAGCCTGTGTGGATGTATATGATATCTGCTCATCTGTGCTGTTAAACTGTTAGCAAGCTCCCTGACCTGGTCAAACTAATACTTTTCCAAAAATTTCCAGAGTGCAGTTCAGAAGTCAGGATAGGCAGTCAGACTATGGCCACCATGTTTTGGAGGGTAAAAAAGAAACAGGCTGGTCTGTGCCAGTTGGTGCCAGTGACAAAGAATGATTCAGGGCATAGTTAATTCTTGTATAAACATAAGTTTTGGTTACTTTCCAGCCCTGTAATTTTATGGCCCTTGTCTTGGTTTGCTCTCCTTAGCTTTTGTCATGTTCTCCCATTCTTCTTCTGTCTCATTATAGCCGATCCCAGTTAACCACTGACTTACTCATGGCTTTCCCTTTGAGTCTTTTTACAGAACAAACTGAAGTTTTTAACAGATAGCAATACCAGTCTGCCAATAACACAGTGGTTCAGGATATGAAACAATACATCCCAGTTATCAGAGCTGTTATGTTTCTGTCTCCAAATAGCACTTAGAACCAGGCAAAATTGATGCTTTAAAAATAAATAAGACAGTTAAAATGAAAGCTGCATGATCCAGTTGCAAAATAAAGCTTTCATTTTGGTTAGGATTTTCAAGAGAATATATAGGAGTCAGGTGCTCAGTTACCACTGAATTTCAAAGATCTTGAATTCCCCTAAGTTCCCACACCACTCCGTAAAATTTCCAGCCTTTATCCATATTTTCCATATTTTGCTCTCTGAAATGTTGTTGTTCCATTTCTGCTTTTGTTCTTGGCTCAAAAAGGAAAGAATAAGACCCAATTTCCACCTTTCAGTTGTAAAGATTTACAATTCTTTTGTTTTCTTTATCACTTTTTTCAGTTAGACTAATTGAATCTTGTGCTTTAGAGATTAAAGCATGCAGCTGTTATGTCACTGAGAGTTTTGGACTCAGAGAAACCTAGTTTGCAGTCCGCTAGCAAAACTGGTCTGAGTTTGTGTACATTTTTGCTGAAAGTATTTTCTGACTGAATTATAACAAGACGAGTTTATAACAAAATGAGCTTTACTGGGTTATTTATTTTGTGTATATTTTTCAGTCTATACTTACTCTTAATTCCATGAGTTGTATATGTAGAATTTTTCAGAAAGACTCTGCAAACATTTCATGAAGTTCTGGTTGCATCATTGTACTGGAAATTTATGCACCAATTTATAAATTACTTGAGGAAACTTTTTTTTCTCCCCCATAATCTGGCCTCATTCTCCTCTGTGAAGCAGTTAGGCTTGCAGCATATGGAACAACTGAGAATAGAGGTGTATATATGCAGTGGGGATCATCTTGAAAGTTTGCAAGAAACGAGCTGTAGCACTGTCTTTTTATCAGCCTGGCTGCTAGCCCTTACTCCCAGCCTAATCCGTCAGCTTAGCTCTCTCCCACACTAGAAAGTTATACAAAAATTTTAATTCTCCAGCTGGGCTTGACCGTCTGTCTTTGTAAGGATGTTGTGTCAAGCTGATCTTCTTTACAACCATGTTCATTATCTCCTATGAATACATTTTCTCCAGTGCTTCCAAAACTTAATAGTAAATTAATTACCTTGCAGAAAGTGATTTATTTTGTTTCAGTCCACTACATTGACTGAAATCCAGGGCCTTATCATGAGTTACTAATAGTCTTTCTCAGGTTCTTTTCAGTGTGTTATAGAGAAAAATGACATGACTACAAAGACAGCAGGATCCATCTTCCTTCTCTGGTCTCTCTGGCTACATCTATATTATTAAATAAAATGACAGAGTAACCATTCTTTAGACTTGAGGTCCATTGGCATGATGCTACTGGCATCTCTACATCTAAACTCTTTTATTCTACAGGAGATCACATGCAACTGTCTCCTGGAAATAGTCCTTGGCTGTACTAACACCTGAGCCATGGCCACACATTGTTTAGTACAATGTTATTTGACCTAGATGAAAACTTGTTAAGGACCATGTTAATGATTAAACAATGGATGAATACTGTGCAAGATAGTGCTCATACCCAAGCCCTGGCCCCATCTAGTTAGATAAGATAGACCTAATCCTGGTCATCACTTAAAGATGATGATCCCTTTGCTTTTCCACCTCTTGGTTGGGAATCACAAATTTTTCCTGTTTCTATAATGAAACTAGCCAAGCTAGGTTGTATGAACCATATCTGGACTTAATCTTAGAAAGTCAGGCTGGCCTTATCCTGTTTTGAGTGGGTTTTCTAGCTTGACTCTTCATGAACTCAGGCACCTTGACACAGTGCTCTGTTGCCTGGTGCAAAGCTGCCCTATGTATTTGCTGTTATTGCATGGTAGTTCTGGGTTCGAACTGGGAACTTCCAGTTCTTTCCTTCTTGAATCATGTTGGTGAAGAACAGAAGGTTAAAGAGCATTCTTAAGCCAAAGTTCTGTTTAATTTTATCAATTAAAATAGAGCCCTTAGGGGAAAAAATGGAGATTTTAAAATAACACATGATCAATGGGCCAAGCAAACAGATTTTCTGGCCATCCTCAAATGTCCAGGGTATTTGCCTGAAATGCTCCTCAGTTTTAGTCTAGACATCATTTCTCTTCTTTTTGGCTTTGTTAGTTATGAGATAATTTGGCAAGCTAGTTTCAAGGTCAAGTCAATCTCCATAGAGCCTTTGGTTCTGCAATCCTGAAACAGTCTTGTCTTCTCAGCAGTTCTCCTAGACTGTGACTTTACCTTCCAGCTTAGCCCCCCAGCAAACCACTTGATTTAGCTGAAAATAGTAAATAACCCAGTGTTTAATGCAGTGTGGTCATACAGTTAACACCAGCAAAGGGGAAAAGATATTTGGGGAAAGTATGTAAAGTTGTCATTCTAGATTGGAGACAAAATGCCCACAGGCCTTTTGGATTTGTGACGCTGAATCACCCATTGCCCCTCACCAAACACTGTCCAGGACAACTGTCAAAAAAATGAGGGTTTATATTCCTGTAGCATTCTTCCACTTCCTTCATTTAGGTCAGTATCCTCACTCCTATTTAAACTGATAAGAAACCTGAGGAAAACTTAATTAAATACTCTTTTTCAGGCCACATGGGCACTAAATCTCTGCTAGAACCACACATCCATGCACTTTATCAACTACATCATGCTTTCTTGTTTAGTTCAGTTTGGACAATTAAAAAATGACGGGATATTTCCTACTGCCACTATTAGTATGAAGCAGTTTGACACTGGTTTCAGTAAGAAAGAGTAAGATCTTTTGTATTTTTTTATATGGACTAGAGTTATGGATCTTTACCAAAGATATATGTATGTTTGCAGGTAAAGAATGACATATTTACCATCCTCCTTCCCATGAGTTAAAGTACTAGACATGGGGAAAAATATGTCTAGCTGTGAGATTTTATTAAGAAAAAAATTGTAACAAAATATGGTCTAATACTTTGGACACTAACTGGGAAATGATCTTACATGTACTTGGTGTATGATCTTCAATATGTCACTTAGGTCCAGATTTCAGAGCTGCGTAAGCATGTTACTGCCGTGGTGAATCTGAAGAGTGATATAAAGGAATTCAAATGTCTAAAAACAGTTTGTATGCTGCTAGGGATGCTTCACTGTGAAAAAGGCAACCTGTTCAAATCTATCAGAAGGAGTTTTTGTCCCTATGCTGGCAATAGGCCAAAAGAGACAGTAATTAGTATTTTTAGCTTTTCATTTATAAGTATATATAGGAAATACTAAAATAAGCTCTGTTAATGCCAGTTACCTAAAACTCTTCAACCAGAAGAAAGATGTACTTTTCTAAAACTCAGTATAAACACCCGTTGTCACCAAGAGGCCAATAAATTCAAAATCATTTACACCATTTAATCCTTTCCTTTATAGCTTTGTACAGAATTTGATCAATTTTAGTCCACAATTTTCTCCCAGTCTTTACACTTCCAGTAAAATTTAATTACAGTTGCAGGACCAGGGGAAAAAATAACTACGTAAAATGCAAATGCTGAGTTAAATGGAAAAAAATAGCTGCAAGAAAGAGAGGCAGCTTATTTTTATCCAGTCAGAAAATGCTTTGATGTCAAAACCCTTTAAAGTTAAAATGCTTAAAATAGGTAACCCAYTGAAAACTGGACTTCTATTTGGCATAAACGAGTTCAGATTCATGGAAGTCAGTGGTCATTGGTGTGTTTGTTTGCTTTGATGTTAGGACATAGACTCTGGGGTAAAAAATCTGATTGCTTTTTTTCCCCATAGATTCAGATTTTTAGAAAGGAACACCCAAATTCTCTCTGACCTGTATAGCATAGCACTTTGAAAAGGAGTAATTCTGGCAGTTGGGGGAATTATTTTCTGCTAGGATGAAAGGAAGTAGTATCAGTCCAATTCATGGCTCATATAAGAACAGACTTTTTTAAAGACTTCAAGTTAAAAAGGATTTATTACTTTCTTTGGAAGCTTGTTATAGTGGCTAATTACCTTCAGTGTTAAGAATATACATCTTATGTCCAATTAAAATTTTGGAAATAACACTGAGAAACACTAGAACTTGCTAGGTATGTGACAGCTAAATGGACATGACCTCTAACATCATGGTTTCACTTTGGTACATAATTTTGAACTGCCAAAGTCTCCTCTTATTGGTAGCTTTTGTATCCCAGTGTGTGGAAGAATGGTTAAGTGAAAAGGGGCATGATCTCTTAGAAGTGAGCAATCCTGTCTTCACGATGGAGGGAGGATCCCACGGCTATGTGAACTGTCCTTGAGCATTCCTAGACCATTACAGAAGGGGAAGACAAGTAGTGGTAAACAAGTAAAGGAGGGGGCCGACAAGCCCCTCCACGGGAACAGCAACTTTGCACCAATCGTGTATTCGTTTTAGGCGCGTGAACAGAGACTGTAAACCAATCATACAGCTATTGCTAGCACATGCTCTATYGCCTGTCTATATATACTCTGTGTAAGCTCTAATAAAGGGAGAACGATCATACTCACATTGAGACTCATCGTTACTCCGGGTCCG
>NW_020450827.1:3586997-3588564 GCF_003343035.1 Apteryx rowi | reverse complement strand
TCCCCGATTTTGTGCAAACCCTATCCTCGATTTTGTGCAAACCCCATCCTCGATTTTGTGCAAACCGCATCCTCGATTTTGTGCAAACTCCGTCCTTAATTTTGCGCAAAGCCCATCCTTAATTTTGTGCACACCACGACCTCGATTTTGCCCAAACGACATCCACTATCCGGTGCAAACCCCATCCTCGAATTTGTGCAAACACAGTCCACTGTTTCGTGCAAACCCCATCCACTATTTCATGCATATCCTACCCTTGATTTTGTGCAAATCCTATCCTCAATTTTGTGCAAACCCCGTCCACTATTTTGTGCAAACCGTGTCCTCGATTTCGTGCAAACCCCATCCGCTATTTTGTGCAAAATGCATCCTCGATTTTGTGCAAACCCCATCCACTATTTTGTGCAAACTGCGTCCTCGATTTTGTGCAAACTCTGTCCACTATTTTGTGCAAACCCCGTCCTCGATTTTCTGCAAAATCCGCCCTCTCTTTCATGCAACTCCCGTCCTCGCTTTCGCGCAAATCCCGTCCTCGCGGCCGCCCAAACCGCGGAGGGCAGCAGCTCCCCGGCTCTGCCAGGTGGCCGGGGGTATCCGGGAGGTCAGCGAGCCGCCGCGCGCGCCGCTGACAGCCAGCAGCCTCGGCCGGCCAAGAGCCGGGAGCTTCCTTGGCCGGCCGCCCCGGGCTGCAGCGCCCGTGGAGCCCCGCCAGGCCAGGCGCCGGGATTGTGGTTTTCCTGCGCTGGCAGCGGCCGCCGCGCCGCTCCGTGCCATCCTCCGGCGGCCGGCACGCTCCTCCGGGATGCGCGGCGGAAACGCTCGCGGCCATAGCGGCCGCCGCCACCTAACGCCCTGCCGGGAATGGCTGGCGGCTCCTGCCGCTCCTGGGCCGTGGGAGAGGAGCCGGAAAGCGTTGGATGCCCTCGCTTTCCCGGGCTCGTTCCCGTGCTCCTCGCCGCCTCCTCCCGCAGCGCCGGCCGACGGCTCGAGCTGCTTTTCCGAGCTGCTTCCGCGGCCTCGGCTGACCCCGGCGGCGCGTTCGAGCCGCTCGGCTCCTGTCCTCGTTTCGCCCCGAGGAAAAGCCGGGATGACGCCGGGCGGGCGGCCGGCTGGCAGCGCTCCCCCGGGATGAGCGCGAGCCTCGCGGATTCCGGGACCTCCGTGTCCCGGCAGCACCCGACGTACCACTAATTTAACCCCCTTTTTCTTCTCATGGAGGGGGGGAAAAGAGACATTTTCACGCACGCAGACCCTGCCCCAGTCCTGGGAGCCGGAATTTCTCCCCCGGAAAGTTTCCCCTTCCCTGTTTGAGGCTCCGCAGGGGGAAAAGCACCGYCGGGAAACGGTTTTGCCCCTTTTCCCCCTTACAACCCCCTTTTTTCCCCCCCCTTTCGCCCCGAAAGGCGGGCGGGCGCAGGGAGAGCCCCCCGCGCCGCTCGGCGAGGTCGCGCGCCAGCAGCTGCTGTTAATCCGCCTTGGCCGCCGTTCAAAGCCGGCCTGGAAAATCCATAACCGCGCACGCAACTGGCAGCGGGCCGAGCCCCCGCGACGCCCGGCCGCGGCGCAC
>NW_020450827.1:3583610-3584757 GCF_003343035.1 Apteryx rowi | reverse complement strand
CCCGGCCCTGCTCCTTCCAGCCGCTCCGAGCCGCGAGTGCCGCGGCCGGGCCGGGGGGGAGCTCGCAGGCCTCCTCCTCCTCCTCCTCCTCCTCTTCCTCCTCCTCCTCCTCACGGCAAGCGCCGACAAGTCAGCAGCGGCAGCGACGCGGGCGGGAGCCCGGAGCCGAGCGGCAGCCCGGCCCTACCCTGTCTGGCAGCGGGGAAGCGCCCGGAGGAGCCGGTTCCACCGCCCCCGGAGCGCCCGGCGCCGCGGCGGGCCAACCGAGGCGCGGGCCGAAACGCCGCCGTCCTCGTGGCCTTCCTCCTCCTCCTCCTCCTCCTCCTCCGCGCCCACGCCTTTCCCAGCCCGCCGCCCGAGCGCTTCGCCCGCAGCCCCGGCCGCTCGCTTCCCGGGGCGCCTGCCGCCGGTGCCGGCCCGTTCCCGTTCCCGCATGCCGGGCGCCCCGGCGGTGGCGGGGGGATTCCCGGCGCCTCCTCCGGCCGGGGAGGCGAGCGGACGTGACGGGCCCCCGAGTCACATCCGGGAAGAGCGGCGGTGCGGGGACGCCGCGGCCGGGCCGCATCCTGATCCTCCTCCTCCTCCTCCTCCTCCTCCTCCTCCTCCTCCCGGGCGGCTGCTTCCCCCTTTCGCCACCGTTAATTCCTCTTTCCGCCGGGTGGGAAAACCACTCGCCTGCGGAGAGCCGGTGCCAGCACCGGAGCGCAAAGCGGCTCCAAAATTGCATTTTTGCCGCTAGCCGCCGGGGCGGCACGTGGGTGCCGGCGAGGAGCAAGCGGGACCGCAGCGGTGCCGATCCCGGTGGATTGGCGACCCGGAGCGGCACGGAAAAGCGGCGAGCGTCCCCCGAGCCTCCCACCGGGAGAGAGGCAAAGGGGGCGTCGAGGTTCCCGGTGGCTCCGCGGAGCTGCCGCGTCGGCGCTCACCCCGGCAGCGGGATCCGCGCCGGCTACGAGCACGTGCCGGGGATGCAACACGTGCCGGCAAAGCCGCTCCCACCCGCAGCGCAGCCGGAGCAGCTCCGATTTCCACGAAAGCATGACCCCGGACCCGTTTGCTCCAAATCACTCCGTTTTATCCCCAAATCTCTCACCCAGCCCATCCGCGTAGGGCAAGAGCGGGAGCATCCGGCACCGGTTCGGCCGGG
>NW_020450827.1:3580630-3581966 GCF_003343035.1 Apteryx rowi | reverse complement strand
CGGTGCAATGGGGACGGGGACCACAGTGCAACGGGGATCCTGGTGCAATGGGGACGAGGACGCCAGTGCAATGAGGATGGGGACCACGGTGCAATGGGGACCCCAGTGCAATAGGGAAGAGGATGCCAATGCAATGGGGACGGAGACCCCAGTGCAACGGGGACCCTGGTGCAACGGGGATGAGGACACCAGTGCAACGGGGACGGGGACCACGGTGCAACAGGGACCCCGGTGCAATGGGGACAACAACCCCAGTGCAATGGGGACCCTGGTGCAACGGGGATGGGGGCTGCGGTGCAACAGGGACCCCAGTGCAACAGGGACCGCGGTGCAACGGGGACCGTAGTGCAATAGGGACAGGGACCACGGTGCAACAGGGACCCCGGTGCAATGGGGACCAGCACTGCGGTGCAACATGGACCCCAGTGCAATAGCAACCCTGGTGCGACGGGGACCCCAGCACGGGGGGGGATGGGTCTCTCCCAGCGTGCCGGCGCTCCGCGGGAGCGCAGACCCTCCTCCTTCCCCAAATTTCCGTGCAAAGGCGGGTCGAAGAGGCACCGGGCGCCACGGGCAGAAATCGGCAAACCGGGAGCAATTTGCTTTTTCTTTTTTGTTTCCTCCTTTTCCCTTGCACGGCTCCCATCTGACCTGCCGCTCCCTGCAATTACCTGCGATAACGGGTCCGGGTGGGGAATCGGAAAAGCAAACCTCGGCGCGGCTAATTGGGTGCCAAAGGCCGGGCAGGGGGTTGCGCGCGCAGCCGGCAGCGGCAGAGGCTCCGGCTCGGCCCGGCATGATGCAACCTCCGGGCCCAGGTGCACGGCGCAGCCGGCGCCGGCAAAGGCCGCTTTCCCCACGGAGCAAAACCTTTGGGAAAGCGCCGCCTCGGAGGATCCCAGCCRGATCCGCCGGAGCTTGGCGCGGGCACCGAGCCGCCGCCGTGCACGCAAATAATTTTTGCAAAAGAGCAAAGCCCGGCGGCCTGATCGCCGGGAAAGCGAGGAAACCCCCCCCTCCCCGCTGCCGAAAACGCCGGCAGAAGAACTTTCCGCCCTCGCGCCGGCTCCTGCCCCGCTCCGTCCGGCCGCTCGGGGCGAGCGGTGCCGCCGAGCCGCAAGGGGCCGGGGAGCCGCATCCCGCGCGGCGCCAGCGGAAACGAGCCTCCGGGGCCCGACGAGCCCCTTTTTGGGGGGATTTTTTTTATTTCTATTTTTTAATTCCCGTTGTCCCCCCCCCGCTCCACCATGCCGGGCGCGGGGTGACAGCCGCCACCGGCGCGGTTACGTCAGCGCGACGTCACGCCGGCTCCCTTGTTAGCATCGGCCGTATGCCT
>NW_020450827.1:3576180-3578777 GCF_003343035.1 Apteryx rowi | reverse complement strand
GTTATCGCCCGGGGGGTTGTTTTCCCACGGGGGGGAGGATATTTCCCACGGGGGGGTATCACCCAGGACCACGGAGACCCCCAGGAACGGCCCCCAAACGTTAACCCCGAAGCCCCGTGCGCCCCCCCGGCCCGACCCCCCCAGGACGCTCGCAAAGCCCCCAAAAAAAAGCCCCCGCGGCCTCGGGAAGGCGCCTTCCGGCAACGGGGACGCTGCCGGGCATCCGGCGGGCGACACGGAATCCCGAGCCGGCGCCGAGCCGGGAAAAACCAACCAGCCGGGCGGCTGCCGGCGCCGTTCCCGCGCGGAAACACAGAGCCAGCGGGCACCGAATCACGCTCGCATCGCGCCGACCCCATTCCCGGCACCGGCTGCAAAATCCCGGGTGGATTTAACTAACGGGCCCCTCGTTTTCCGGCCGCGCTGCCGGGGCTCGGCCCAGCCGGCAATTTGCTCCCGAGTCGTTTTTAGCCCGTCGCATCGCAGCCTAGATTTGAAATATTGTCGCCGTCGGCATGGCAACCGCATCCTCGCCGGGGCGGCCGGCGTTCCCGATTAACCGAGGGTGTCCCGGGTCCTGGGGCGCCGGCTGGGAAGCGCGCGGCGTTCCTGMGCGAAACCAGCCGCGGAAAACCGGGAAACCCCCCTACAACAACCCTCTAACCCAGCTGCCGGCGACCGGCTGACAAATTTAGCAACTTTTTTTTTTATTAGAAATGCTTGAAACGCRATTAGCCCTAATCCCGCCGGCTTCCGGCACGGGAACGGGACGTCAAACTCGCTTAGGGGCTTCGATTGCGCAGGGCCGGGGCCGGGGCCGGGATCGGCCCRCGGGAAGGAGGCGTTTGGCGCCTGCCGGCCGGGAATTTTCCCACAGGTCAACACCCCTCCGACGGGAATTCATCCCGCCGAAGAGCCCACACCGCGGGAACGGGCCTCCCGCCTGCTCCGCCTCCGGCGGGCACCCGCGGCACGAAGTTGAGCCGTTCTCAGCCCGCCCGCGACGTTTCGCAGCGGCGCCGGCCGGGCGGCTCGGACGTGCGGGAACCGAAGCCGCGGCAGGCGAAATGCGCGGGAAAAGCAGCTCATCCCGGCAAGCAGCCTGCCGCCCCGGCCCTGCGCCTTTAAGGATTATACGTGCCGCGTTTTGCATCCGCCGGGAGCAACCACCCCGGCCGGTAAAACCAGAACTATCAAGCCGGAGCGGTGCCATCTTTGTCCTATATATATAATGCYGCAACTCGGACCCCGGCGGCCCCCAGCAGCACCACCGCGGTGCCGGCGGTGGGAATAAGCAAGCGGAGCGGCTTTGGAGGGAGCAAAAGCTCCCATTTTCCCTGCAAATGCCCTGGAAAACCCAAGCGGGGGCTTTTCCGCTAAGAGCCCGACGGCGCAGCGGCGCCGCGGTTGCARCTTCTAGCAACGAGGAAGTTTCTTATTAAAAATAAAAAAAGACGCCTGACCCCGTCACCGCGATAGATCCTGCTAATTCCCGCGATCCCTAAAAACGGCGCAAAGGCAGAGCAAGGGCAGGGAGGGGGAAAGGCCGGGTCCKGGGGGCAGAGGGCTGCCGGACCCCTCCGACGTCTCCGGGGGAATTTGGAGGGGGTGAGGACACGGGGGAAGGCTCTGCGGGACGGTCCATGGGCGCCCGAAATGTTCCCAAAGTGCAAGAAAAAGCCCCAAACCCACCCGGGGGGGCCCCGAGGTTTTCCCATGGCAGAGAAAGCAGCTTGGCTTCATCCCTACCGGCGTGCGGCCGAGGGCGCCCATCGCCATCCTCGCCGGCACCTCGCAGCGCCTCCGCTCGCGGTGCTTCCCGGGTCAGCCGCCGTCTCGCCGCCGGAGCATCCCGGCCGTCCCGCTCCTCGCCGGCAAGGCGACTTCTGCGGGGCAAAAACGGAGACAAGAAGCAAATGAAGCCGCCGGAGCTGCAAAGCTGCAGGAATTGCAAAGCTGCAGGAATTGCAAAGCCGCCGGAGTTGCAAAGTTGCGAAAATTGCAAAGCCGCCGGAGATGCAAAGCCGCAGGAATTGCAAAGCCGCAGGAATTGCAAAGCCGCAGGAACTGCAAAGCTGCAGGAACTGCAAAGCTGCAGGAATTGCAAAGTTGCGAAAATTGCAAAGCCGCCAAAGTTGCAAAGCCGCAGGAGATGCAAAACTGCAGGAATTGCAAAGCCGCCGGAATTGCAAAGCTGCAGGAACTGCAAAGCTGCCGGAGCTGCAGGAACTGCAAAGCTCCAGGAGTCGCAAAGTTGCAGAAGTTGCAAAGCTCCAGGAATTGCAAAGCCTCCGGAGCTGCAAAGCACCTGAGCGAAGTAACTGAAAGCGCGAGCAGCAAACCCCGGCGAGCACATTCGCCGCTCCGGGCTCGGGGTGCTTTCGCTCTCCAGCCTGGACTTGAATTTAAAGCCAGCGCAGCGACCTGCAATAAAAACGCCGTCTCCAGGCGACAGCGGCGTGCCCCTGCGAGGCACTCGCACCTCCGAGGCCAACGCGGTCGCTCGCTCCCGACGGCTGGCGCAGATCCGCCGCTTTCCTGCCGGATCGGCCGGGGCGGGGGAGAGACTTTTGCAAAACGGGAGCCCGCAGCCCCCC
>NW_020450827.1:3566061-3574478 GCF_003343035.1 Apteryx rowi | reverse complement strand
CAGAGCCGCCTCCTCGGCGCCGGCCCTCCCGCTCCGTGCCAGGCCTGGTCCCGGCCCGGCCGCAGGGSCACCGGGTGCGAAAACGGGGGCAAAACCGGGTGCTGGCCGCAGCGGACATCGTGCCGGCTCTTCCCGCTTGGCTTTCCGCAGCAGCGCTCAGCGCTCAGCCAGCCGACGGCAAGTTTGCACAGCGTGCGGAGTTATGATGCAGAAAATCACGTTACCTTGACTCCTCTGGCTCGCCCTCGCTGGCTTTCTTCACGTGCCTTTTTTTCCCCCTCTTTTTTTTCTTCTTATCAGAGCGTAAATGACGTCCAAGAAGCGATCATTGCAGAGTCGGGCACCCTGCGCACCCGCCAGCTCCGCAGGGAGCCGATCGCTCCTCACCTGGCTCGGATCCGAGCCACGACAGCAAAAGAACCGACATACCACCCAGCATCGCTTGGAGTCACTGGGAGCAAACGCCACGGCGCCAAAGTCCCGCGGCCGGCGGGGCACCGGGACCAGGGCCGGGCAGCTGGCGGGCCCCCGGGAACRGACCCGTTAATCCAGGCTCGCTAGGAGCTCCTTCGCGCTGGGATCACCGGAGCGGAGGGCGTGGATGCCTGGCCAGCCAAAACCCAGCTCATCCAGGCGTGGGCATCCCGCGCTCTTTTGCGGGCGTTTGGCTTCRAGGCTCTCCGCTCCGGCTCCGCACATGGCAGGATGCAGGCAGCCATCTGTCTTTTATTATTAATGCATGAGCTGCACCATCTAAGTGTTTGGCTCGAGTTGAAGCTCCGTCCCTCTGGCTCCCTAAAAGTTACTTGGGCTAGAACAAAACTCACCAGGCCCTGGAATAACAGGATTAGGGAGATTAAAGACTCCCACCTCTTGCACAATGCAACTTTCCAAGTGTTGCTAGAAAGAATAACAAAGCCCAACACGTTCTCCCGCTCTGGAAGTCAGTAACATGGCTCTCGCGGCCCAGCTGCGGCTCCAGAAACATTGCTTCGCTCATGCCTTCCCCCAGGCCCCAGCGCACCCGGAGCTCACCGCTCTCGGGCCATTCCCTAGCCTTTGCCTCTGCCCTCAGAGGCGCAAGGAAAGCGGGAGCCTCAGCTCTTCCTTCAAAGCTGGTTCTGAATCAGACCTTGGGTCCAATTCAGCCAGGCAATTCCCGGTGGTCTGGGTCGCTGTGTACCCTGCAAAGGGAGGAGGCAGAATTGGGAGAGTCACTTGGTAAAAACGAGGCTTAAAACCGCAGATCCTTTGGGCACTGATGGACAAAGCACATCACAACCTCGCAGCCTCTCTTAGGCCGTGGCCTCCGGGGAAATAAATACAACTGCGTGTGTGTGTCCACCCACCCCTGGAAGGGAGCTGGAACTCACGTGGTTCCCTAGCACAAGGGTGCCAGTGTTGCTCGGGCAGACAACCTACGGGAGCAAGCACGGGACAGCCCCGAGGCTGAACCCACACGCAGCTTCCCACTAAGAGCAGCACAACCGGGATCCGAAGCCATCTGGAAAAGGCAGACCGGGAACCAGGCAGGTATTGGACAGACACCAATCCCCCCCATGCAGCGTTTCCCAAGGGAAGGAAGAGGGCTGCGAATCATCCTGGCTCAGCCTGCCATGTGGCCCCAACACGTCTCCAGCGGAGCCCCGGATTGAACCCCGGCGTCCCAACACCCAGGCCACGACGCCTGCGTTAGCCTCATCTTCAAAACTCCGCGCAATGGGGGAATTCACCCCCCTCAGCGCCTCTCCCTGGACATGGACGCAGTTCAAAACGCAGAACAGTTTTACATTGCTTTGTTTTTAATTTAAAGGGAGGAGGGGGGAAAAAAAAAAAAAAGGTTTGTCATAACTTAAACACAAGCCAAATAAAAGCACAAAGATTTTCCTTTGGAATTTAACCAGTGCATTAAATTCACATTACAAAGCATCTGCTCCTCCAACATCCCCAGCAAACATCTACAGATGTGGAAGGAGCTCTAACGCACAGGCCGAGGCACGGCACGGAAACGCGAGCCTCCCAGCACGTACTGCGTTGCAGGGACGGACACGGCGAGGTCTCTGGGCAGCTCTGTCCACGGTCAGCTCTTGCCAGGCTGGGCGAGCAGCGCGCTTGGTCACCCTCCCATACGGAGATCCAGGCTGTAGGGTGGGCAGCTCGGACGCTCCCCTCGACCACAGCAGTGGGGGAAACCGTGGCCCCGGGGAAGCCGAACTCTCCCTCCCATCCCGTCCTTCAACTGGCAGGCGGCAAACGCGCTGCCCACGAAGCGCAGCACCCGCAAACGCCCCTGCAGAGGCGTCTCTGCTGCTTAAAGGAGGCTCCTTCACCTCCTGCCCGGCTTCAGACAGGTCCTGCCGCCACCTCGTGGGCTGAGGTCTCCCCAGGGCTACAGGCCTACGCCTCTACAGCCACAGGCTGCCTCTCCGTGGGGAGAACTGCAGCGTGGAAACGCTCGCAAGCAGGAGCAAGATGTGCAGACGCTGCGTGTGTTGCATCTTTGGGAGCACCCCAGATTTAGGCCCTTCGGACTTCCTTGGAAGTCTCTCAGACCCAAACGTCAGCTCCCGCTGAGAGCACGCCGCATCACAGACCCAAAGCACAGAAAGCGCATCAGAAAACTGCAGCTTTGGAAAGGGTTTTTTGATTTGTTTTGCTTTTTTTCCTTAAGATTAAAAAAATCCTGTGTTGTTTGTGCTATAAATACACCTTTTGCCCAAGGCAGGAAGAGGTTAAAATGACTGCAGAAGACAGCTGGGAAGCAGAACCCAGATGATCTGTCCCCTGTCCTCAGTGTTAGGATCCAAAAATCTTCGGTGCCAGATGCAACAGCAGCACCCACCCAATTCAGTGCCTCACCACCCTTCAGAAGCTCTTCCAGACAACCGTTCTCCAGAACTCCCTTCTCTCCCAGGCCCACACGTTTCGCCTTGTTACCGAAGTGCTGTGGCCTCCCCTCACCTACCTCCCAAAAGCCTCCAGCACCACCATCCATCCCCTCCTTCGCCCGCCGTGCAGCCAGTGTGGAAGCTAGGGGGGACCTGTTGCTCGCTGGAGCGCTCGGGTGACAGTACCCTTTCCCAGTTCAACGCTAACCGCCCAATTGCTCGGTTTAGTCTTTGGTGGAAAGCGATACTGTTGGGTCCAAGAAGTCTCAGAGTTAAACTCCCGAATGAGGGTTAGGGCACGACGGCAAAGCTTCGGATCGCAGCATCTTGACAAAAGCCTCCACCTGCAAGGAGGAGAGCCCGTTTCACAAAGCGTGACACACTGATCACGTCAAGACAGCACACACCAGTTATTAATCGATTAACTCCCAAACGAGGGCTCTTCATAGAGCAGAAGGGTTTAACAGGCTCAGAGAGAAGGGCCACGTTATTTTCTTCACGGAAGTACTTAGAAGGGGCACATTTATATACTGTGGAAATACAACCTGCCAGGGACAGTCCGGCAGCTCCTCACCAACACACAGCTGTGTTACGGCTTCAAAAAGGTTTCCCACCAACCAGAGTTTCAAGGGAAATTAGGATAGGCTGGTTGTCACAGCCTTGCTGGGATCTGGCCAAAACTCAGAGGTTAGAACTATTCCCCGAGAGAAGTAACAAGATCTCCTGTAATCCCAAACCACTKCTTTCCCACCATCCACCTCCAGCAACACCAGAGGCTGCAGTACCAACCGCAGGACCTGAAGAGGACYACGGTGCCAAGAAGGATCCTGCAGCATGTGACGGCTGGCGGCTGCCCTCCCGCTGCTGCCCTGACTGAACCGCTGGGTTTGCGAGAGCCCCCTGGGCTAGCTARAACCAGCCCCAGCAGAGAGGTCACGACGCTCCCCGCAGCTAAGAGGAGGAAGCTCAGGAGAAAGGCACSTCTGCTCTGCCTACCTTTGTCATGAGGACATCCTGCACTGCCGCATCACGCTCGAAATCTTGATTGACRTCAAGCACCAGGACAGAAGCGCTCCTTAAGTTTGCGAAGTGGACCCTGAAGAAGGCAGGGAGAAAGAACCCGAAGGGCAGTGCCCTTTAGCAAAGGGCAGGTAAAAAGGATGGCCATCCCCGTGGAGAAGAGGAACAGTGTTGTGTTGCGAAAGCATGTCTGCTGTATGTTATCAGAGGAAAATTTAGCAGGGAAGGGACCTCTGGAGGTCTCTAGTCCAACCCCCTCTCCTCCAAAAGCCATGTTATTCACATGTTTCAAGGAGTCAGACTTTGTGAAGCACCCCAAGCTGTCCTTGCCCTCACTCACTCTGTGGTTTTCTCCACCAGCCAGCTCTCGTGCTGAGCATGAAGCTGCTGCAGGTAGTCCAGCTGGACTCCCTTCTCCTCGGACCTCGCCCTCCGGTGCAGCCTCTCCAGGCATTTCTACAGAGGGAAGCAACAAGACTCGAGTTTAACAGAGGCACAAGAGAGCGCACTACAAGCCAGGTGGGCAAACCAGCCCAAGAGGAGAAACCACACGCGGCAATAACAGCCATCGGAATCAGTATTGGGTGGCCAACAACCCCAGAGGCAGCCGGGGGCCCAAAGCTCGTCCTCCCAAAACCCAGGACCTTCAAGGCAGGTATCTGGGCAAAGCGTTAGGGGAAGGTGAAGAGCTGCTCTGGRATCTACAGCAAAACCACCAACTTTCCTGTGGGAACAGGACCAGGTGCCGCTGTGGGCTCCTTGCTCCCTACCCTACAGGGCAGCAACTCGCAYGAACAAGTGTTTCGGCACTGCCAGAAGCTGTCCTGGCTCCGGCTGCAGCAGAGTCCAGCTTCCAGGAGCTGCACTGGGTGTCCTGGAGATCCAAGGTCTACCCTTGCTTTGCCATCGCCTTGCTGCAAGATGCCGGCCTAGCCCACTTCCCCTCCTTTCTCTCCCCAATTAACACGGAAAGCAAACGGCTTTGGCAGCCCTCTGTTACCTCCGGAGCTGCCTGGAGATACAGGAAGCCATGCAGAGCGACGCGGTCCCCGAGCTCCTGCAGGAGGAAAGTGTGCCAGTCCTGGTAAATGGTCCACTCCAACGGATTCAAGTGGCCAGCCTCAAAGAGGTTTTTCGCAAAGACATACCTAGGAAGGGACAGAGGCGGGGACAAGGTAACCCCACCAGCCAGGAAACCCGCCAACCCGCGCTCCACCGGAGGCYGCACCTAGCAGGACGGAGAGCAACTCCTCGCGGTCACTACCAACACAGGCAGGTACCAACTAGCAATCGAGAACTGCAGGTCCTGAACCATCCCATGAGGAATCGATGCTCGGGGTATTTTCACTCTGTTYTCCTTTTCTGTCCCAACTGGCCTCAAGAGTACGCACCAGGCACCCCCCTGGAAGGGGTTCGGATTCCTGCCCCAAGCAAAACACTGAGCGGACAGGCCTTAGGAGCTGCTCTGAAGATACATCTTGGCAGAGGAGAATACGGTTAAGGAAAGAAGTTCTCCTGCTGCAGGCAGCCCACCCAAAACCGSTGAAGTCTAAAGGCTGTGCCAACATCACTTTGTCTGCAGTAGCAAGAGGTCCTGAAGGAACCAAGTGCCTAAGTAATCGCACTGCGTTTTTATCCCAGCACTGCCACAATTCCAGTTCCCTGAGCTCAGGAGAAACTTGAGCAGTCAATCACAGCCAGGAGTAACAGTTCCACCCTTCCCTCCTCACCTCACGAGTTCGGTCTCCACCCAAAGGCCCTGCTTACACTCCTCCCGCCCGGCATTTGCGCTTTCAGAGTGCTCTGGCATAGTTTGTCCTTGTGCCTCCGGCCACATCGCAAGCGTGTCAGGGATTCTGTTGCTCAAGAGTCACCAGCTCAAGTGCTAACGTATGTCAAACGGCCCAACTCCACCACAGCACAGCAGGTACCTTTCCAAAAGGACAAGCACCTCCTCCCCGATCTGCAGCAGAGAGCTGAGGAGCACCAGAATAGGCTTCCAGTTCCTATTTTCGAGTCAGCATCCCGCTGAACACTCAGATCCCTGCTATCTGGCAGCACCCACACAGCACGCCGCCCAGCTGCTTCCAGCTCCCACACGCAGCTTCCATCCAACAGGCCAGGCTCACCCGTTTCGGTGCAACAACGCACACAGCAACGCAGGGCCCCCGGTTTTCAGGGTTTCTAACAAGCCATGCACGGAAACGGTTCGCACGTGTTTAACGCAAACCCTGCTATGCATTATTCCACAGAACTGCCTGCTCCCATGCTGGAAAGAAAATCCCATGGCAGCAGCGAGCCAGCACATAAGGAGCAGGAAAGAAGAGCCACCATACCAAGGAGCCAGGCCCTCAAGCCTCCCTACGCAGCCCGCTCACTCAAGCGCCCTTTAGTGCTGCGCTGCTCAACGCAACCACGACAAGTCTGTTTTCCGAGGGAGAACCACCTGCTCCATCCAAACCGCCAGCTTGCACTGGGGACTGCACCGATGTCCTTGGATCCATCCTTAATATATGCCAGAGCAAGAGAGAAAACACAGCCGTCTGGCACGGTTAACCGTTTCCAAGCTAAATAAACGGGACAACCATTACGTAGCCCGTGAGGCGTCGCCCGAAGGATTTCACAGAGCAGGTCCACAAGAGCGAGACCAGTCCAGCCACTGCCTCTGCCTGACATGGGTCAGAAGCGAATGGCAAAGTGCAAAAACGGGTTCGAAGATCTGGGTGTTCCTGCTGCTTTCTCTGGTGTTCCTAGAGCACCGGTTATCAGTGGACCTACCATGAGGAACACGTGCATTTCTTTAATTAAGCATCRCTTTCGATTCTGTGCCGAGTGGAGGCTGCAGGGTCATTCTCTTATCTTCACCGTGCACGTCTTGGGGCTGACTAGTTTCTAAGATGCCCATTTTTGCCTCAGTCACTTCATTCCTTTTACATTCACTGCTATCGACTGCCATAAAAATGATGTTTATTGGGCACTTAATTCTCTTTTTTCTCTATTTTAATTAAAGACCTTCACAATTTCAAGATGCTGTGGCATTTCTCTGCACACCCACAGGGAGTACCGTGGCTCAGATGCTGCTGCAAAGGGCTTGGAGCAGGGTTTCTGGGTACCCTACCTGTCGCTGTACACGGATCTCTCAAAAACCTGCACAGGCTCCGGGGTCTTCAACAGCCTCTCTGCAAGCGGCTCCAGCTGTGCCTTAAGTCGGCTCATGCAGGAGTACGTCTGGAACGTGTAGGACCATCGGGATGGCTCCTGGTAGATCATCTGCAGCAGGTTGCCGAAGCTCTGAGGAGAGGAAGCCTGCGAAGGAACGACAGAGGCATACTGAAGGCAAAACCCCACCGGAGAGAGAGAGGGGCAGGAGGCAGATATTCCCAGTGACACACGAGGCTTTAACATCAACGTGGGAAAGGACGAACTATAACTGCAAATGGTTACAGATCCCAGACACAAAAGCAGAGGTGGCCACGTTTGCAACTTATCCATAAACTCTCCTTTCTTAGCTACCTCTTGGGGACCCTCAAAAAATATTCCCTGGATCTGCAGATACAGATGCGTTTCCCTGCGGATCAGCTACCATCAGACCGGGTGACCAGGGTACCGAGAGCTGCGTGACTGCAGCTACACGCAACGCTGCACAGGCTGCAAACGCCATGCCGAGAGACAGGCTGCCCACAAAAGGGTCACGCTGTTTCCCCAGCCCCTTGCAGCCGGCTTTCACCCTTACCTCTTTTGTGCCCGGAGCTTGAACCTTTTGCCATTGCGCCACGGGTTCAGTCACCAAGTGCCATTCYGGGAACGTCCTTCCGAGGAGCTTTACGAATGTAGACTTCCCCACGGCTCAGGGAAAACACAAGAAGGGGAGTGAGAGCCTGGCCGCGTGCTCGGAGAAGCATGGGCAGAGCTCCTGAGTAACTGCACACTTCCGCTTGGCTGCTAAAGTGCAACCTCTTCATTTTAAAGCACCAGGTTTAAGTACCCGAGCAGACTTTTATTCATCTAACCTGCCAGAACCAACTGAACCGTCTTTATCCGAACAAATGGCGAGCACAGATTTTATTTTAAAATACATACTTAATTTAAGYGGCTGTAAACGCCTGCTCTACTCCAAAGGGAATGCTTCCCAGCGGGACAAAAACCCACCTCTCCTCCAAAATGCAGTAATAGATCGCAAGGCTTTTATTAGCGGAACATAAAAAAGCTGCAGTTACGCAGAGCCCCCGGAGATGTTTYGTGACACGCCAGTGCTACGGCAGAGTTAGCTTAAGGTTAGCAGGGGGGAGAGCGTTGCAACCCCCCCCCGCAATCAGCCCGCTGAGGCTGGGACTATGTCACTGTTTATACACATCTTGTACAACCCCTCCGCTGGCTCCGAACCCCCACACACACCTCGACCCCTCTCCCACTACACCCCCAGCAGCCCAATCCCCTTCTCCGCACCCCAGGCCTCACAGACACACCCCAAAGCCCCCCGCTACAACTCCCCCCACACACCAGACCCCC
>NW_020450827.1:3562680-3564314 GCF_003343035.1 Apteryx rowi | reverse complement strand
GGGGACCCCGCGAGCCCCCCCGGAGGAGCCCGAGAAACGGGGCAGAGCCTCGAGAAAAGGTTTTAATGCTCGCTGGAGTTGCTCGGGAATTGCAAGGGGAGAAGAGGAGCCGGGCGCCCCGGCCCCCGGCATGGGGGACATGGGGGGGGGGGGCCGCGCCGTGCCGCGTCGCAAGGGTGGGGGGCTCAGAAGCATTTCCGGTGCACGATGGAGGGCCCGGCCTCGTCGTACTCGGGTTTGCTGATCCACATCTGCTGGAAGGTGGAGAGCGAGGCCAGGATGGAGCCGCCGATCCAGACGGAGTATTTCCGCTCCGGGGGGGCGATGATCTGCCGAGACACCGGGAGCGACGGGGTTACGAGCCGGCCGCGGACCCCCCCTCCCCCTTCCCTTTTCCCACTCTCTGGGTGGGAACAACCCCCCATGCAACCCCTTCTGCACCCATCCCGGCTACCCAACGCCCGGCAAAGCGGGCACCGGGGGGGGGGGTTTTGGGGTACCCCCCCCCCCACCGCGGCGTACTTTGATCTTCATGGTGCTGGGGGCCAGCGCCGTGATCTCCTTCTGCATCCTGTCAGCGATGCCGGGGTACATGGTGGTGCCGCCGGAGAGCACGTTGTTGGCGTACAGGTCCTTGCGGATGTCGATGTCGCACTTCATGATGGAGTTGTAGGTGGTCTCGTGGATGCCGGCCGACTCCATGCCTGGAGGGGGGGGACGATGACGATGACGCGGGGCCATCGAGCGCCCCAAGACCCTGGCGCCCGCCGCGGGGCCTCACCGATGAAGGAAGGCTGGAAGAGGGTCTCGGGGCAGCGGAAGCGCTCGTTGCCGATGGTGATGACCTGCCCGTCGGGCAGCTCGTAGCTCTTCTCCAGCGAGGAGGAGGAGGCGGCCGTGGCCATCTCGTTCTCGAAGTCGAGGGCCACGTAGCAGAGCTTCTCCTTGATGTCGCGCACGATCTCCCTCTCGGCTGCGGGAGGCGGGAGGGCGGCCGGTGAGGCCAGTGGCGGCGGGATGCCACCGTCCCCGTCCCCGTCCCTGGCCACGTACCGGTGGTGACGAAGGAGTAGCCCCTCTCGGTGAGGATCTTCATGAGGTAGTCGGTGAGGTCGCGGCCGGCCAGGTCGAGGCGCATGATGGCGTGGGGCAGCGCGTAGCCCTCGTAGATGGGCACGTTGTGAGTGACGCCGTCGCCCGAGTCCAGCACGATCCCTGGCGGCGGCAACGGCCGGGGCCGGCGGCTCGAGGGCGGCTCGGCCCCCGCGGCGAAGCGCCGGAGGCACCGGCGGCCCCTCGGGACGGGATGGGATGGGACGGGACGGAGCGGCTACTCACCGGTGGTGCGGCCGGAGGCGTAGAGGGAGAGCACGGCCTGGATGGCCACGTACATGGCGGGGACGTTAAAGGTTTCGAACATGATCTGCAAGGAAAGGCCGCGAGGGTCAGCGCGTCTTACGGAAACACGGGCCTCGGCGCGTTGCACGGACACATCTGGGGTCGGTGCATCGCAGAGGCACATCTGGGGCCAGCGCGTTGCGGAGAGACGCATGGGTCGGTGCATCGCCCAGGCACATCTGGGGTCAGTGCATTGCACACAGATGTGGGTCAGGGCATTGCCCAGGCACATCTGG
>NW_020450827.1:3545197-3561023 GCF_003343035.1 Apteryx rowi | reverse complement strand
ACCTCCGTCCCTGCCCTCGGGGCCCCCCCGGGCGGAGGTGCTCAGCACCGGGCAGGATGGTCCCCCCCCCCGTTCCATGCGGTTCAGCGCCTGGGAAATGCCGTATTGCATCGCCAGCGAGGCCCCGGGGGGCAAAACCCCCCCACGATGGGCCAAAAATAAAAATAAAATCACAGCGACCCATTCCCGCGGCCGGGAAAAGCCCGACGGGACCGCGGCTCCCTCCGCGGCGTGAGCGCTCCCGCGCCGACCCTTGCGCCCACCGCGGGAACCATCCCGCCGCGGGAACCGTCCCACCGTGGGAACCATCCCGCCTGGGCCCAGTGGGGATTTTCCCACCCCCCCCAACAAAATCCGCGCCGGACCCCGTGCGAAACCCAGCCGAAGGGACGCCGCAGCCGAAGGGGCGCCGCAGCCGCCGGCGCTGCCGCCCCGCCGGAGCTTCTCCCCGTGCGGGCGGCGGCGGGCGCGGGGCGAGCAGCCGCCTGCCGTACTCACCGCGGAGGCGAGAGCTCCTTTCCTCTGGGACCGAGTCCCGCTGCGCCTTTGGTATAAATACCAGGGAGACTTGGAAACCTCAGAGGCGGATCCTCTCTAAACAAAGGCCCTAAATAGGCTAAGTGATGGTGCGGTGGCCGTATGGCCATATAAGGTGCTTTATTTCATTAAATTGACCTTGGGCTGGCGGTCGGACCCGGCCCAGTTAATTATCGTAAGAAAAATGCGTGCAGGGGTGCGCGGGAGGCGACGGCCCCCGCGGGAGCCCGCTCCGTCTAGGCTGCGCTCCGATAAACAAGYGAGGCGCAAGTCCTTATAAGCTACGTTCGGGGAGGGGGGAAAAGAAGCGGGAGCAGCTACGGTTCCCGGGAAGATGCTACCAAGAATGGCCTTTGGCCCTCGGTGGTCCGGAGCAATCCCGCGGCGTTGCCCCCCCCCCCCCGTTGCGGTGCTCGGCATCCCGAGGATGCTGAAAGCCCCGGGGCTTCCGCCCCGGCTCCGCCAGCATCCCGCGGCATCTCCGCCTGGGCCCGTTCCGCTCTTTTTGCCCCCGTTTTGGGGCTTTTGGGGTGGCCGCAGCCCGGCTGCTGTTTTAGGGGCAACGGTCCCCAGCGGCGGATGCGCGTTGCAGGTGGGGAAACTGAGGCACGGGGTGACCTCCCACCATGGCTCACCAGGCGATAACCCCCCCCGTCCCCGTCCCCGCCGCGGGGACCCAGGTGTCCTGGCAGGCCATGGCCCCTGTGGGAAAGAGCAGCCTCCTGCCACTGCCATGGACAGCTCCGGCCCTTGCCCATCCTCCGGGAAAACCCGGAGGCTGGATGCGGCACCCTGGCCCGCCACCAACCGTGAGGTCACCGAGGCAAAAGGTGGCCATATATGACACTCCAGGGGGGAAAAAAAGGAGATAGCAGGAGAAAATAAAAAACTGGGGGTGGGATGGGAGCAGCGACGCGGGGGACAGGCCAGCGGGATGCGGGAAAGGTGACGGTGCCAAGGCCGGGGCGATACTCTGCCCGCCGCCGCCTCCGACCCGGCACAGCCGCGGTGCAACGCAGGGCCGGGGACAAGCTGCACGGCCGCTGCCGTTCCCGGGGGAAAAATCCCCTCCAAGAGCATCGCTGGCCCCCGGGATGCTTGGATTCGGGGCGGCGGCATCCTCGCGTTTCCGCTCGCCTCCCGAAAAAGCACGCCCAAATCCCTGGAGCAGTTTGCGGCTCCGACGCCGGCAGCGAAGCCCCACGCCGGAGCGGGCGCGCAGCCTAAAAAGGCAACGTTGAGCCGCCGCAGCCAATGGAGCCGCCGGCCCGGCCTGGCCCGGCTCGGCTCGGCTGGCGCTCGGCTCGGCATGCCCGCGGGGAAGCGGCCGCCGCTGCTGCCGCCGGGAATGCCAGGCATCCCGCGCCGCGCGCAAGGCCGCCGGCCGCTCCGCGGAGGCTGCGCCCCAGGCGCCGCCGGGAGGGGAGGGAAGGGGGGGGCTTGGCCCGACCCGGCCGCCGCCGTTTGCCGTGGGATTTCCAAAGTCTTCCCACGGGCACGCCGGCCCTCGGCACCTCCGTATAAGGGTAACGTTCGCGCTTTAAGCGGCTCGGGCCGCCCCTGAGGACGGATGGATGGACGGACGGGCGCTCCAGCCCGCAGCCAGGCTCCTTCCCAGCCCCCCGAAGGCGGAGGCTCCATTAAGCATCGCTCCCTGCCTCCGGCTCCGGCACTGCAGGAAAGCCCAGCTCCGAGCCCCCAAAACAGGCAACCCTGGGGGATGCTGGAAAAAAAACATTCCCGCAACGCCGGGTTTCTTTAGCACGTGGATACGTTGCAGAAAGCAGCTTTTTTTTTCAAGCCATGGTGCTTAGCTTGTCCCAAATCCAGCCCCTCCGATTCGAGCGATTCCGAGGTGCAACGCAGCCATATCCGTCCCGGCGCGGGCAGCGCCGCTGCACTGCACAGACGGGGCGGTGTGGTGGGATGCGGGCGGCAGCGCCGGGAATTTACTATCCATCCCAGCACGCAGCTGGACAACTCGGCCCCCCTCTGCAGGAAAAGGTGCCCAGCGAGGGACAGGAGCAGGGATTCGCCCCCGGCTCCTCGCCTCGGCCGAGCCTCTCTGCTCAGTGCTCTGGCTCGGCCCAGGAATGGAAAGCGGCTTCAGAAAATGCCGGAGGCTTTGCCCCGGCTTTTGCGGGAAGTGCCCGCAGACCCGGTCGGGACCTTCGGGACCGGGGAGCGGAGATAAATTCGCTGGTGTTCGCTACCAATTTGACCCATCGGCAAAGGAAGCGCCGTTTTGCAGGACGGGCTTTCGCACCTAGCATCCCCTCACCGTCCCCGGGGTCGCAGCAGGCAGCTCCTTCTCACCTGCGCCCAGCGGCAGGGACAYGCGTGGGGCGAACACCCCTAAACCGGGGCACCAAAACCCACCGCCGAAGAGGTTTTAAATAAATTAGGTCAGAAAGTTGGTGTCGTGAAGGCACCTTGCGCCCTTCCTGCTGCCGGGGTAGCCCATCTCCAAAAACGACCACGAGACTGCAGCAGAAGCCTGTCGCACTAGAGGTGCCTGTTGCAAAGAAATACCCTAAATAAATCGGTTCCCCCTCTTGGCTGGCARCTCTGCTCCCCTCCAGCCCCACAAACTCGGTCGAGGAAAACATTCCCGCTGTCCAAGCGGCAAAGGAAACCCACGCGAGGTAAGAGAATCCGTCTGTATTAAACTGTACACCGAAGAATTGCGTTTGCCCTTTTGCGGGTAGACGTACCAGCCCGTTACACAGATAACGCGTCTATCCGTATCCCGGACGGAAAGGCAACTCCGGCCTTCCTCCCCTCCCAGGAGCCCGGGCGAGCAGCCGGGTCGCAGGGTCCGCGTGGGACCAAAACGCGGGTCTCCAAAGGCAGGAGAAAGCACAAGGCTTGGGTCCCTTCTTACCCCACCCGAGCACCAGCGAGCAGGACGCGCTGGGGGCCGCGAAGACGAGGTCTCGTACGGGGCGAGAGGGGTTAGGAAGGATTCGATCTTAAAACTACACCAAAGGCTCGGCGGCTCCAACCGGCCGGGCCGGGGGCACGGTTTAGCAATCAGGAAAGAGCAGCGAAGCAGAGCACGAGTTAATTTGGGCAAGGCCCACTCTGGAAAGCACTTGAGGAGGTTTCCACACCTCGGGGTCGTGGAAGCTCCCGGGGAACTCGCCGAGAAGCCGGTCTCGCCACGGATTAGAGTGTTACACGAGTGCTTCGGTGTTAGAGTCGGTCTTTGCGTTTCCAGTTAGCTTCTCCCCACGCCTCGAACCTCAGCACCGCTTCGCGAGCCCCACGCCGCGCACCGAGGTTTCACCTGCCCCCACTGAGGTCAGGTTACCGATTCCACYGCGATTACTGGGGGAGGGAGGGGAAGGGTCGCTACACGGTAGAAATCATCTGCTACGGGAGGAAATGAATCTTCCCTAGGCCTAGACGGAAGGTAGGCGGTTCACGGGAAACACTGTTAAGGCAAGAGGCCTAGCGGAGATCCATCAGTACCACGTCTCTCTCCATCACCGCCACGTGATTGCAGGTCTGGAAGAGGGAGGAGAAGCAGGGGCAGACGGTTAGTCGGATGCTCCCACGGCTCCCCGAAGTCCGCTCTACCTCCTTAGGCAACCCGCGCCCCGGAGCAGCCCCCGCTTTGCAGGGTGCAAACCAAGACGGGGCAGGAACCAGCGCCCTGCCCGGCATCACACCGAGACGGCGGCAGGACACGGATGCAAACCTCTCCTCCAACCCGCTCCCCCCGTCCCGACCCGACGCTGCAGGGAAGCGCCCCGTTTCGCACCTCCGCCTCGCTCTAATAACTTGGAGACATTTGCATCTCGGCTCCCGAGAGAAGCAAGCCCCTGCTGGGACGTCTCTCCCGCCCGAGGTCTTAGCCCGGCCCCCCGCGATGGCTAAAATCCAAGCGGCCGACGTGAACGTGCCCCCGCTGCCTCGCGGGTGACTTACGGTGAAGAGAGGGGGGTCTTTGGAGTGCGGGTGGAAACCCTTCTGCCGGCAGGAAGAGATCTCCTCCAGGCCGTGCTCCGTCAGCTTGAAAAAGCCCGTCCTGCAGTAAACAGACACAAGCTCCGAAAAGGCTCCAGCCTCTGGGATAGAAACACCCGCTGCCGTGCTGGAGGAGGCCCCTGAGCCCGCTCGTCCCAAGCGAGAGCGGAGATCCCCACCGCGGGATGCTCCTCTCCCAGCGGCAGACCCGTCTCCCTGCACGGGGGCAGACGGGAAGGCCTCTCCCGCCCCGTTTCCCTACTCACTCCTGGTATTTTGGAGAACACACAATAGCGATGGACTCTGGCAACATCATCTGGTAGGAGCAGTGCGTGTGCAGGTCCACGCTGGAGAGGAAGGCCGTCTGCGTGGGGTGAGTCTGAAACGCAGGGCAAAATAAGAGAGAGGAAATTACAGCGGGGTCGGAGGACAGAAAGGGACTGCGTCTGCCGAGAGAAGGTCGTAACAGAGACGGGACATTGCTCCTTGGATGGCACAGAGCACCTGCTCGCTGTTACAGACAGAAAACGGCTTTGGATTACCCCAAAAAAGCTGCTCCTCTTTTCTGTTGGGAAAAAGCGCAGGAGGAGCTCCAGGTTTCTCACCATAACCCAGGCAAACGTACATTTTAAGGCCCAACACTGTCCTTGCTTTAATGCATGCGTCCCTGCAGGGCTGTCACTCCACACGCTTCCAAAATGCCGCTACCTCTGGGGCACAGCACGCCAGGCACGTAACATGCTGCCGAGACACTTCAAGACACCATATTCCACCGAGGTGGTCAAAGGTTTTAAGATCTCGGACAGCAACTGCTTTACCCGACTGGCCGAGGGCTGGATTTTATAGCCAAACTCCTGCAGAAAGGTTTTTTTCCTTTTGCTCTTTTGCTTGTTTGGTTTTTGTTGCAAAGACCAGCAGGAAGGTCAGAGGGATTTCCACGGATCCCTGCACGTTACGGGCCTGACACTGAAGAGTTAACGCCAAAAGCAGACACCCCGCGCTATCAGGCACACGCAGCAGGCATTGCTTTGTCAAAGCCCGGGAGGCAGCTGCTGCTTTCGAGAGATTACTCAGCAGCACCAAACGTTTTGCTTGGCACCGATCCGACTGCCAAAGGCTCCGTGGGGACAGGCAGCAGGGCAGCGCTGAAGCCGGCGCAGGAATCTGGAACTGGCACCTCTCGTGGCAGAAGAGCACACAGCTGGCTGCAAAAAAAGCAGCGCTACTACGAGGACGCACGGCGGGGGAGGCCCTGCGCTCGCTCACAGCGGGAGCTCCGTGCGGGAGGCCCGGCTGCCCGGATGGTGCCTCCGGAGTTGGCCTTTAGCTGGATGAAACGTGAGCCCCATGCCCAATACTCCACTTCCAACGGGACCGATGCTTTAGGAAAAGCCACATGAGCTTAGAACGAGCCTGGATTTTCACAGCAGGGTGAGCAGTGACGGCACCAGAGGGAGGAATCCAGCCGAAGGATGCTCCCTGCTCCATATTGTCTCCCCCAGCAAATCCTCCTCCACCAGCCCTGCTCCACACACCCCACTCCTTCCCGGCTAGATCCAAGGCCAATCTGGAAGCGAAGCAGGGACGAGAGACTCACGTGGATCCAGCCTAGCGTAACGAGGCCGTGCTGATCCTGGATGAGGAAGAGCTCCTCCTCGTTCTCCGTGTTGCAGTAATCGGGACCTCCGTACTGCTTGGGAACGATGACGTGGGTTATCGTGAACTCATTCCTCATCTGCAAGGCAGCACAGGGAGGCCGTTACCCCCCAGACCCCCCCAGCAGTCGACACTGCTGCCGCCCACTGGCGCCAAAGTAATTTCTCAAGCTTTGGGAACGAGGAGGTGCTTTTGCATTTACCGCACAGTCCCCCCAGCCGGGGGAACGCCAGCTCGGGAATCAAACCCAGGGACACATCTACCATCCGTTTACCGGTCTCAGAAACGGTGACTGCAAGTTACTGGCAAAGGAGTCGCACAATTTTGGAGTCCGAGCACAGCCCACAGCTTTCTCCTGGACTTGCCTGTGGTGCAGAGCACCCGTGACAGCTCAGAGAAGCCCTGGGTACCCACCCGAAGGAAATCGCTCTCTCCACTTGCCAGGGGATGATGCCTCATAATTAAATAATCGCCATGTGCCTGGAAGCAGCTGGACCGCAGAAAGCTGTTACGTCAAACAACTTCATTTCAAAGCAAGCTTCTGTGAGCAAACCAGCCCCAGGCGCCCCAGGGGAGACAGGCTGGAGCTGTCTTTGGTCTGTGTGGGCAAAACCTGGTCTTGGTGAGGTTCCTAGCTCACAGCTGGGATCCTCAATGCTGCTAGGACCAAAAGGAAAAGTCACCCGGAGCTGCCTGTCACCGGCAACACGGGATCATTGCGCTTAAGGCAGGTACCCAGCAGAGTCATCACCAGGAGACAAGAAGGTGGACACCCACAGGGACCTGGCGGCTGTCACCTCACGTGAATGTGCAGCCTGAGGAAATCCTAACATACAAGGGAAGAGGAGGAAGAGGAGAGGCAGATCATCCCCAATGCTCGTATGAAATCATAGTCATTGGTGACGCTGCACTACAACCATCTGCAGCAGAATCCAGGTCCTGGGCAAGAATTTCTGGAGCTGCTCTAGTCTTTTTCCAAGCTATTGCATAGGGTTAAACCTTGAAAATATAGCCTCCGCGTCATTTTTAGGGTCTTAATTAGGATTAGCACCTTACCAGCTTCCCACAGAGGATCCCACATGTCTCCACACCCCGGATCGTGTTGGCATCAGCCAGCTGGAGGAATTTCTGGCAGAGCTCCCTAGGGACGATGACCTGGCGAAGAGCATCCATACTTGCATCTGCGGGGAGAACGGGAGCACAGTGAGCACTACAGGCAGSGACACTGGAGAAAAGTTCCCTCAGGTCAGTACCCAGAGGGACTAGACKGAAAAAGATCAGCCTGGAAATATTAACTATTCTAATGTCCACCCTTACAACACCATTCACGCTTTAATGAAGTCACTGTGGCGCTTTATGAAGTCATTTACGGTCACTACCTCTTTCAAAACAGGGAAAGAGACACACAGAAAGATCTTTAGAAGTGCGTCCAAACTAGGATTTTGCTAAAGAAAATGAAAACACAAACACTTACAAAGTGTCATTTAAAGTAAGATGTTTCACTGGTCAAGGACCAGCAATTTGGAAAAGTCTGAATTAGTATTTTGGTGCCCTGTTTGGCAGAAGAGGAGAATTCAGTCAGCCTAGCCAGGAACTAAACCCCAATCTCCAATGAGTATTTGGACCTAGTAAAATCGATAGCCAAATTAGGCTGTAGACTTTAGATCAGCAGAGAGACCAGGCTGGAGAAGCGTGGGAGACCGATTCCCAAAAGGAGCCGGTTCTCCCCCGTCCTCCAAATCTTTGTTGGACCACGGTGAGAACATCCAGTGACTTGGAAGAGCAAATCCCCGGAGGGAATGGAGCCATGACCAGATACTTCCAAGCCTCCCAGACAACTCGGCTCCTTGGCTGTGTTTGGTTCAGCCCCAGCAAGGGAGAAGGCCGTACTGAGATGTACTAACTGTTTTCCGTGCTCCCCAAAGCACTAGGTTTCAAGGATCTGTCCACAACAGGAGGTTTGGATGACACAATCCCTGCCGACGGACTCGTGGGCTGAACTGGAGAGACAGGAACCTTYGGGATTAAATCAGTTGGGGGCTTTTCCACGCCAGGGATGAGGGGCCCATCCAGAGACTGGGGACTCGGCTCCGGCTTGCCAAATTCCTGCACTATCCTCAGACGCTCCTTCTCCAGGTCCTGCCGTCGAATCATCTCCTCAAAGGCATGAAACTGCTCTTGCTCTGCCTGCTGCTGCTTCATTAGGGCTACCCGATTCCTCTCTTCTTCCAGCTGCTGTTGCAAAGCCAAGTTGCGGGCAAATTCCTCTTCCTCCTCCTTCTGCAGGGAGAAATAAACCAAAGGACATCAGCAGACAGAAGAACACCAGCTCRAGGCAGGATAGGGAGCCTACACACTGTCATTCCTTTAGAGCTGTAGCTTTCGACCTGTTGCCTGCAGACCTTCAGCAATCCCAGACTACTTTTAGAAGTAGCCTGCAAAAGGGAACCAGCAAAAAGCATTCCTCCTGCAAGGAAGCTCCAGCTTGCCAACCAGAGATCTGCACTTCCATCAGCACAGCTAGCTGGACCTGGGCAGTAAACTGCTGCCTTACCCCTCCTCGCAGAAATATAATTCCAGATCCATTTCCCTCTGTTCTATCTGCAAAAAACGCACTCGCTCACAGCAAACTGACTGTAGAGTTTTCTGCTTTGCCCGCAGAAGCCCAGCTGCCTGCTGAGCTTCTGAATCACAAGGCCTGTACCTCATGTTGGGACGAGAAGGAAAAGCAACCAACCAAACAATATCTCCCCCCTCAAGTAACGAAAGGAGGAGGAGGTGGAAGCTGGYGCAGTTGTAAGATGCACTGGCATTTGGTTATCTCCCCCTCTGCTCTCTTTGCAGGGGCTTTTGAGGAACAACCTAAAGCAAGAAGTGCAAGATATGGGGACTCCCAGCTTGGACTGTCTCCGGGACGTGCAAGGAGAAAAGATGCAGGGACGCCTGTGACCGATTCACCTACACAATGGCAGCAGAAACGAGACTGAGACAGCCGGCTCCCTCTGGTACGGGTGACAAGGCTGGACCTTGCAAGCTGGAGTGACCCAGACTTCACATTTCAGTGCATCCGGGGAGCCCTGGAGACCTGCCCTCTTCCAAACCCTTTGTGGCCGTGGGTTTTCTGGGGAGCACAGGCCTCCAGTCTCCTCTCACTCACCTTCCGCTCGCTGTACTTAGCATAGTCCTTGGCGTACCTCTTTAATAGCTCCTTCTTGAGCTCTTCAGCTCTGGGGAACGCTACTTCTTTCAGTTTCTGAAGGAAGGAAACACGCACGGTTGTAACACGGCAAGAAAAGCAGGACCAGAGCAGATGCAAGGATCAGTGGACATGCAGCACCCAGAGAGAAAAAACCCTCCTCCGGCACGTGGCGCAGGAAGGGCCCGAGCACAGACAGCACTGCCAGCGACGCTGAGCACGAGCTTAGACAGTGTCGTCCTTTGCTCTTCTGGTCAACGTTGAGCAGAGGGGCAGGAGCAACCTCCGAGGACCTCCCAGGCAACCCTTTGAGCACCTCTGCACTAGGCATCTGCTCACAGTGCAAGGAAAAGCCAGGGGTGCTTGACAAGCAGGGAGTTTAAGAGGAAGCAAAGGAAGCCCCAGCGCTCAACAGAAAGTCAACTAGATGGATACAACCACGGTCAGCCCCGTACAAGTACGACTGAGCAAGAAGAGCCCAAACTATAACTGCGGAGCGATCAGGGCCGCCTGGTCGAGCCAGGGTTTCTCAGTGTGAAGATGGATCACTCATCCCAGAGCCACTAAAACCCAAGATTCCTGACCCCAAAACATTTCCAAAAGCAGCCCTTCAAGTCTTGGCGACAGCGTTACTACTTACTTTCACCGTCTCCTTCTTCTCAGGTATGACAGCGTTTTTGTAGTCACGGTGCTTGGGCAGCTTCTCTATGAAGAGCCTGTAAGCACAAGAGAGATTGTGTTTTAGGATGACAGCAGAAAGGGGCTAGCACGAAGCAGTAAGCTGGGTTTTGGGGGTCCAGATCAAGCTCATTCCCCTGCAGCGCAGACCCCCCCGCTCTGCCACCTCCCTGGGCCCTGCTCCCTGCAATCAGGACGCTCGCCCGCCTCTCCGCAAAAAAACACACAGTGCCCTTCTGAGCTCTTCAGGGCGTGCGAGGGATCCTGTTCAGTCCCAGGGGAGCGCCTTGCACAGGGGATTTTTCCTGCACCTGGGCTCTGGACACGATCCTCAGGGATACATACATTTGCTTTTAGCAGAAACATTAATAAACCAGCCTAAACCACACGGGACTCTGGCAGCAATTCCAGAAGGTCCTCGGGCACCTGCCTACATCTCTGCGAGCATCCGAAGGGACTGCAGGCAAGCTCAAGGACTCAGCTGACTCAGTGCTCACACTGTCCTTCTGCACCAGGGAACAGAACAGTTTGTCCAGGGAAATTAGCTCCGACCTTGAAAACAAAACTTGCAGGTAGGCGAAAAGCAAGTTCACCGCGTCCTCGGCTGCTACGGCAGAAGTCTTTTGCCTCTGCTGCGTGACCGCGTGTACGATGAACAAACCCAGCTGCTTCAAAACCCCAGGACTCTGGGCAAGGGAAGCGCTTTCCGCAAACCCCAAATGCTCCCGGGTTGCCATGGGAAGCACGAAGATGCTCTTGCCAGAGGTTGCAGGATCAGCCTAACCACGTCACCGCCCGGAGCCACGGAGAAGCCGTCGCCCCGTCCAAAGGGCCCGGCAAGGTCCCCGCTCGCAGCTGGCGGTTGCGAAGTAGGTCACTGTGCCRAGGAGACAAAATACGGCTGCGATCGCTGCCAACAGCTTGCAGATTTAAATGGAAGGGATTAATTAAGAAGGATTAAGAGCAGATGCTGGCCTGGGAAGGGTGGGGAAACCAGCTGGGTTTCCACAAGTCAGAAAGGGTGGAAAATGGGCAGTGGGATGGGGAGCGCTCGGGTGGCCAGAGGAAGATTTCGGGGCAAGACCAGGCAGTGGCAGGCTGGGGAAGGAGGCAGAAGAAGGGGAGGAACAGTTGGAAATTTCCTATCCGCAGCCCAGCCGAGGCTTGGCAGCGCTTAATCCTGCGGCTCCTATCGCCACAAGCTTTGGGCTYGTCCAAACCTCCGAGCGCTCCTGGGTCCACCGTGAACAGCAGCTGTTTGGCACCGAGCAGTCGCTTCGCAGGCTATTTTTAAGCGCTGCTGCGGCACGTGTGCCAAGCCAGCGTCTCCCGAGTCCCTCGCAAAACCCCACGCAAAGCCCCGGAGCCAATCCCAGCAGAGCCAGGCAGCTCACAGCCACGCAGGCAGCCCAGGAGCCCAAACACCACAGGAAATCCACCTCTTTTTTTCTTTTTTTTCGCTTATTTTGCTCTAGCAAAAACAACCTACTGTGTCTGCTGGTGATTCAAGCAGGACAGACCCGCTCAGGCCAGCGCGGAAGAAGCCGTTCCCAGTACGGTTAAACAAGAGAAGCGAGCAGATGTCTTCCAAGGTGATGAGAGACATGTGCTAAAAGTCCGTTTTGGTTATTCTYACGGATAACCGTGCCGCCCTCTGGCCCCTCACGAGGAGGGCYGGGCACTCAGCTCCCTTTCACACATGGCAAACAGAAGTGCTGAGCGGCTAAACGACTCGCACGAGATCGAGCAGGCAGCCTGGCGCAGAGCGGGGAGCCGGCCGCCTCGCCGGGAATCTYGGTGCCGGCCTCCCTTGAGATCTCCCAAAATCTCGCCGCAAGATTCAGCCTTGGGATCAGGATATCGGGGGGAAAAAAAAGAGAAATCCAGTTTCCTAAGGCCCCGCAGCCCCCCCCGCAAGACAAGGACTCGCTGCCAAGGACAGAGCGCTTGCTTCCAGCCGACGCACCAAGCGCAGGGTGTAGCCAAGAGCCTCGCGCCGACTTCTCGAGGCTGGACTCGGCCCCAGGAGGGACGTCCCCGTCCCCAAGCCAGAGCCCGATGCAGAAAGCGCCCGCGCGAGGCCGTACGCTCCAGGTAGGGAACTCGGCTCTGAGAAAGGACACTGCAAGTCCCCAGCTGCATCGCTGACCGCAGATTTAGGCTGAAGCTACAGGGGAAAAATCCAGGGGAAAGGGGATAGCAGCAAGTCCTGTTAAAGGCATCGTTTAGGACGCCCTGCTCTTGCCTTCCGGATCACAGCCTCAGCGAAGGACACCTAGACACTCTGCCTCAAGCCCGCCGCTTTCACGCGAGCTACAGCATCGCCACGGAAAAGACAGGCCTACATTTAAAGAAACGAGATGACAGTATTAACTTCGTATCTTCAGGTAACCCAGGCCGGCACCTCAAATCCATCAGTGTTGGGAAAAGCACACCACTGACATGGAGTTTTCACCTTCCTGGCAGCCTAGCAGCCAGGCTAACGTAAATGCCCCAAGCATTTGGAAGCTGCCGGAGGGAAAGCACACCAGCACCTCTCACTGCAATAACGAAACGGCGAAGGTGCACTTAGTTCATTTGTTTAGCTAGAAAAGAGTTTCTCCTTTGGCTCCAGCTACGTAACCAGCCTGGAAAACTTCCCAAGGGTTTTACACTTCCCAGCTCCCTGAGCAGCGTCCCAGGGAGCTCGCTATAATGCCCATAAAAGCTCAGGAAGTGCAAGGCAGGAAGCAAAGCTAATCAAAGAAAAATGTGTTGGATTTAAGGGGCAGGAACCCTGCACACAGGGGCAGGGAGAGAAAATGCCAGCAGAGATGCCAACCCCGTTTGGGATGAGCGGGTAACGTGGGCGCAGCAGAGAGCATACCAGAGCCGGCCCTCCGGCCACGGAAACTGGGAGAAGGTGGGAGGGACAGGCTTTGGGCCAAAAAGCCTAAAGAAACAGGACATTTGGTACCACTGGGATATTTTCTGAGGATCATGGCTTTCAGCCCTTTAAACAGACAGAGGCACAGCTACAGACGGGCACGTTTGCTCTGCTCATACTCCAAGCGGGTCAGACATAAGCCAGACCTGGCAGCACGTCACCGCGTTAGCACGGCGTACGCTCCGGCTCACGGCGGCGTGGCTTTCGGACCCAAAATGGCTCTTCTCCGGCCAGCGGCGGAGACGGCAGCCAGCACACGCGGCTCTGCGCTTGTCCGTGCACACAGCCCCGGCAGCTGGAATACCAGCGGGGTCTCGGCTGGTTTTATAGCTGATCTGGGCCTTTCTAGGAGGGCGCTCAGGACCCAAGATACCCACATGACCGGGATCAGGTCCTTGGGACTCAGTCCTTTTCCCCACATCCTTCCTCAAAAAGGGGCTTGGCGCACACATGGGTATTATATCATTACATTATTTCCGAGCTGCTGAACTAAACCTACACTCCCACACGGCCGATCCCTGCGCTCGAAGGAGGAACCCACTTCCTGCTCCACCAGGCTTTAATAAACCAAGCGTGAAGCAGGCCCCTCTTCCAAAGCAGGTTTACTCGTGAAATCACCAAGTCTATGCCCTTTCCAGATGCGGGATCCCAAGAGACTTTATAAAGCTGTGATCCTTGCCCATCCATACRACGCGGCAGGCCAGTCAACAACCAAATTAGCCGCTCCGTGGTGGTAAAACACCAGGAAGCAGCAGCTGCTAAATACAGGGAGCCAAAAGCTCCCCACGTGCTGACAGGAGGCCCCACCGGCAGTTGCTCTGGGACAGAGGAATTTAAGGCAACTCTGGATTTAAAAGAAACTCTTACACCCGCCCTGCACATGGGTGAGCTGCGTTTGTCTGCTAGTACCTGGCACCTTTACTACGTCTCCTGTTCGTTCTAACCAGGCTGGCTGGATCCTCACCCCAGGGGAGCCGAAATTCAAAACGAGCCTTTCTCAGACCTCCTCCTCAGCGGCAGAGCTCTGCCCAGACCCAGTTCTTCCAGCCCAGCCCGGCTGGCCTGCGGCTTTGTGCCCCCGAAGCGAGATAAAAATAACGAGCCTTTGTAGCCACGCAGGCTACTCGCGAACGAAGCAGAGGCGCTCTTACGTGATATACTTGTTGTACAAGATGAAGGCATGCTCGATATTGCCTTCCTCCGAGTAAATCGTAGCCATGCGGAGAATTTCCACTCCAGAGCGGTAATAGCGCCGCGGCGGCACGTCCTCGTTCACTTCCACAGCGCTCCCCATCTGGATCAGGCTTCGGACTCGCTCCTCCGGCGGGAGGCTGATGTCGGCGTGATCGGGCATAATGACGCACATCAAAGCTGCCACGGCGCCGACGAACTCTGCCGTGGGAGGAAAGTCAAGCACGTCAAAACCACCGCGGCCAGGTAACTTATCCAGCTCCTCGGGACCTCCCTTCCTGGATAGGAATCACTTCCCCAGCACAGGAGAGTCTGATACATGGGCCAAGCAGGCCTTGGGGAGCTATCTGGGAGAAGCCAAGCACTTTCTGGAGACGGCGCTTGCATATTTATGATCTGAAAGGCAGCCACAAGTTCAGGATCGGTTCCCGATATTGGATTTCAAGCTAGGGTTCGAGCAGCCTGAACCCTACCCCTGCTAGCTTTGGCAAGGAGCACCTTTCCAAACTGCTGCTGCTTTCCTCCTCGTCTCCCTACACAACAAACGATGAATCTGCCWCTTTTGCCCCATCGCTAGTTTGGGCAAAGACAGCCAAAGTGATTCGTTTGGACTCGAGCAGGAGGAGCGGCTTTACGCGGGGTTTCAACACCGCAGCRCTCGCCATTTCGCTCGCGCGGCAGAGAGGAGGATGGAGCTCAAGGCCGTCCTTCCAGACGTCGCCTGCCGCTCCGCAGCACCTCCCCGGCCAACAAGCTCGATCCCGAATCGCTCTCAGCCACGCGCAAACGCAATCCCTCTCTCTCCCGGCGCCGTGGCAGGCACACCCGTCGCCCCAGGAATGCACCTCGACCTGCTCCGTGCCTCCGCTTCCCTCTCGGCTCCTACGAACCCCCTCTCGGCCAGCCGGCTCCTCTCACCCGCAGCCCTGGGAATAAGTTAACAAACTCAAGGGCAAGGAAGCACCCGGACCATCCGAGGGGCAGATGGCCCAGAAACCCTCTCCRAGGCTCTTCCCCTACGCAAGCCACTGGGAACAGCCATGCCGGGCCGGTTCAAGGGTTAAAGTTTCTACGCAATCGCAGAGCTGAACGCGAAGCATCTCGCCAGCCTCCCAGCAACGCGACTGCTGCACACGCGATGCCACGATTTACAGCGGCTCCTTCCTAAACGGGAGAAAGGGCCCGAGCCGGGCTAGGTGCTGCCTGGGGATCCTGAATGGCAGGCAAGTTGCCTTTCTGGGGTGACCTCGGAGCTAGAAGCCCCTTTTGARGGCAGTCAGGCCCACGTTTCTCAGCCCACACCCTGGCCAAGACCCCAGGGGCCTCCACAGGCCTCCTTCCCTAAATAAGGGCTGTGGGATTCGTTCCCACACGAGGCTGCCGCGACGGGATGTTCACTCAAGGACTGCGATGGAGCCGCAGCTCYGAGGGGGCTTCACCTTTTCCTGGGGCTCAAACCCCTGCCGAAACAGGGGGGAACTCAGCTGCCCCCCAGACTAGAGCTCCCATTCGCCTCCCTGAACCGAAACCACCTTGCTGAGGTGCCACAGCCCTTATTTCCCCAAACCAGACCCCCCCCAAGCCATACACCCCCCTGCACTCCCAGGCCCTCAAACCAGAGCCCTCCCAGTTCTTACACCCCTTCCCTGACAGCAAAAAAACTCCCCCCC
>NW_020450827.1:3539302-3544732 GCF_003343035.1 Apteryx rowi | reverse complement strand
CGCCGCCCTCCCGCTTCCGGGTTGCTGCCGTCGCGCCGGCCGCGCCCCGCCCCCGCCTCAGCGGCCAATGGCGAAGCGCCGCCGCATCCGGGCACGCCGCAGCCACCTGCCGCTTCCGCCCGGCCGTGCCCGCCCGCTGCAACGCCCCTGCGGCCATGAGGAGGAGCGGGGACGGCCATCTTGGGGCAGGGCGGAAGCGTGGCCTCATTACGCCTGAGAGGGGCCGTGCGCCTTAAAGGGGCCGCCCCCCATAACAACCACTCTCACCCTAATAACGCCTCCACGATCTACCAAATCAGTATCAGCTCGGGTCCGAGCCAAAGCACAAAGCCTCCCGGCCTCGTCCCTGCCTGCCAGCCAGACCCATTAACCCAGGACACGCTCCAGTTAACAACACATATTGAGAATTTACGCACTGCAGAAATTTACTTTATCTAAGTTTGGTGAGAAGAAAACTTCCTAGTTTCACATCAAATGCTTTTTGCAAATTATATATTCCGTAAACCTTAAACGAAAGCTCCTTCTGTCGAAGTTGAAAGGGGTGTCCACGAAGATGCTTCTTCAGGAAGGTTTTGGGTCAGTGTGGGCACACGTTTATTCTCACTGTCTCTCGAGGCGCTGAACTAGCACTGCAAGATCTGACAGAGGATTTCAAAACTTCAAAGTGGGAGTTGTAAAAGTACCCAGAGGGGGGGRAAAAAAATAGCTGTGTTAAGATTAAAAACCACTTTCCTCTGCAGTTCCAGATTGTCAGTTGAGCTGCTGGTGACTGTTATGGCAAACCCATTTGTTAAACTAGTGAGACTTGTGTCAGAGCKCCTCCTGGGTGAAAATACAGCCCTGGGATGGCTACGCTGTCACAGGTTTCCTGCGCCGTCGTCTGCGTTTCTTGGCTGTGTGCGTTTCCTGTGGGAGACGGAAGCCGGGACCCTGCGCTGGAAAACACAGTCCATCGTACTGCTCGCCGTAAGGCGATGAAACTGGACAGTTCCTCGATCCCAAACTGCAAGGCCGCCTTTTCTTGGCCACACCGTGCTCATGCACAAGCTCTTGGCGACGCACACGTGCCTTGTCACGCCTGCTGTTCTTGGCATAGTCGGAGTTTCTGAAAGAAAATTTAGGGAACTTATCTCTACGGCCAAGCCGTCCAGGAGAATTCAAGCCCAGTCAGTCTCTCCCAGGCTGTACGTTCTTGCAACTCCCACACCATCTAGCGAAACCCAATAACTCACAAGCGTGTAAAGAAAAAGGGCCTTTCTGCTGGCACAAGCAGGACCAGCCAGGAGTCACCTCTCAGCTAGGAGCTGCAGAGGCAGTATCACACCCAGGACCTTTGCCAAAGTCGAGAGAAAGCCATTCACCTGCATTCGCCGTTCCCCTGCCATCTTTGCTGAGAAGGGAGGAGCCTAAGAAGAGAAAGAGAAGTTACTGCTTTGCTATAAGCTCTCTTCCTTGGTACCCGATTCCAAGGAAGGGCTCTTTTCCCCCAAAATATCTTAACGTTTCAGCCCCAACAAGAACTAGCACCAGCACTGTCAGTTAGGCTATTCCACAACTACGGGCACAAACGCTGCGGTCGGAGGCAAAGTGCCTTGCTTGTGCTGCTGCAGACACAACGAACGCTTCGACATCGAGACGCAGGCCCTAGACAAGCTTCAAGTTTTTTCCTCCCTGCAGAGCTGGCAAGGAAATAGGTGCTTTCTTGCACGTAGACAACTTATAACACCACATTCAAGTTCTTTAAAATAAGAGTACAGCTCTTTTTGTTCCACYTGTTCAGCTGTACGGCATGCACAGAAGCCAGAAGCAAAAACCTACCTGGGCATTGCTAACGGGAATTGTTCTGAATGATGCAGATGATGTTCAGCCACCAGCTGCCTTTTAGTATTTGGTGTAGTGCCGACTCTTCCTTTGAAGGGGTCCRAACCCAAACGCTTTACACTGCAGTTCCTTAAACAGAACTCGGTTAGTCCTGACTGGGTCCTCAAGCCATTTGCCAAGTGATCATGACAGCTCTTTTACATTCAAATCCATCCCCCTTTGCATCACTCCTCCCCTAAAAAGGGGGCAGCAGCAAGCTTGTGAAAAGTCTGTGCAGAACATCTTTAAATGCAGGTCTCCTAACAGCCCACCTTCCTCCTTATCCACTGACCCCTTCTACCGCAAGCCGTAGGAGCCAGGAAAGTTTAGCCTGTACCAGTCACTTGAAAACAACTTTGATTTAGCACATGCACCCACCCGTGCACACACAAAGACTTACTTTTTTACAGATCTCTTTCGAAGATCTTCAATATAGTTCATTCTCTCTATAGGGTGCCCTCGAGCTCTGTTGAACACTGAAGAGAGAAGGGCTGAGTTTAAACAACGCTCTGTACAAGGGATTTTTGAGGCTGCCCAGCACTCAAAACCTTTCAGAAGGATTTTAACCCCTTCGACCAACGGCTCTGCTCAGGTTAGAGAGGCAAAGGAAACCATAACACTAATAGAAGAGCTATAGCTACTGCACTGGAGCTAGCCCAAACCCTCTGACCATGTAAAACCACAAAGCTGATGATAAACGTTTTGTATCATAGCAAAAAGATGATACATATACGTACACTCTATTGCAGCATTTGGCTCCATGCCGTCAACATCAATCAGGTACCTGAACAGAGCAGCAAGAAAGCTCTCATTATACAATTAACTACAGAAACATTGACAGGTTAGAGACAATTCAAAAGGAGGGGGGGAAAAAAAAACCCACAGGAGGTTTTTAGATCTTCTATTTACATGCCAGAATGGAGTATCAGCACTTGGCTTGCTGAAATCAGAGATTAAAAAATGACTCCTAACAAGAAAACCTTCTCTGAGCCTATAAGGTTTAAATCTTTGACAGCCTGGGATTACACAGGCCACCTGAGYCTTGCTTTATGGTGCAATAAAATTTAATTCTGGAGCCATATAAAGCTGCTAATGCCACCACCTAACCCAGTTTGACTGAGGACAACTCACCTACAAACCAGGTAGCCAGTTCTGTTTAAGCCATGMGTGCAATGCACTCCAATAAGTTTATCTGTAACACATGATAATCAGGTTATATTTTTAAAGTGTTCTTTTTTCTACAACCCAACCAGAAAACAAGCCCGATCGCATTCGTCATCCARCAATCACACCGGTGTAAACAAACAGACATGGTTAAGCAACAAGATCACCATATTTATGACCATTTATCACTGCTGATTTAGCTCATTAAATCTTGTAACCTCATCTGTATGGTCACACAGCTCTCTGAGGGTGAAATACATTTATAAACTGCTTAAAAGGATATTCTGCTTGTTTCTTGAGCRTAAACAACTCAGTGCTTATGCAGCAACTAAAGAGAAATCAACATTTACAGCCGATATAGCAACGAAGTCTCAAACTCCATTTAAACTCAACTCACTACCAAATTATCAGAGCCAGTACGAATCTCTCCACCTTAAAAAAGTGATGTTACTGCCCTGATAGTCACATGCCAAGGGGAGGAAAAGAAATTCACCTGGAGCAGCACAGAGGAGCTGTTCACAAGGCTACTACAGACCCTCCCTGATCTCCAAGTCAGCAGCACCCTTCCCATCAACACGGCTCAATAACAAAAGGGAAATCACGCTTACCGTTATCTTTGTTGTCTCTCAGGAAGTTTTTTACAACRCACTTGAACTGATAAATGGTTTGATTATTCGGTATTTCATGTCCCATCGTCAAGATCTTTGAGTAGTGGAGCGTGGCTGGTAGCTCCTACAAGAAACAAAGGAGCCCAATAATTTCTGCAAAAAGCGTAAGGATTTTGACCAATTAAAGAACCACATTGCATAAGCTAGAAAAAGCTGAGCTTTAAAACCAAGTCCAAAAGAGCAGCAACACCGTTTTAGGTAAGAAAACTTCTACTTTTGCTATCTGCACTATCAGAGCTTAAATAGAGCCTCACTTCCCCRACAGTAAGACAAGGACTGACCTCCGGCCCGTAGTAGCGAGTYGTGTATGTTAGATCAATGATCAGGCCCAGTTCTTCCTTTTGCTCCTTGATTTTCTTAATGAGATCACGAGGCGAAAATCTCTCTTGCGGATGAAGATTCTGATTGAAGCTCTGAGAAGAAATAATGTTGAATAGCACACATTAAATTCAGGTGCATTGCAACTGAGGAGCACGAGGAGGAGGTCYGTGCTCCAAAACCTCCCAAAGATCATCTTGTAAAAAACCGATACAGGCAACGACCAAAGGGAGACACAGACAGACGCACAAGTTACACCAAACCAAACCAGAGCGCGCTCTGGGCCTTTACTGATTCAGGACAGTTCAGCTGCAATTTAAAACCGTAACTGGAGCTAAGTTGGCAGCTGAAGGCTGCACACRGACAGCTCAGGGTTTCCAGGAGTGACTAAAGCCTTCATACTGTGGCAAACCACCGCAGCATCACAAATCCTACAAGCAAATGAAGTTTCAGCTTGGTTTTCGATTCAAATTGAAGTGAATAAATAGCCCTGCTCCCTGCCAAAAGCTCTGCAATCACCATATATGTGATCCTCCACGTTTTAGGAGTAGCTGCTATACTAAAATGAACACATAAAACGACGAGGAGGGGGAAGAAAAAGTGCAGCTCCCCCTAACACACAGCAGACACGGCCACGTGGCCGGGTGCATGCTGGCCAGCTGGCCTGGGCATGCGCACAAGCGGCAGCAGTGCCACAACACTGACGATCCCTCGGACCCTTCCTTTCGGAAACTCYGGCTTGGCACCGCATTCGCTTGGCCACGCGCTGGCAGAGCTCGCTGCTGTCACACAGATGGCCCAAGCGGACCTCCTCGGACCCAGGCCTTGCTGCCAGCACTCGGAAAGCCGGCAACAACCRCCGGGAGCTGTTCCCCTCACCTCCGGGGTGTAGACACCACTGTGACAGCTTCACACAGGTGGGCTGTTCGAACAGAGGAGACCACACCGTGCTTTTTGCTCCYGCCAAGTCGTACCCCTCCGAACACCGACCTGCTCGGCGCTCCTTCTCTCTCTTTTGACGGGATTTGCTCACGGACTCCTCGCGCAGCGCTCCCAACAGCCGCTTCGCAGCCCGAAGGGGCCCAGGAGGGTGCCGGGGCGACGCGGGGCGCACTCACCTTTCTCAGCGGGACCTTGAAGGCGATGAAGCGGGTGCCCGGCAGCCGCCTGCCCAGCGGGACGTAGTCCGTCCACCTAGACCCGAGAGCGGGAGGAGCCGTTAAACRGCGGAGCGCCGGCCCCGCGCTGCCCCCGTCCCGCCCGGGGCTCCCCCTCCCCTCAGGCCAACACACCGCCCATTCCCGGCGTTTTGGGGTAAATCCCCCCGCGATGGGCACGCGAGAGGCGCTCGAGGGGGCTCCGTTACGCGGCGCCGCTGCCCCTGCGGCGGGGCAGGCCGGGCCCGGCGGCGGCGCGGCCC
>NW_020450827.1:3534782-3539025 GCF_003343035.1 Apteryx rowi | reverse complement strand
CCGCCGTCGCCGCCGGTGATGTCGCCTCGTGGCCACGTCCCCCGGGCCGAGGACACGCCCCCTAGAGCAGAGGACACGCCCCCTAGAGCAGAGGACACGCCCTATAACGTAGACCACACCCCATAACGTAGACTAGCCCGCGCGCCACGCCCTAATCTAGACCACGCCCCCGACTCGAGGCCACGCCCTCTAAGCCACGCCCCCTCACCGGCTCCCGCAGCCGCGGCGCCCCCTGGCGGTTTCGCGGCGGCACCGCCGCTCCCGTACCGGCCCCGGTAGCGGCCCCGCCGGCCCGGTGCAGGCGTCCCCGCCCCAGTACCGGCCCTGCCGCCCCGGGGCCGGCATGCCTGCCTCCGGACTGGTATCCCCCCTCCATCCCAGTACCGCTGCCGGCATCCCCATCCCAGGGCTGGTACCAGTATTCCCAGCCCGGTACCGACATCCCCGCTGCATCCTGCCACCAGCATCCCTGGTACTGGTATCATCACTCCATCCCGTACTGGTACCAGCATCCCCACTTCATCCCAGTACCACCATCCCCAGTACCACCATCCCACTCCATCCCAGTACCAGCATCCTCAGTAGCACCATCCCACTCCATCCCACTACCAGCATCCCCAGTACCACCATCCCACTCCATCCCAGTACCACTATCCCTGGTACCACCAACCCACTCCATCCCAGTACTGGCGTCCCCAGTATCACCATCCCACTCCATCCCAGTACCAGCATCTCCAGTACCACCATCCCACACCATCCCAGTACTGGCATCCTCAGTACCACCATCCCAGTACACCACTCAGTACCAGCATCTCCACCTAATCCTGATAACAGCATTCCCAGTACCACCACCCCACTCCATCCCAGCACCAGCACCCCCAGTACTGGCATCCCCCCGTGCTGGTACCGGCCTCCCCGGCATCGGCTCCCGGCTGGGAAGCACCAACGTTGGGCTAAAACCGGCTTTCTGCGCACCGTCCTGCGCCGGGACGAACCCCTTGCCTCGGCCGTGCCGAAAAATCACCCCTAAGGCAAAGCAAACAGGCGCATGGATGGAAAGCTGCGGTTGGGGGGGGGGGGGGGTTGCCCGGGGGCTGCGGAACCCCGCGGGAATCCGGAACACGGTTACCAGGAGAATAGACCCAAACAAATTCATACACTCACATGCGGCGGGCGCTGTGTACCGGACGCCTGGGTGACACCGCTGAGCCACCGCGTGCTGCGCCATGGCAGGTACGGCACTGGGGGGGGGACAACGGGCAGCACGCCGGGGGGGACACGTGGAGCCCACTCCCTATTCCTGCTTTTTTTCCTCCTTCCCAGAGAAACCACCAAATTTGCTCGCCACCCAGATGCCCGGGCTGAGCTTCCCCGCGCCGCCACTGGGCTCGGCCTGGCTGCTGCCCTCGGCGCCGATGCCRGGGGGATGCCACAAGGTGCCCGGCATCGCCACCGCCGCCGCCGCCGTCACCTACCCGCTGCCTGCCGGCGCCTTGTGGCCGGGGGCGCCGCTGCCTCCCCCTGCCTGCCCCTACGTGCTGCCGCCGGCGTGGGGGCTGCCGCCGGGGCACGGGGGCCTCCCGGCCCTCGCTGAGCCCCTCTACCCTGCCGGCACCTGCCTGCTGCAGCTGCCGGCGCTGCCCACCAGCGCCCGGCACCCCGGCGGCCCCCGCGCCGCACCGCCGCAGCCCCCCGCCGGCAACGTGCTCCTGGTGCTCAAGCCCGTGGGGGCCGCGGCGGCGCCCGAGGGTCCGGCGGTGGCGGAGCGACAGCAGGGGGGGCGACGCATGGAAGAGGCGCCCGTTTCTCTCCCGTCGTTTCGGGCGGTCCCGGAGCCGGCAGCGTTGGCGCCGCCGCCGCCGGACGCCTCCGCGGCCAACACGCTGCCGGAGCTGAACGTAGACGAGCTGCTGCCGCGGGAGCTGCGGGAGCCGCCGCTCTTCCCCCTCGACCCCTCCGACATCAACGACCTGCTGGCCTGGATCGACACCGTCGATGACCGGCACGGCGGCGCCGACCTCCCCGCCGGCGCGGCGCCCGAGAGCACCGGCACCCGCTGCCCACCAGCACCGCCRCCCGCCGGGGCGCTGCCAGGGGAGCCGGCCACGGGGGAGCCCCCGAAGCCGGAGCCACCCAGCGCCACCGCAGCGCTGCTTCCCGCACCGAAACTGGAGGTGGCGTTTCCCGCGCCGGCGCCGGGCGGCCCCTCGCCGCGAGTGACCAAGCACAAGGCCAAGGTGTTTTTCCCGGGCTCCCGCGCCGCCCCCCGCCTGCTGCCGATCCCCTTCCTGGCCTCGCCACCCGCTGACGGGGACGCCCCCCCCGCCAAGAAGCGGCGCCCGGCAGTGGCGGCGGCGGCGCGGGGTCCCCCGCGGGCCACCTCGTCCCCCGGCGGGCCGAAGCGCCAAGCCACCGCGCCGAGGAAGCAGCTGAGACAGCTCAGGAAGCAAGGAGCCGCCGTGGCGGCCGAAACGCAGCCGAAAGCCCCCAAACCGGCGGCGGGGGGCAAGGGCAGCCCCAAGCCCGAGGACAAGCTGCCGCGGAAGGCGGCGGGCGGCAGAGCCGCCGGGGCGCCGGGGCGGGAGGCGTGCAAGGCGCCGCGCAGCGACCTGGGCATGCACATGCTCGAGTCCATCCAAGTTTTCCACGCCCTGGGGAAAAAAGCCAGCGCGGCGGGACCGGCACGCGGCGCCCCGGCCCCGCAGCCCAAAGCCGCCCCCAAAGCGCCCGCCCGGAGACCACCGGCGGCGGTGGCGGCGGCACCGTGGGAAGACACGGCGGGCAAAGCGCGGGCGCCCGCCAAACCCACCTGGGTGCAGCGGTCGCCCACGGTGGGCTCAACGGCGCGGGAGCGCACACCGCGGTGGCACTGGGTGCCACCACCGCCACCGCCGCCGCTGGCGGACGTGGTGCCCTGCGTGGGGCCGTGGGCGGGCGGCACGGCGGGGCCGACGCCGCTGGAGGAGCAGGAGGAGTCGGTGCCCATCGGGCCCGAGCAGCGGCCCGAGCGGGAGCGGCTCAAGCGGCAGGCGCAGCGGCAGCGGCAACTGGCCGCGCAGCGCTGCAGCCTCGGCCGCCTGCAGTTCTTCGTGCAGCGCCAGAAGGACATGGCCATCGCCAAGCGCTACGGCTACCCGTGACCCCGTCCCGCCGCCCCGTGTCCCCCCCCCCGCTGTCCCTGCGCTGCTCCTCCGCTTTACACCATTATTTATTAAAGTTTCCCATCGGGTTTCGTTTTTTTTTTTTTCTCCCACGCCTGCGGTCGGTGCTGACGGAGGGGGATTTCACTGGAAACTCCCTCCCGGGATGCGGGCAGCCTGCGCCGCTGCTATTAATTACGGCGCCACCGGGATGGCGGGGCCAGCTGCACCGCCGGAGAGGCGCCGGGTGCATCGGGAATCGCTCCGGCCATGGCGATGCAGCGGCAAGGGTGATTTCGCTGCCTCTGGGGCTGTTCCCGCGCTGCGGAGCCGCCCCGTGGCCAAGGATCCCCGGGCACATGCCTTGCACTTAATTTCCCACCTGCCTCCGCGCTTTTCCGGTGCCTCGGTGCTTTTCCTGCCCTGGGAGTTTTGTYCTGAGCTGGGGACGCGGCTCCAGCCTGTGGATACGCCAGCGCCGCTCCTGCACCCGAGGATGCTCCGGAGGGATGCTGTGAGCGTCCCCCTAGTGCGGGGCGGCTCAGCCCCGTCCCCAGCGGAGCGGGCAGCTGGAGGAAGGCTGCTCCAGCCCTCCTCCTCCTCCTCCTCCTCCTCCTCCTCCTCCTGCGGGCAAGCTGCCATGCTCCCGGGCAGCAAGTCCATGCCGTGCCCGGCTCCCACCGAAAAATAAAGTCGTTTTGTCGCCGCAGCGTGCGCAGGCGCTCGTTTTTCCCTGGCCGGGAAGACGAGCAAGGCGAGATGCCGGGGGGGGGAAAGGGCCCCTTTTCCCAGGYGGCTGGAGAAGGAGCGCGGATGCCGGCGGGCGTCCCCAGCCCTGTCATTCCCGGGCGCCCCACGCCACCAAGCTGGAAAAACTTGGCCAGCGCCTTGCCGGTGAGGGGGGGCACGGCGGTGCCGGGGGGCTCCTGTGCCCTCGCCGTGCCGTTTCCCCCCGGCTTCGCTTCCCTTTCCCACCCGCTCTGCAAAAGGGGGGGAGTCGGCGTGGGAGACCACCAAGCGCCCTCGCAGGCGTCGAGGCTCCGGGGATGCCGGGGGCAGCGCGGTGCTTTTAACCCCGCGTGTGCTGCTCCGAGCTCGGACCC
>NW_020450827.1:3527642-3533689 GCF_003343035.1 Apteryx rowi | reverse complement strand
GGATGCATGCTATCCTGGATGGATGCACACCATCCTGGGTGGATGCACACCGTCCTGGGAGGATGCATGCCATCCCGGATGGATGCACGCTGTCTCACATGGATGCACGCTGTCCCCAATGGATGCACACTGTCCTGGATGGATGCACGCTGTCCTGGATGGATGCACACCGTCCTGGATGGATGCATGCCGTCCCGGGCGGATGCACGCTGTCCTGGATGGATGCACGCTGTCCTGGATGGATGCACATCGTCCCGGGCGGATGCACGCCGTCCTGGGCAGATGCACGCCATCCCGGACGGACGCACGCCCTCGCGGCCGGCCGAAGGCGCCGGCACGTGGCCGCAGGCTCCGCGGCCGCCGCGACGGGCCTCTCGCCTCGCCTAGGTGCTGCGCTACGAGCTGGGCTACGCGGTGTGCGCCGCGGCGGCTCTGCTCTTCGCCCTGGCCGTGCCGGCCGCCGGCGCCTGCTTCTGCTACTGCCGCGGGCGGCGGCGCTGCGGGGGCCGCCTGCGAGCCCACCGGCGCTCCCGGCGCTGCCGCCGCCGCTGCCTCCTCGCCTGCCTCTCCGCCACCTCCCTCGTCAGCCTGTGAGTGCCGGAGGCGCCCGGAGAGCCGGCACCCGCCCCGTGCCGTGCTGTGCCGGGGTAGGCGCGGGATCCCCGCCGCCGCCGCCGCTCACCGCCCGCTCCCGCTCCGGCAGGGCCGCCGTGATCTGCGCCTTCGTCACCAGCCAGCGGGTGACGGAGCAGATGGAGCCGGGGTTGGGGGCCGTGCCGGCCACCCTGCGGAGCCTGCGGCAGCACGTCGGCGGCATCCCCCAGGTAGGCGCCCCTGCCCGCCGCCGTGGCGGCTCCGGGGCCGAGACGTGATCCCCCCCCTCCCTCCGGCAGGCTCCGCCGCCTGCCGCCCCCGCCGGGAGCGCGTTCCCAAGCTCGGGGCAGGGGYGCCGCTCTGCTTTCCCAGGGAAGGCCGGCTTTGCCTCCCGGAGCGGTTTGGGAGGTGGAACGGCTTCGTTACGGATGCATTTTTAATGGCGAAGCCGGCTTCCCTCGCCGGGCTGGTTGTGGAGCCGCCTGCCGCAAGCGGAGCCGCGGCGCGGGGACGTCGGCACGGGCGGGAGGGGACCCGTCACGGCTGCAACGCGGCGGGGACCCTCCGGCCCGTCTCTCTCGGCAGGGGGTGCAGATGGTGGTGGAGCAATTCCAGGTGCCCCAGGAGCAGATCATCGCCGACCTGGGCAGTGAGTAGCCACGTCCCGGGTGCTGCCCATCCCGGGAATCTCGGTGCGGGGGGGCTCGGTTGGAGGCAGTTCGGGCTCACGGGGCGCCGGGGGGGGGTGATGCTTTGCAGAAGTGAGCCGGAGCGTGGGAGTCTCCATCCACTCGCAGCTGCAGGCGACGACGTACGCGGCGCTGGCGGACCTGCAGGACAGGGCGGAAGGTAAAGCCGAGCTGGGCGGCGCGGGAACCTCCCGGCACCGGAGGCACCGGAGGCACCGGAGGCACCGGCCTCAGCCTTTCCCTTGCAGAGCTGCGGGCCTCGCTGCACCACCTGCAGACGGTGGACGAGACGGCGCGGGCGCTGGCGGCGGCACGAGCCGAGCTGGAGCCGGCGCTGCGGGAACGGCGGCGGAGCGCCGTGGCGCTGCTGGACGATCCGCGCTGCGCCGCCTGCGCCAGCGTCCTGGGACAAGCCCAGAGCCTGGAGCCGGGCGCCGACTACGGCAAGGTGGGCGGCTGGGCACCCGCGGCGGTGGCACCCGTCCCCGTCCCCTCCGTGCTCAGCCACCGCTTTTTGCCCCCGCAGGTGCCGTCGGTGGAGGGGGTTTTGCAGGCGCTCGCCGGGCTGCCGCGCTCCGACTTCCCGGGGACGATCGGCCAGGTGGAGCGCGGCGGGGGGGGACGCGGGGGACGGGGGGGAAGCCCGCCGCGAGCCGCTCGCCAGCCCCGCTCTCCCTGCAGGCCAACGGCACCTTCAACTCCATCCCCGAGCTGGCCGTGGAGAGGATGGCACAGCTCCTGCAGGGTGAGCGGGGGCGGTGGCGGTGGAGTGCAGCCGGGACGCCGGGGTGATGGGCGCGCTCCTCGGCGGAGCCGGGCGCGGGAACGGCCGCCGAACCCTCGTTCCCGCTGCGTCCGCAGAGCTGCGGGCCGAGACGGCCGGGGCGGCGGCGAGGGTGCGGGCCATCGCCGACGGCTTCCCGCTGCCCGCCTACGCGCGGCCCCTGAGCGAGGCGCTGCGGGTGGCCGAGGAGCGCAGCGGGCCCTTCCTGCGCCACGTGGAGCGCCTCGAGCGGTACAGGTGACGCCGGCGRCGGGTGCCAACCCCCCCCCCCCAATCCCTGGGTGCAACCCCCCCCGGGGCCGGCGCACGCACCCTGCGCCCGGCTCTGGAGGGCGTCCCCCGCTTGCCGCAGGTGGGTCGCGGCCACGGCGCTCTGCTCCGTCGTCCTCCTCATCGTCACCTGCAACGTGGCTGGGATGGCGCTGGGCACCTACGGGCTCTGCAAGCGCGACGACCCCGGTGACTACGAGTGCCACGGCGAGGCCGGCGCCAGGCTGCTCATGCTGTAGGTACCGCGGCGGGTGCCAAGCGGCCCCGGTGATTTTGCAACGCTCGGATGCTGCTCGTCTCCCCGCTGCAACGGGGCTTTTCCCGAACCGGGACGGGGCGAAGCGCGAGCTCTTTGCAGCGGGAGGAGAGCGGAGCAGCGCGGCCGTGCCGGGCGTCGCGGGCCGCCGCCTGCGCCGGCGGGCTTGGCCGGAGCGGCTCCTCCCCGGGAACGCTGCGGGCCCTTCCCAMGCGGCGCGGCCGGGCCGGGCTCCGCGGCAGGCCCCGGCAAGCCCGCCCGCAAGCGGCCCACGGCGCCGGCTCTGCCCCTTTTCCAGCGGCGTCGGCCTCAGCTTCCTCTTCTCCGGGCTCCTGAGCCTGCTGGTTTTCGCCACCTTCCTGGTGGGCGGCAACGTCCAGACGCTGGTCTGCAGGAACTGGGCCAACCAGGAGATCTATAAGGTGGGCGGCTTTTTGGGGGGGACGCCTCCCAAAGCACACGGTTATCCCGGGAAAGCTGGGAGAGCCCCGGCCGCGGCCCCAGCTCAGCGGGGGACCGGCACCGTGCAGCCTCCAGGATGCTCGGAGCAGCTCGGGGTGCTCCGAGGAGGCTGGGAAAAAGGGGGATGAAGGCTCCTCGGGCACCTCATCCTCTCCTGCATCCCGCACAGTTCATCGACACTCCCGGGAACCTGCCGCCCTCCATGAACCTCAGCCGGCGGCTCAACCTGCGCAGCAGCTACAACCTCAGCGCCGCCTACCAGTGAGCGCCGCGTCCCCCCGCGCCCCGGCATCTCCCCGGGCTGCCGCCGGCGGATCCGCCCCGGCTCCCGCCAGCCCCTTTTCCGGGCTCGCCCGGCTGCATCCGAGCCGCGGCGGGAAGGCGGCCGGTGGCGGCGGCGGCTTCAAACGCCCTTTGCCTCGGCAGCGCGTGCAAGCGCGGCGCGGGGCTCTGGGAAGTGCTGCAGCTCGACGAGTCCTACGACCTGGACGAGCACCTCAAAGCCTCCAAGGTGAGCGCTGCTCCGGCGGCGGGGCTGTGCCGGCGGCGCCTCCCGCCTCACCCGGCCCCCTCCCCGTGCCGCCGCAGTACGCCGCCGGCTTCCAGAAGCGCCTGGACGACTTCAGCACCCGCCTGGGCGACGTGCGGCTCCTGCGCGGCGAGGGCAGGAGGGACCTGGAGGCTTTCGCCCGCGCCGGCGCCGACCGCGTGGACTACGGGCGCTTCCAAGCCGAGGTCGGAGCACACTGCCATCCCTCCCATCCGTCCCCGGTGTGGGGGGTTTTTTCCCCGCTGACGTGCATCTTCCCGCAGATGCAAAACCCCGTGGTGAAGACGAGCCTGGCCGGGCTCGCCCGGAGCCTGGAGGGGCTGCAGAAGTTGCAGGTGAGCGCGGCGGCGGCGGTGGGCACCCCGGGCACCCCGGGCACCCCGCTGACGCCGTCSCCGCCGCCCCCCGCAGAGGAACGGCACGGTGGCGGGGCGCCTGGCCGCCGAGGCCCGGGCGCTGGGGCGGATGCACAACTCCACGGTGCGGGCGCAGGAGGCCTTGGTGGTGAGTCCACGCCGGGCGGGTGGGCAGGGGGGGGCTTTCGCGGCGCCCCCGGCCCCGGCGCGGGGCTCAGCCCTCTCCGTCTCGCAGGCGAAGCTGGCCGAAAGCGTCCGCTTCCTCTCCGCATTGGCGCCTCACCTCCAGGTACGTGCATGGCGGAACGGTTTTTTTTTCCCAGCGTTTTCCAACGTGCACGGTCCCCTCATCCCGTCCCCTCCAAAAATCAAATTATCCGGATGCCAGGAAAGCCACCGTCCCGGGTGGATTGGCTCCTTGTATTCCCCGCTGCATATCAGACCCCCCCCCGCAGCCACCCCTGCACCCAGACGCGCTGCAAAGCGCCGCTGTCCCCCGGCGCGTGCACGGCGCTGTACGTCCCCCCCCCGCCGCCGCCGCTCAGCGCGCTGCCCCCCCCCCCAGGCCCGGGTGAACAAGACGCTGGCCACGACGGCCGCGGTGGAGGCGGCACTCCCGGCGCGAGCCCAGCGGATGCTCCGGCAGGTGAGGCAGGGAAGGGCTTAGCCCCGGGACGGCGGTGCCGGGATGCGCTCCGTCCCGTCGGGATGGCCTCCATGCCGCCGCGCTGCYTCCGCAGGAGCTCGGCTGCTTCGCCAGGAAGGAGCTGCGCTACTTCTCGCAGTACCTGCACTGGGTAGGGCAGACGGTAGGTGCTCGCCGTCGCCACGCCGCGGCTCCTCGGGGCGCCGGTGCCAGCTCCGGGCGATCCCATGGCTCCTTGGGGCCCCAGTGCCGGCTCCAGGTGATCCCGCGGCACCTCGGGGCCGACGCTCCATCCTGCTGGGAGAAACAGCCCCAGCGCCCAGCATCCGCCCAAACATCCAGTTCCCAGCCGGGCGCCAAGAGCCGGCAGCTCCCAGCGTGGGAATTGCAGGGGGGGAACCTTGGAAAACCTGGCTCCGGGGGGGGGGGTTGAGCCAAGACGGGGCCAGCAAGACCCCCCGGGGCATCAGAGCCAAATGGGGGGGGTCACGCGGCGGCGCCGCTTCCCCCGCAGCTCCGGGAGGATGTGGCCTCGTGCCAGCCGCTCTCCACGGCGCTGGACAACGGGCGGGTGATCCTGTGCGACCGCATCGCCGACCCTTGGGTAAGGCCGCGTCCCGGGGGGCCGGGGGGGCGGCGGGGGCCGGGCCGGCGCGGCCGAGCGGCTCCGGCGCTCTTCTCCCCGCAGAACGCCTTCTGGTTCAGCCTGGGCTGCTGCACCTTCTGCCTCGTGCCCGGCATCATCTTCGCCGTCCGCCTCGCCAAGCACTTCCGTCCCATCCGCAACCGGCTCATGTAAGCGGCGGGCAGCCGGCACCGCGGGCTCCGCGGGACGGGCAAAAGGCGGCTGAGGGTAACCGGCCGCCTCCGCTTCCGCCCTCTCCGTCGGCAGCTCCACGGGCTCGGAGGAGACCTGCCCCTTCCACATCCCCCGCGTCACGGCCCTCAAGCTCTAGGCCCTGGCGAGAGGCGAGCTGAGACCTGGCGCRCTCGTCACGCGCCCCGCGCTCCCCGGAGCTCCCGCTCCTGCCCGACACGCTCGGAGCTCCGCGGGAGCGGCACCCCCCCGGGAGGGGGTTTGGGGCTCCCGGGTCCTCCGAGCGGAGCCCCGAGCCCCCCGCGGGATCCCCCCGAGCACCCGGCCGGCGAAGGGGTCCCGCGGCTGCAGCTCCGCCGCCCGCCCCGCTCCCGGGGGGACCCCGCTCATGACCCCCCCCGGGGCCCCGTCGCTGGCCACCCCGCCACAGCCCCCCGGCTTGCGGGCCCCCCCCGGGAGCCCCGTTAACCCCCCGGAGCCCCCCAGCGCTGCCTGCTTTGCTCTGCAGCTAGTGGTGCTCCGGGACCAGGGGGGCTCCGGGGCCGGGGAAGGAGCCTGGATCTGGGACCGGGGGGCTCCGGGCTCAGGGAAGGACCCTGGATCCAGGGCCGGGGGGGCTCCGG
>NW_020450827.1:3521291-3527037 GCF_003343035.1 Apteryx rowi | reverse complement strand
AGCCGGGGGGGGAAGGTATCCAGGGGCGGGGGGGTCTCGGGGGGCTCCGCGCTGCTGCGGATCCCGCGGTCTATCCACGCCGCGACACCCCGGGTGCCCCCGCTGCCGACCGCTTCCCTGCCCGCCACCCCCTTCCCCATCACCCCCAAATTCCCCCTGTTCCCCAACCGCAATACTCCGCTTCGTATTTGCTAGCCGACAGGAAAAAATAAATAAAAAATGATAATAAACCCCACATTTGAGGCGTTCCGAAGAGGTTATCGCTAAAGCGTGCCCGTCGYGTGCCCGCCTCCCCCTCGTTTCTGCGCCTCCGCAGATAACAGCTTGATATAACAAATAAACATCTTCACGGGCACGAGCTCACGCGGTGACCGAATTTCCCACCGGAGTCGGGAAATGCCTTTACTGGCAGCAAAGGGGCATTTCCCCCCCCTTCTCCCGGGAGCACGAAGCGCAGGCCAGGCGCTTTCGTGTAGAACTACATTTTTAAATAAAGCATTACTCTGTATGGGATGTAAAAGAGCAAGAGGATTATCTGCTTGAACAGGCAGGTAATACCACCCCGATGGTACTTAGCTACTGCTGATCCATTTATTTAAAAAAAAATGATATGCGTTTGCAAACCTGTGGCTGACTTAAATTAGCTGTTATTGCTCACAGCTGGGTCCCAATAAACGAAGTACCACACTAATAAGCAGTGGGCACTGGAGGAAAGCACCCCAAAATGTTTGCAGATGCCTGAAATGTCAGATTTGTATCACAATTTACTGCATCATCCCTCTTCCCCGCCCGGGAGGCGGCAGTATTGGAAACGTGAGCAGCTGCCTCTCCGGGTTAATAGTAAATCACCAAGGAATAACGCAGAAAGTTTGCTTACACTGGCTGACACTTGTAAAACAATAATCATAAAAAAAGGACAAGCTAGATAATGATTCATCATCCCCAGCAAGGTCAAGTTTTATGATTAACAGCCGATCCCAAAAGCACTAGCCGCCCCCCGCCCCGGGGTTTCTTGGTTTGTCGTTAAAACCAAGCCTGAGATCTGCCCGTYTCTGGCCCCTCGACGTGGTGCTTTTCACGAAAAGCGGAGGTCGCCTTCGGCAGCCCACTAACAGCTCTGTCTGGCAATAAATCACTGTTCCGCATTCCTGCAACTAAAGAGAAATACGGGAAAAGCTTTCCCAGCCAATTCTGTCCGAATCGGCCAAGTTCTGGAATTGGAATAGCAGCACGCGCTTTCCCACTGCCGTTTCATTTCCACTCTCATTTCCCGTTTTCCAAGGCATGCCGACCCACCAGCGCGGTGACCTTTTCCCTCTGCTTTTCTCATCATCTCCCGAAAATAGCTCTGAACGCTTTCGACCGAAACCTGCGGCATCTCCGGAAGGGAAGTTTGCTGCTCGGGGTCGCTCAAAAAAATCCCTGCTCAGCCCCCCAAAACGCTGCTTTTCGGTCGATGCGCGCAGGGGGTCGGCGGCGGTTCGTGACGGAGCAGGACGACCCCGGGTCCCGGCTCGGTCCCGTTTCACCTCGGCCGAGGCGCTGACGTAGCTCCGCCGACGGCACCGTCCTTGCCGCCGCGTGCCGGACGGGCTGACGGATCCTCGGCAGAACGACCCGACGTCCCAGACGGGCTAAGCTCCGTGAGCAATCGCTCCTTCCAGCTTAACCCGCTTTTCACACGGCAAGATCTCCGCGCGGCTGGAAGCGCAATAACATCCTGCCGTGAGCCGATTGCCGCCGCGGCGCTCCAAAGCCCCAGCGGGGACCACGCTCTGCTGCCGCTCGCCAAAAATTTGCTCGCTGGGGGAAAAGCTCGTTAGAAAATGCTCGCTGCCCCGTGCCCCAACCAAAGATCATCCTCCTCATCTCTATGCCAGAATAACCGGGAAAGAGCTTTTTATCCCCCCCCCCCCCCAGGGAGATTATGGAATAATCTTGGCATGGTTCTGGAAGCAGCAATGTTATCCGGGCTTTTACACAGCGTATCAGCATGCGTAAGGGCAAAAACCGGCACAAAAGCCCCGTCTGCACCCCGTAGCGATAGCTCCGGGGGGATATTACAGATCTCACTTTCTGCAAATAAAATAGTTGCAACCTCGGCTGCTTTCAAGCTCCCGACCAGCCATCGCTCCGGGGAGAAACCTTTCCGTAAGCCTCAGTATTGCTTATTTAAAGCAGGTGAGAGAGAGCAACCCCCTTGCGTGGCTGGTACCCCACGGCCGGTAGCCATGGAGATGCCTCCGGATAACGCCGTGCCCATAGCGACGGGGCGCGAGCATCCGCCGGGAATGAGGGCACGCCGGTGGGAAAGGCCGCCGCTTCCCGGCCCCGGCAGCTGCCTTAAAAGGCGCTTTTCACTTGTTGCTTGGGTTCCTGGAAAGCTTCGTAACAGCTCCAGAGCCGTCCTGGGTGAGCCTGCCGCGTGGGGGATACGCCAGATGTGCGGGAAGCGTGCCGAAAGGGAAACCGGTTCCAATATATTAAAAAAACCCTCATGGCTAGGAAAAAAACAGTCCGTTTTCCCCCGGAACGTACGCGTCTTCCCAAGCCCCGTTCACCCCTGCGTGTTTGTGTTTATACCCGGGTGCAAAACCCCGGGAATGGCACGACGTGAGCCCGCCCCGGCCCCGGGAAACCTTTCCCACGTGGGGAGAGGGGAATAATCTCGGTGGAAATGTGCCTGCCGGCTCGCGTAAGAGGATTTGCGGGATGGTTTTTGTGCGCGAATGGGGTTTAAGCGTCTTGTCCTCGCCGGGCGCCGGAATTAGAAAGCAGGTCACGGCGAGGAAAAGCTCCCTTTGCCTCCGCGAAAATAAACACGGTGCCGCTCTGGAATAAGACGTATATATATATATATATACGCCCACCGAAGCAACGCGCCCCGACGGCATCCGAGTCGGGCAGCAGTGATTTATGCCGAAGCGATGAAAATGGGAGCTGCTTCCCGGGCTYGGGGTGCGCCCTCCCTCGCCCTATTTTCGAAGCTGACCTCGGCGCGATGGCACGCGCCGCGCCGCTCCGGCTTACCCTGTCCGAAAGGCTGCCAGAGGGATGGCGGGTTAAAAATAAATGGGAGAGGCCAAAGGAAAGCCTCTCGGTGAGTCATGTATTACCAGCCCCGCCGCGGAGAGAAGTGTTTAGCCTTTCCTACACGGGATCCAGCTGGCAGGGCTCGGCCGGCGGCGTGTTAGCACTAGCAAAACAGTCATCGGCGGTGCCTTCCTGCAGCTCCCGAAAAGGCTGCGCCGCCTTAAAAGAGCCGAAACGCTGCCCTTGGCTTTGCACGAAAAGAAAAAAAACACACAAAAAGCAAGTTATTGATACCAAAGGGCATAATGTTCCCTTTCTCCTACGGTTTAGGGCTCTTCCCCTTGCTCCTTTTCCCAGACACAGTAGGGAATTGTTCGCCCCGGAGGCCCAGGCCCTGCTTATCCCACGGCCGAGGCGCAGGGACGTTTTATTTTTAAGCAAAACGCCAGGCTGAAACCGAATCCGCCGGCAAATTTTATTGCTCGGGCTGGCGTGGATAACTCACCCGCTTAGTCCCGTTTCTGAGCGCATTAACCGAGCAGTTGCTGGCCCCCAAACTCATACTGCTTCAAAGCTCTTTTATTACAGGCAGCGGTTTTGCAGAAGGAAGATGCCAAAATTTCACGTTTCGGTCACTTCTCCTTGCAGAGGTTCACGCCCAGCAACTTTGGGTCATCTGCGTCTTCTGGGATCTGTCTTTGATTTGGAAACGCGAAGCAAAAAATGACCTGGCTTGTTTACTGCCGTCTACCCAAAGACCCCAACTACCTTTCAATACGTGGTTTTTCCCTCCTCCGGTTACTCTTTGCCTGCAGTGAGTTGGCCTAGATATTTATTTCCGAGAGATTTTGTCAGCCTAATGCAACGTCAAGGGAAATATTGTTCCCGAGCAGCATCACGGGTGTATTAAGTCTCATTTCCTAGTGGAGTCTCAAACTGTTTTTTTTTTTTTTTTTTTAATTTTTCCCCCTAGTCGACTCCTTGGCTTTGCAACAGAGCTGCAGCTGTTGAAAACCTCCCGGGACCAGCTCAAGGCATTTCTTGGAAAGCTTTTTCGCTTGCTTCTCCTGGTTTTTCCTCTCCCTGAGCATTCCTCGGTGGGTTATCTTGCCGCTTGTGCCCGTGAATGGTTTCTGGATTAGAGGCGTTGTCCGTGGGACTCATCCTCCCCGTGACTGACGCTTGCATAACTAATGACATTCGGGAAGGACTAATGATATACCGGAATTGCCAGTGCTCACTGTGCTATTCGGGCTGGTTGTGCAAGCAGCCTCGTGGCCTGCTTTCGGCCTTGCTCATGTCCAAAGGTTCGGAAGTGGTACGCTTTTTATTTTTATTTTTAATATCAGATATTGAGAGCGAAGGAGAAACGCCGTTTGCAAGCTCCGCTTTCCTCCRGGGCAATTTAACAAATAGCATCGCGGGTAGGTTTCTGTGCAATGTTTGAAAGGCACCTGGAAAACCTCTTATTCTCCTAAAAATGGGCACTGAGCGGTTTAAAAAAAGAGAGTCACGGCTTGCATTGCACCGGAGAAATTTTGTGGTGGATGCTGCCGGTGCCGGCGGGTTCTTCCCGCCGTGGCCGCGACCCTGAGGCTTGCCTTCCCCGGGACACTGCGACAACTGCAGATTTTGTTAAATGAACGAGAGAAAGCAAAAATCCTGCTTCCTTAGTTTTTGTGGTCACAGAGAAAAAGCTTGATGATAGCTCAGAAATGAGAATGGAATAACTGAGTGACCCGTGCCATCGACCCTCCTTAGATCACGGTCTCATTTACGATTGAACTCTGTTAAATCACTGTCTTACCTCAATAAAAAATATTGCTGCTTCTCTCTTACGAGTGAAGTGTGTCGCTCCTCACTCATCCGCAATAGGCCCCGGGTCGAAAAGCTGGCGGTGTTGCGTGGGAGCCCCACGGAGGTGTCTGGGGTGGGGGCTGTGGGACTGATGCTGTGGGGTGGCCGTGTGGGGAGGATGCTGTGGGGCAGATGCTGCGGGGAGGATGCTGTGGGGAGGATGCTGCAGGGCAGATGCTGCGGGTCGAATGCTGTGGGGAGGCCCCGCGGGGAGGATGCTGTGGGGCAGCCGTGCAGGGAGGATGCTGTGGGGCAGATGCTGTGGGTCGAATGCTGCGGGGCGGCTTTGTGGGGAGGATGCTGCAGGGTGGCTGTGCGGGGAGGATGCTGCGGGGAGGATGCTGCGGGGCAGATGCTGTGGGGCGGCTGTGCGGGGAGGATGCTGCAGGGCAGATGCTGCGGGGCAGATGCTGCGGGGCAGCCGTGCGGGGAGGATGCTGCGGAGAGGATGCTGTGGGGCAGATTCTGTGGGGCAGATGCTGCAGGGAGGATGCTGTGGGGCAGATGCTGCGGGGCAGCTGTGCGGGGAGGATGCTGTGGGGAGGATGCTGCGGGTCAGATTCTGTGGGGCAGATGCTGCGGGGAGGATGCTGCGGGGAGGCAGTGCGGGGAGGATGCTGTGGGGCAGATTCTGTGGGGCAGCCATGCAGGGAGGATGCTGCGGGGAGGATGCTACGGGGCAGATGCCGCGGGGCAGCCGTGCGGGGAGGATGCTGCGGGGAGGATGCTACGGGGCAGATGCCGCGGGGCGGCCGTGCGGGGAGGATGCTGCGGGGTGGCTGTGCAGGGAGGATGCTGCGGGGCAGATGCTGCGGGGCAGATGCCGCGGGGCAGATGCGGCGGGTGGGATGCGGCG
>NW_020450827.1:3511228-3521001 GCF_003343035.1 Apteryx rowi | reverse complement strand
GCAGCGGCGCCGAGGCAGAGGCCGGGAGCGGCTGCGTCTTCACCGCCCCCCGGCGCTGCCTAAAAATAGGGATTTCCAGCTCCCATGGAGGAGCCCGTCCTCCTTCAGAGAAAGAGCCCCGCTGCCTTACGCTTTTTTTGCCACTGCCTGTTTATTCCAGGCTGATTCAGAGCTTGCGCTGGCGGGGGGGGGGGGGATTTTCCCCTTAATATACCGGGGGGGGTGTCCTGTTTTTATTTATTTATTTATTCATTTTTGCACAGGGCCCTTGCTCAGCATCCCGCAGGGAGCACTTCCCGCAGTCCCCGGCTGTCCCAAATYGCGCTTTCCAGCTGTGCTCCCCCARTTTGGGGGGGAGGGGGAATAGCGTTTTGTTTTTTAAGCCAGCACCTAAGCGACAACACCCAGGCTATTTGCGCGCTCGCTTTGGCACGAGACTGCTCGGCTTCGCTTCCGCAACCGGAGCGGCCCGACCTCGCAGCGCCGTGCCAATCCCGCAGGCGCTGCACGCCTCCGCACGCCCAAGCGCTCTTTGCCTCCTCCATTTTCCGCCTCTCCGTCCCCGGGACCGGCAGCGTCTCGGTGCTGGGGCGGGGGGGTTGGGGAACGGAGCCGGAGAGCGCTCCCACGACCACCGCACGCTCGGCACGCCGGCGGCTTCGCCCTTTCCCACGCCGCCCGCAGAGGGGCGGAAGGCTTTTGCGGAGGGGCGAGGGGTGCTGAGGCGCTGGGAACCGACTCGTTGGCCTTTGCGAGGGGATTCGAGGGCTGTCGGAGGCCGGCGGCCTCGCTGATGCACACGTTGTCTCCCAGCAGGCCTCCCCCGGCGTAGGGACGCGGACACCCGCCGGCGCCTGGCACCCTCCTGCGCAAGTAAGTGGGTCCCCGACATCCATCACCCCCTGGGATTTTCCTTCTTTCTTCTTCTTATTTTTATTATTATTATTATTATGGCGCMTGCGCTCATTAGGAGCGAAGCCCATCTGCCGGAGGAGCTGCGCAATTAAAAAGGCGAACGAGCTCCTCCGGCAGATGGGTCTCCGCAAACACAATTAGAGGCGGCGAATATTCCCCGGGGCTTCGCCCGAGCCCGTTTCCAGCCAGGAGCCAGGCTGCGTGTTGGAGACCGAACTGAGAGGTTGTTGTTGCGTGGTTTTTTTTTCCCCTTGCAGCTCGCTCCGGGAAGTCACATGTCTTAGCAAAGCTGCCAGCTCGATGCTTCCCCCCCCCCCCCCCCGCCTCTATTTAACCCCCTTCTTCGAGCGCCCCCAGAGCTTTTGCCCATCCAAATTTCTGACGTGTCTTTCGGCTATTTTTAACCCACCTCGGCGCTGGCTCCCAAGCGGCGAGCGCGTGGCTTGGTGCAGGAGGAGGAGAACAGCAGCCTTGGGGACAGGCTCGAGCGCGGCTCGGCCCCGGCTGCAAACAGCGGCCCTTCTCGGCCGCGAGCGACGGGTTATTTTACCTTCCCTGCTCCGCTTTTGCAAACGGAGAGGATATTTAAGCCTCTTGCCAGCTTACATAACCAGAGAGCTACGGGAAAAAAATCCCGGTTGAAAGGTATACGCTCCGAGCCATTTAAGTTACTGCTGCCTAGGTGACTGCCACGTCTAGATAAGCAGCTTGGCAGCAGCCTACCAAGGCAAAGCTTTTATTTTATTCCAATTTGGTCCATTTATTTAGAGCTTCACATTGCCATTTGCATGGCCCATTAAAGGCTCGAGCGCATCAGATGCGCTCGCGGGGTTTAATCCCCCACGGACGCGCCGCCATGCAAATCCCAGGGCCGGGAGCGAGCCCGAGCAGGGGATTGCATGCAAAAACGCTCTCCCGATCCAAAGTAGCGTCCGGCCACTACCCTGCATCTACCTAATGGTATTCGAGCAACTATATATCGGCCTCGCTGGCAGCTCGCRGCTTCAGCCACGTCTCTGTGCAGCACAAGGCGTTTTCCGCGCCAGTTTTAAGGAAGGTTGTGCAGCCCTGCGAGACGGGCCAGCGCCGGCGGACGATGCCCCGAGCTGGGCGCCTGAGCCCCACGACAGCTCCGCTCGCTTTTTCACGGAGCGCAAAACCTTAGCTAACAGGCCACCGAAAAGGTCCTTGCTTAAACAGGAAATTGTTCTTGGCTGTTTGCGCTGTTCAAGGCAATATCTCGGGCTCGACCTGTTATAGCTGGGTAAGGCTGACTTTGGGCTCACCGGGGAGGGTTAAGGAAGCCAGTCCATTAGGTTCTGCAAAAACACTCAGCAGCCAACGCTTAATTGCTCCTTGCTGTAACACAAGCCAGAAAGTGAATCTGGAGTAATTTCCACCCTCTTAATACGCCACAGCGCAGAGGCAAATGCCGGGAAATGCCCTTTCCCCACCAAGCTGGGCGGTTTAAGCGCCGCCGCCGCCGCGCTGCCCCTTCTGCGCGCTTCCTCGGGGGGCCGCGCTTATAATCCCGTCCCCGTTTGGTTTGGAGCTAAGGCAGCAGCAATGCAAACGCTCGGCGAGAGGCACGGCCCCTTCCGCCTCCCACGCCGCAGCCCCGCTGCGACCGCAGCCAAGCGTGCCCACGCTCCGCGGGGAACGCCGCACTCCCCTTCCCGGGCGAGAGGCGCCGCTGGCTGGCGCCATGGTGGTTTTTTTGGGAACAGGTGACTGTCTGGCGTTGGGAAAAGCCCCCTCCGCGGTGCCTGGCTTGGGCGCAGCGCTGAGCGCGAGGGTCRCAGCAACCCACCCTGCTTACGCCTTTGCGCTGCGTGGAGGCATCTCAAGGGGGTTTTGCTGCCGGGAGCTTGATGGGCCTTTTCCAAAGGTCTTGCRAGGGGATTTAAAAGCCTCTCTGTGCATCACGTGTTTTGCATTTCATACGGAAATAAAAGGCTCGTTAAAGTGGCATTTTATTATTGCTAGCCCGGCAGCTCCCGGAGACGCAGGGGAACCTCATAATGTCCCTGGGAGCGCCAGCGCTACAGGACCAAATAAGCAGATATTTCAAAACCCATAACTGTCAAACGCCACCGGCTATTATTTCGCTATGACCTATTGCACATAAATAGCAACTTCTTCCATTGAAGTGTCAGCGAGCGAGCGAAGCATTGAATTATATTCTTTGGGGAAAAAAACCTCCAGGTTGAGGCTGCCCAAGCGGAAACCTCAGTTTTGGCTTGCTGATCTCCACCCCCCCCCTCTCCGAACGCGAAAGCGTCTGGGAGCTCAGATCGATCCGCTCATGCGAAGGGTGGACTTCCCTACGCCTCCCTTCAGAAGTCCGTTCTCACATATCTGAAGCCTCATTTATATTGTCCGATTAGACTAACTATCACAAGCCTCGTTTATGTTGTCCAGCTGGGCAAATTAGGGTTAATGAGCTGGTTTGGGAACTTGGAAGAAGGCGAACTGTTTTCCCCCAAAGCTTTTCTTCCACTGCTGCGAATTGCAGCTCCTAGAGGAACCATGTCCATATATTGCCGAAAGCGGTGTAGGGGGTCCRGGGAGCTGCAATATATGGGGTTTTTGGGGGGGTTAATGTGCATTTGCAATCAGAGCCRTTCGCTCCGCAGCCGGGGGAATGGCACGGTTGTGCATTTCCCCGCGGCCGCGCAACGCGGCTCCTCACCCCGCCGCTGCCGTAACGGCGCTTGTGCTTGTGTCCCGCAGCCGGCGCGCCATGGCCAGGCTCCTGGCCGCCTGCGGGGCGCTGCTCCTGCTCCTCGGCCTCTGCACCGACGTCTCCCTCGCCAAGAAGGGCAAGAGCAAACCCGGCGGCGGCTGGGGCACCGGGGCCGGCCGCCAACCCAGCTACCCTCGCCAGCCCGGCTACCCCCAAAACCCCGGCTACCCCCATAATCCCGGCTACCCCCATAATCCCGGCTACCCCCACAACCCAGGCTACCCCCACAACCCGGGCTGGGGACAAGGCTACAACCCATCCAGCGGAGGAAGCTACCACAACCAAAAGCCCTGGAAACCCCCGAAATCCAAGACCAACTTCAAGCACGTGGCCGGGGCGGCGGCGGCCGGGGCCGTGGTGGGCGGCTTGGGTGGCTACGTCATGGGCCGCGCCATGTCGGGGATGAGCTACCACTTCGACAGCCCCGACGAGTACCGGTGGTGGAATGAGAATTCGGGGCGCTACCCCAACCGGGTGTACTACCGGGACTACAGCAACCCCGTGTCGCAGGACATGTTCGTGGCCGACTGCTTCAACATCACGGTGACAGAGTACAACATCGGCCCTGCCGCTAAGAAGARCAACGTGTCGGAGGCCGGGTCGGACGGCAACAAAACCGAGACCGAGATGGAGACCAAAGTGGTGACCAACGTGATCCGGGAGATGTGCGTGCAGCAGTACCGCGAGTACCGCCTGGCCTCCAGCAGCCGCCTCCACCTCGCCGAGGCCTTGCCCAAGCTCCTGGTCCTCTTCGCCGTCCTTCTCGCCATGCCTTGAGGGGGCATCTGTCCAAAACGGCCTCTCGTCCTTGCTTGTGTTTGTCTTTGGTGAAGTACCGTGAGATCCATTAGCGCTAACGAGCACCGATAACGTCTTAGAGACGCGAGACGAACGTCTTAGAGACGCGAGATGCCAGTAGTCCTCTTCCAAAGCTGTTCCCAGTTATTTCCATGGAGGCTCTACGTACCATTCAGGGCCATAAGTCAATGGGTCGCAAATTTAGGCTGCAATTTTAGTTAGTGGTCCTCTTCCAAAGCCATTCACAGTTATCTCCATGGGGGAGTCTACGTACGCTTCAGGGCCATAAGTCAATGGGATGCAAATTTAGGATGCAATTTTAGTTAGCGATCCTCTTCCAAAGCCATTCCCGGTTATCTCCATGGAGGTTCTACGTATCATTCAGGGCCAAAAGTCAACAGGATGCAAATTTAAGATGCAATTCTAGTTAGCGATCCTCTTCCAAAGCTGTTCCCAGTTATCTCCATGGAGGATCTATGTACGATGCAGCACCAAAAGTCGACGGGACTCAAATTTAGCCAGTCTTCGCTCCAGATTCACTCTCATGCCTCGTTCACACCACTTGGTGCAAGGCAGTTGCCAGTGATGGAGCCGGACACATGAGGAAGGGGCCTTCACCACGTCATCCTCTTCCTCGGAGCCGCCCTCCGCCTTCCCCGGCAGAGCTGTGCGGGAAATCCTCTTTGCTAACAAGCAACCTTTTAGCTAATCTGCTTAATATCGGTGACACTAAAATATCCTTGCCCGGGGCACGGCGCATCGTTGAGCATCGTTCCAGGTGCCGGTTGCTCGGCACGTGCGTGCCCCACCACTTTTTTGGGGATGGGGGGAAGGACAGACATGGTTTTCCAAGCAAGACCCTCGGCTGCAAGGTCGCGGAGGTCGCCCTTTTACCCTTTCCAGGCTAATTCCCCCCAAACCGCCCCCCGCGTGTACATAGAAACCAGCCCCCCGGCACCTCGCACGCAGGCAAAGAAAGGCGATTTTTAACAGCGAGACTAAAGCTCCGGCCGCTCGCCGAGTCCTACCGCCTCGAGAGCTGGTTGAACCCTGCCGGTTCGCTTTGAGCCGAGCCGGCTCTTCCGTAGACTGTTTTAAGGAGAGAAACGCTGCTGAAGGCATGGGGCGCCCGCGCTCCCCCCGGGGTGGCCGTTAAAACGGGCAACGGGGCTCGCAGGGGGAGCGAGCGCGGAGCACGAGGCTCGCTCCAGGACGGCCACGGTGAGCAGCGTCGGAAAACCCGATCCCGGGAGACGGAGGATGCTGAGAAACCACCTTTTGTGAGCGACGAGCTCGCTGCGCAGCGCTCCAGCCCGCGGGCGGCATGACTGCTCCTCTGGCTCTGGCGGATGCTGATGCAAAGGCCCTGTACATAACCTGTAGCTATATGTAAATCTATATGCAAAGCCACGCTTGTCGAGGTGGTCGCAGCGAGTATCTAATATATATTGTGTATTTTTTTTGCAAAGCACTGGATGACACCGTTATCAAACCACCCTAAGCTGTTTCTGCTTTGGCGTAAGCTAAATGGAGGTATATATATATATATATTGTATAGAAATCTTTCAGAACCTTCACCGTAAAAGCAGGACTTTGAAGTCACGCGTACTTTGTGATATGAGGATGTTTTGTAAATTTGTAACGGCGCATGTACTAAATTTTACGTTCCAATACTTTTATAAATGTTCGATGTCTGGTAAAAATTAAAATCAACAAAGCAAAGACGCAAGTCGGTCTCCTTCACGCACGCTTTCCTTAGCTCTTGGGCCTTTCCGCCTCTTGAATCTCCCTGTCCCAAGCAGCAGCTATACCCCTGGACCATCCAAGCGTTTTTTTTTATAAAAAAAGAAATAAAACCAATGCGATGATTAGGGAGAAGGGTTTCTTCTCCCCACACAGAGCGAACAACCCATTCATACCTTGCATTTCAAGTATATACTTCATTTTTGGCCAACAAAAGCGTTTTTACGCTTGCTGTTTCGGTGGAGATCAGCCCATAGCAACGCACGCCCAGCYCCAAGCCGTGCTTTAATTAACACCACGAGAAATTCCAGTCTCCCGTAGTTCCTAAAGCAGCGCCGTTGCTCTGTTTTGAATGGAATAAATGAGTTCAGCATTTAGAATAAATAAATAAAATTTCCAGGAATAAATACCCTTCGGGATTATTCACGGCCGCAAACGGCTTGCTCAAAGGGGAARCCCAACGGGTGCAAGAGGGAGGTCGGGTCCGGAGCTCGCCGAGGTGCCCTGCACGGCACCAAAACGGGAATAAGGCGACGACCTGCACGGCAGGGGGGGAACGAGCAGCTTTTACTATTTTTAAAGGCAAACAGGGAAACTGGGGGGGAAAAAAAGCGCAGAGTCCGACTTCAGCCAGCGCCGGTATCGGCACGAGCAGTCCCGTATCCCCGTCCGGCTGGTGGAAGCGGTTCAAGTTGATCATTCACCAGGATGGAAAAACGCCTGGAACAAGCTGCGCGGAGCTCGTTTCCAAAATGAGGTCATGGAAAAAGGAGGGAGAATTAAAAAAAAAAAAAAAAAAAGTCACGCTCCCACACTTTGCATTTTCCCTGTGCAAAAGCGATAAAAAAGACCTTTTTAGTCTTTTTATCCCCCTCCAACCTGGCCCGCAGCCGTTGGATGCAAACCGGCAGAGAGAAGGACGCGGTCTCTTCCTTCAGCCCCGGGCTCAGAGGCCCCGTCTCCACCTGGGAGAAAAAAACCTCCCGAAATCAGCCCTGGGCAAAGCATTTTTCTTTTGCTGCCGCTCATCCCCACCTGCCGGCGCAAGCAGTGATTTCGGTAACGCGAGCACGGCGCCGGCCGCCTGCGCGGGGCCCTCGGGGACGGTCAGTCCCGGCCGGCCGCGAGAGCCCGAGCGCCCCGAACGGTCCGTTTTAATGGCCAAATTAATTGCTCCGTATTTATTGGAAAATGCACCGAATCCCACCTGTGGGCCACCAGGACCCTCTAAGCCAAACAAGGGATAAAGGAGGGAAAGCACCGGCACGAGAAAAAGAAGAAATAAGCCCCAAAGTGCAATAGTTTGGGGGGGGAATTTGGGGGGGGGGGGTGGAGGGAGCCCCAAATCCGCAGAGCCGATTTGCAAGGAGCAAGCGGCGGCCTCGGGTGGAAATCCGAGCATATCCGTGCACCGTGCATATCCCGAACTGGGCACATCCGAATATTTAGAGGACGCGCTTCGGCGGGACGGCGGCCGCGCGGGCAACAGCTCCATCTCTCGTCGAAGCCGGGACCCGGCGCCACTGGCGATGTTTTCGCCGGGCGCTCGCTGCCGAATCGCCCGTGCTTTGCAGCGCGCGCAGGCCCCTGCTTGCTCAGCGGCTCGTGACCGGCGCGGCCCCGAAATTTCGGGAGCGGCTCTTTTCCGAGCAAAACACGCCAAATCCCCCGGCCTCGCCGGGATGCTTCCCCATGCAGCACGCACAAGCTTTTGGGGGCAAAACCTGGCTAAACGCAGAGGAGGCATTTCCCCCTCTCCCTCCTCCGTCCCTGGCACTTTTCCCTGCTCATCCCTGCGTTTCCCTGCCTGCTTTTCCATATCCAGTGCGGTTAGAGCCTCCTGCGGGGCTGGACAGGGATTGCAAAGATCAAAGCGTTGCACAAAAGGTTTGGTCCCTGTTATGGAAAAGGGCCAAGTTTAGCCAATGCAGGCTATAATTTTTGCATTTTTGTGTTTGTTCTCAACAAACATATTTAAAAAAAAAGCCCCAAACCCCAACTCTGTGTGGCAGCAGCAGCTATACTGGCTCAGCCTGGTGTATCCGGGCTCCCCCCCCCAGCAGCCAGGATCACGGATGCCTCCCGGGCTGGAGGCTGCGGGAGCACGGCCCTGAGGGCCTCCGACACCCTCGCGCTCGGAAACACCGAGAAAAGCCCTCCCGAGCCAAAGCACGCCGGCAAAACAGAGCCATCGGCGCTGCAGAGCCGCGGGCGGCAGCCCCCCGCGGTTATCGGGAATCGCTCGGCGCCAGCGGGCGATAAATGCAGATAAAGCAGCTCTTGCTCTCGAGCCAGAGGTCAAAAACTCTTCCAGGGACGTTATAAGGAAAAATGGGGGGGAAAAAAACCCTAACTCGACATGAGACAATCCGTTTGTGGAAAATCAGGCTCAAAACTGCTTTGGCAGGGGACTTACCGCTGGAGCAGGATGATCGGGGCTGAGCACGCGTTTTTCCAGTATCGCCAATGCTTTGCTGGGCTCATCTTCGCTGTCTTCCTTCGTGGCGTCGGTTGAGCTACGGCAGCTGATAAACTGGGTTTCCTGGTAAGGTTTAAGCAGCCCAGAGAGCGAATAGAGAAGAAAATGCAGCATCCAGAGGTTAAAAAATAAAAAAACAGTGCATCGGAGAGGCTCTGCATCGGGCTCCTCCGCCCGGGAGCCGCAGGGGAAGCAATGGCCAAGCCAAGCTGCAGGAGAGAGCAAACGCGAAGCACCTGCGGAGGGGAAACGGCCCCGGCAAGGGCGAATCCCCCGGCTGCGGGGGGGATGCTGAAGGTTCGTGCAAGCTGGGTCAGGGGCGAGGAGGAGGAGGCAGCCGGGGGGGTTTCATGCCCCAAGCTGGAGATTTTTCAGCCCGGCAGGGTGCTAACGCGTGGGAAATTCGGCGCAATTTGCAGCCCGAGCAAGGGAAAAAGCAGGAATATGACACAAAACACACGGGAGTCTCAAGGCAAAACTTTATTGCAAGCGCGAGGTTCGTTTTCCAGAGCCCGTTTTGCAGGCAGGGAGGCGGAACGGCCGGCGGCGAGCTCGGAGCGGGGATTGCGGGGCGCCTGCCGCTCCCCTGCTCGAGGCTCGGCCGCGTCCTCGCTCTTCGGCACCAAGCAAACTAAGAGCAAATATATCCCATCCGTAAAAGAGCTCTGCAAACCCTGCAAGCCCGGGAGCGAGTCCCTTCTGCCTGGGTCCCGGCTGCTCCCGGTGCATCTCCAGATGGGGGGGGTGCATTGTTCCCTGGCAGGGCACGGTGCAGGAATTTTCCCACCCAAAATCCGTAGAGGGAAAGCTCCCGTGGGGAAGCACTGCTGCAGACGCGGCGGCTCGCTGGTGGGCAGCGACTTTCCCAGGCGCGGGAAAACAGGCATCCTGCGAGCATCCGCTGCTCCCGCAATCCCCCCCCGTTGCATCCAACCCCCGAAACGCCCCATCCCAGCGATCCAGGATGCCCGGAGGCTCCCACGGCGCTCAGCGCAGGAGGCCACAGCCGACGAAGCAGAGGGCCGGCGCCAGCAGCAGCAGCAGCGGCAGCGCGGTGCCGCGGCGCTCGGCGGCTCGGCTGGGGGGGCTGCG
>NW_020450827.1:3506730-3511023 GCF_003343035.1 Apteryx rowi | reverse complement strand
CCGAAAGCTCCGGCCCGGCTGCCGGCTCGGCCGCGGCGGCCGGCGGCGGCGGCGCAGAGGAGGGCGAGCAGCAGCATCGCCGCCCAGCGCCGGGCGTCGCGGGGTCTCATCCTGCCGGACCTGCGAGAGGGGCACAAGGCGGGGGACGGTGAGCCCTCGGGTGCTCCCCGGCACGAGGTGCCGAAATCCCCGCGGCGTGGCGCCGTGACGCCCCTCGGCTTTTCGCCCCCCGGCCGAAAAGCGACGGGGGGGACTCGATGCAAAGGTTTCCTGCCGCCGGCCGGCTCCTGGCGCCCGCGGCGCGGCCGGCACTGAGCAAACAGCCTCTTTGTGCCCGAGCTGCTGAGCCATCGCCGCCCCGGCGCCCGGCCACGCTCGCAAAACCCCTTTTGAAAAGAGCTGAGCGCCCCGGAGCCGGGACAGGCCCAAAGTGCCGGCGGCGTCAGCGTTTCTCCGTGCCCCCCCCCGGGCGCGGGACCCTGCCCGAAGCCCCCCCCGGACAGCAGGCAGCAGGAGGAAAATGCAAACTTTCCCCCTTTCTATGACAATTTGCCTTATTTTGGATGCGTTAGAGGACTCGCGCCTCTAAATAACATCTGGCAAAATCCCTTTTTTCGGAAAGTCCGGAGAAACGCCTCAGTCCCCATTCCCGGTGCTTAAGGGCAAGTCTCCATCCTTCCTCGCTCGCCTGGCCGGAGCCGCGCGGCACTGGGGCAGGAGCCCCGCGGGAATTGCTGCTCGCTCCCTTTTTCCTTTCCTTTCCCCATGTCCTATCCTCCCCCAAAGCCCCTAAATCCATGCAATCGCATCCCCAAGCCGGCAAAATGCCAGCGCCTGAGCCGGACGCTGCTCCCAGCTCAGGCATGAGCCAAAACGCTCCAGTTTAAGCAAAACCGCCCGCAATATTTCCCATTTTTCCCACTTTTCCCGTTGGTGCCAGCCCCCGGGGTGCGAAGCCGCCCTTACCCCTGCTCGCGGGGCCGCGCCGGCGTTGGGGCGTCCCGGGGCGCCTGCCGTCCCGCCGCGTCCCGCCGCGTCCCGCACGCCTCTCCGAGATTTTTGGCCGGCGCTCGCCGGGGATTAGGGTTTTCCCGGCTGACAAAGCCGCGGTGCCGGGCGAGAGACAAACAGAGCCGACGTCACGCGCTTCCCCCCCTGCAGAGGGGCCAGCCTCCCGCTCGGCCGCTTAAAACTCCGGAGCAAAAATCCTCGCCCCGATCCCCCAGCAATTCCCTTGCATTGCTCCAAAACCGCGGCTCGGAGGCGTCGCCCCAGCAATCGCTTTTCCGGGCGGTTTTTGCCCCGGCGCTTGCAAAGCTCCCAGGAAGGATCAGTCGGTGCAATCGCAGCTTTCTCAGTAGCATTTCTATCCGCAAAGTGCTTGATTTTCAACAAAACGGGCTCTAGGTCGCGCGCGCTTGCGGCACGCCACGGGCCGCTACGTGGGGGTCGAGAAAGGAAGCGACGCCCAAGCCGGCGTCCAAATACGTAAAAAAGCATTTGTCGCCGTACGCTACTTTCCGGCAACGCGGCCGCGGGGCATGGAAAAGGTCCGTGTAAAAGGTACCGTTACAAAAGTTATAAAGACACGTTGCAAACCCCCCCCAGACACCCGACGAGAGGGAGGGGGGGCACCGCAGGTTTAGCTCGCCGCGACGTACAAAACGGTATCGCTAGCGGCGGGGAGGTTGTTCCGGGCGCCGTGAAGAAAACTCCCTCCTTCCCCGCTCCTGCTTTCCCTGTGCACCAGGGGGGAAAAAAAAAGCCTCGGAGCAGTTTCGACGACGCACGAAATTACGCTCGGAGTCCAAAAGAACGGGAGGAAAAGGATTCCCGGGCAGGTTTGTGCTGTTGTATCGGGATCGGGCCCCACGCACCCTCCGAAATCCGGCTCGGCGCCGCGGCAGCTTCTTCCCGACGGCCCTCGGGAGCAGCTCGGTGCTGTGAGCCCGTCCTGCACGTGCTATTTGGCATGTTATGTCCACCAGCGAGGTTTTTACATGGTTAAATCCACAGTAAAATTAGTGCAAACGAGAAGGGGGGGCCGGGGCGGGGGGGGTTAAGCCAGCGGCCGCGAGCGGGAGAGAGGAGCAGAGCCGTCGGCGAGCGACGTTCAACGCCGAGTTCTGCGTTCGGCAGCGGCCCCTCGCGAAGGCGCCGGGGACCCTTCTCCGAGTCGCGCGGCTACGAAAAGCTTCCCGTCACCTGCCCATTATTGCAAGTAGAAATGTGCTTTTTTGCTTTGTTTTAAATGGAGGAAGGTATTTGTGCTGTTTTGCCACCCTCGCGTGGCGGCCCGGCGGGGTCTCCTCCGGGAGCCGGGCGCGGGAATGTTCCGCCGAACGCGGCCCCGGCTCCCTTCGAGCAACCCCGGCCGCGAAATCACCGCAAAAAGCGGAAAGAAGCAGGGAAAAAAAGCATTCGCCGAGCAGGAAGCCGCCAGGGATGCTCCGAGCGGGAACGAATAATGGGATACGGGTGCGGGGCAGAGCTGCTGCAGGGGTTAAAACGCCCGTTCCCGCGCCGGCAAGCGCCCGGCATCCCTCTCCCTCCAATTTCCCGTGCGCCGTGCGGCCGCGGGCAGCGGCACGGAGATGCGAAACGGCGACGGCAGAGCCACCCTCCGCCCCGGCAGCCCCGAGCGAAGTGGCTCGGACGTCGCTCCGGGGCGGCAGCTTTTCCAGCGGCGGGAGGGTTTTGGGGGGGGGGGGGGTGAAATCGGCTCAGACGCGTTTGCTACAGTACGGCCTTCGCGCAGATTCGGGAAGAAACCCGGAGCCGGGGAGGCGCGCGGCTGCCGGTGGCTTCACATCGTCGTCGGCCCTTCGGAGATCTCTTCCAGCCTCTGCTCGATCATCAGGCGGAGGACGGAGTATCTGCGAAAGAAGGGGAACGGAGAGCCGGGGCACGCGGAAAGGCACCCGGGCGCCGGCGAGCTCCGCGGCTCGACGCGCCGGGGCTGAGCACGGGCCAGACCTCATCACACGCCGGCTCGGGGGGGGCGCGGGAACAAGCCGCGCCGGGGCCGGGAGCTCCCGTCACGCCGCCGGCAAGCGCGGGAACTGTTTCGGCATGCCGGGACGGCTGCCGCACGGCACTTTCTCCCTTGCAAAACCTTTTTCTCCCCTGCAAAAACCTTTTTCTCCCCTGCAAAAACCTTTCCCTTCGGCATCTCCCCTCCGAAACGAAATCTCAGCCCGGGCGCTGGGCGGCTCCCGGCCGGGCCAGGGCACCTACTTGCGCATGAGCTTCTTCACTTCGCGGTCTTCCTCCTCCTGCAGCTTCTGGATGAAGCTCCTGAGGACGGGCATTTCGAATTTGATGTACTGGGCCACCTGCAACGGGGGACGAGAGAGGGAGCGGCGCCGGGCTGCCAATCCCGCGCAAAGCCGCTCCCAAAAATCCCACTCGGAGGCGGACGGATCGGACGGACACATTTTGCGCATTCGGACCTTGCATTAAAGCTATTTTAAGCCCAGACGTAGCCAGGAGCACCCGATCCGTCCTCCGACGGCCGCCGCTTTTCCAACCCAGCGGCGCCGGGGGTCCGGACTAGCCGGCAGGTGGCATGGAAGAGCCGTTCCCCACCGGAAGCCTTTCCCCGGCTGGGGGAAAAATCTAAAAAAAGCCAATTCTGGTGAGCGAGAGGAGCGCGGGGCTCAGGCAGCGCAGACTCCCTGCCTGGTTTGCGGGACTCGGCCTTTTTCCAAGCACGGTGAGGACCAAAAAAAAAAAAAACCCCAATCCCAATTGGATCAAAAACATCTCCTTGGGCTTCTTTTCTCATTTCACCCTTCCGCTGGATTTGGGGGATATTCCCCCAGTTTTCCAGCGCCGACTGCAACACGAGCCTCGGCAGGTAGCTGCGATGACGGGGCTCATCCGAAGGCGAACGGCTCCCGCCGGCGCCGGCAAACTCACGTCATAGGTGACTTCTTCCACCTGGTCCTTCTCCATGAGGAAGACCTTGGCGACCTGCTCGCAGGGGCCCTGCAGCACGCGGGCGATGAGCGGGTAGTCGGTGGCCCGCAGCTTCTGCTTCTCTGCAAGGCGAGCGAGGCGGCGGCTTCCGGAGCCCGCAGCGGGGTTTTTTTCCCGCCCGGCGAAGCCGCTGCCGGATCGGTGCCGGATGGATCGGCGCCGTTTCCCATGGACTTACCGCCGCTGGTGTGGACGACGTAGAGGGCGAACTCCTCCGCCGAGTTTTCGATCTGCACGGAGGCGCGGGGACGGGGAGGAAGGGTCGGTGTTGCGATGCTGGATTTAACACAACCCCCCCCAAACCCCCAAAAA
>NW_020450827.1:3500965-3506415 GCF_003343035.1 Apteryx rowi | reverse complement strand
GAGCCCCCCCCGCTTGCCTTGAACTTGTTGAGCAGCAGCTTGAGCACCTGCGGCGCCGTCATGGTGCTGTTGATGCGCACGTTGGTGACGGAGCCGTACGCCGGCGTGAACACGGACGTCTGCGGGCCGCCCCCGGGTCGCCATGCATTATATATATATATATATATTTTTTTAATATATAAAAAATTCATAAATATTAAAAAATATATATATTTTTTATGATTTTTTTTTTCTCTTTGCAAGGGCGCCTCACCTTGTGGTTGTAGAAGTGGCCGTTGATGGAGAAGCGGTGGCGCTTGAGGCGCCGCTGCTCGCCGGCCGTCCGCCCGCTGCCCCGGCGCCGCACGCCCACGTCGCTCCGCGTGCGCATCAGCTGCGGCAGCTCCTCCGGCGGCGCCCTGCCCTCGCCGGCGCCTGCAAGAGCTCAGCTCCGCACCGGGGCCGCCGGGAACGCGGGCTTTTCCCGGCACCGCGGGCGCAACCGGCCTCTTTGCTCGGCTCCGGGGCGGCAGAAACCCGCGGGGCCTCCGAGACCCCGATCCCCCCCTAAGCACCACTGCCGGCGTGGAGACACAAACCTCCGGCTCAAAAACAGGGACAAACCGACTTCCCTGATTACTTTTTTTAAACCCAGAACGGATTTAAATCACCGATTTCAACTACCGCAGCCACGGGCTCCTCCTCGCGCACCCCCTGAAGGAGGTTATTAATCCATCATTACTGCCCAAATCCGGGCGACCACTTGCATCAAACCTCCCCCCCCAGGGACCGAAGCTCCTGAGTCGCTTTTCCATCATTTAGCTCCTTTTTCCCCCTCTTGAACGAGGGCAGGAAAACGAGGGCAGCGCTCGGGAGCTCGGCGTGGAAACCGGCCCGGAGCCCGATTACTGCAAACGAGCCGTTCCTCCCGTTTTAACGACCCGCTCGGGCGCAGACGGTTTGATCCGGAGCCGCCTCCGCACCGGGAAGCCCTGCTGCGCGCGACAGGTCTCGAAAGACGCTAAAACGACCCCAAAAAAAAAATCACTCCCGGGCTATTTCTGCATCCAAACGCCTTGCAAACGCGGAGCAGCAGCAGAGCCGCGAGCCAACGGGATCAGCCGGCTCCTAGCTGCCTCCGGGGCTCATTTCCATAAGCACCAAGAAAAGGAAAAAAAAAGGGTTTTTTTTTACGCAGACGGGTGGGAAAAGCCCGGAGGGAAGAGGAAGGCCAGGAAGAGCCGCCCCCGGCGTTTCTTGGAGCGAAGCCGCCAGACAGTTTTCCGCCCCGTCACATCCTGGGTTTCCTCGCTGCAGCGGAGCGCCAGGGCTTTGAGTGAGCTCGGGAAGTCCCAATTTTCAGGACTTTGGACGGCACATGGGGATTTCGGATTTTTTCCAAAGGTGAGCGAGGGTGTTTGCGAGGAGGAGGGAGGAGGACGCGGCGCGACGGCCTCCGCGGAGGTCGCCTCCGTGCCCACGGCACGGCCGGGAGCCGGGACACCCTATATTTTAGCCGATCCTTGCAAAACCCCCTTTTCCACCTCCTCGAACCGACCGGCTGGCGCAAACCCCGAGAAACCGGCCCCGCATCCCAGCGGGGAGCATCCCGCTGCCTCTCACCCGTGCCGCTCGCCGGAGCCTCCGTGTCCGTAACCCGGATATCCGGCAGGGCGCTGGGCTTCAGCACGGAGCTGGGGGGAAGAAAAAAGCCGGAGACGCCGTTACCACGCGGCGCTGCCGAGGAAACGAGAGCCGTAACGAATTCCCACAGCTCGCCGTTTCGGCTGGCATCAGCAAAGGGGAAGCGCGGGAATCGGGAGGGAAAGCGCGGGAAAAGGGCCGGGCTTTGGGGTAGAAGAAACAAGCCGCAGCGGTTAGATCTCAGCTGACCGCTGCCGGAGTGGGGGGAAAACGTCCCCAGGGAAAACGCCGGGCGACCTCAGTTTTCCCACGGGTGCGATTCAGCCCTTCGGCAGCATCGCAACCACGGGCCGCTCCGGGAAAAAGAAAGAAAATCAATCAAAATTCTTCTGTTCGACCAAACTTAGAGTTATCAGGCTCTACTTGGCGAAGCGAAACCGAGCCGCTTTATTTTGCGCTTGCCCTTTTCGGGCTGTTGGATATCGGAGAGGGGGGGGGAAAAAAGGAAAAAAAAAAGGGCGCACTCACCCGTGGGCGCCCAGGTTGCAGCCCGAGTGCCAGGAGGAGGAGGAGGGCGGCGGGCGGATGCGCTGGTTGTCGTCCTGCATCTGCAGGCGGATGGGCCGCCGCAGCCCCCACGAGATGTTCAGCAGCCCCTCCACCACCAGCTCGCCTTCCTCCTGCGGCGGGGACGGCAAAAATATACGTATAATATGTCATTTTATACATTTTACATATTTTTTAAATATATATATAGGAAAAAAACTGATGGTGTCGTGCTCAAAAATTAATGTGCGTCGCCAATCGCTGTGCATTTTGCCGCCGCACGTTTGCGCCAAAGCAGCGTTCCCGCGGATCCCGCCGAGCCCCGAAGCGCCCGGCTCGCGTTCCCCCCCCTCCCCGATTTCTCACCTCCCGGTGCCGCAGCTGCAAGTTCTGCCCTTCGTAGTAGATGTTGTAGGTCTTGAGGTGCAGGAGCAGCTCATTCCTGCAAGGCGAGAGGAGCCAGGCTGCGGCGAGGCGGGTCCGGCCCCCCGGGCACGTCGCCCGCGCCGGAGCGATGCCTCGGTTGGGGCAAATCCGGGTGCTTTTCCCTCCGCCGGAGCAGGAGACCCGCTGGGGCCAACTCCTGCCTCCTTTGCAAGCGAAACTCTAGTTCAGCAGAAATCCTGTTCTGCCCAAACCGAAAGCTGGGAGAGCAACTGTGATATGGCTCTTATATTAAAAAAAAAAATCAAAATCGCTTAAACAACCTCCCAGGGCCTTTTTTTTTCTTTTTTTTTTTTAACGAAAGCTGCCGCTTCTCGCGTCGGCAGGGCTTTTCCTTCCGCGATTCGATGGCGCTAAGGAACAAATAAATAAATCAACCGCCGGCGAGCGGGTGCCTTTCCGTATCGTCAGCATCTTACTTGGAAATGTACTTGTCCTTTCCGCAGGGGACCAGGTATTCCCGGCTGCCGAAATCCATCCTCGTGCTCTTCTTTCATGGGGAGCGCCGAGCTGGCCGGCGGCGCGGGAAGAGGAGAGAGAGAGAGAGGCCGGAGCGGCCGCCGTTAGCCGCCGGGAAAGCCGCCGCCGCTCGCACCGGCGCCCGGGAAAACGCTCCGGACGCCGCGGGAACGAGGCGGCCGCCGGGGATCAGATAAGGCGAGAAGCGCTTGCAAGCGCGCTGGAAATTTAATACGGGCAGGGATACGCTTACGGGAACATTTGCATCCCCAGCAGCCTCCGTTCCCGCGCCGGCAGGGCCGCGCGAGGCCCCGGCGGGATGCGGGTCTGCGCCGCTCTTCCCGCACGTGCGGCATTCGGGAGCCGCCCTGGCTTGAGGGAACTTAAACTGCAGCTTTAAGGCGGTTTTAGCACCGGGAAAAGGCTTTTCAGGCCACGCTCCATCGTGTTTTTGCAAAAGTCCTAGCGCAGACCGGCTTTAACCTGCCCGAGGTCTATAGGGGCATTAAATACACCTTTAATACTGCTATAATATACAATTTAACCGATTTTTCATGCCCGAGGGACAAGGCGCCTCCGGAGGAGCTGACCTTGCCCTCCTTCCCAACAGGAAAGGGAAACCGAGGCAGGAAAGCAGCAGAGCTGTAAGCACAGAGCTTGCTTTCCGCCCACACCGGCTTTTTTTCCCCCAAATCCCCCCCGGAAACAAGCCCCGTGCCACAGAAAACGCGCCCGGCTAAATGACATGCCCAAGGCCGTCCGTAAAACCGGTGTCGGAGCAAAGAGGCGACCCTGCCGGCTAAAACCTTACCGGAGCGGCAACCTTATATCCCCCGCGGGGCGATAAATAATATATCGAGCGTACGGTGCAAAGTAAAAAAGAAAAAGAAAATAAAAAGAAAATAAAAAGGAAGCAGGAAGCCCCCAGCACCGGCGCTTTGTCTTGCAAAAGCAGAAGAGAAACTTGCCGACGAGAAAGCAACGCCCGACGCGGCGGAAAAGCTGCCAGGGCGCCGCGGGGAGGAGGCGACGGGGGGGGGAAATTCCTGCAGTTTACCCTTAAAAAAAACGTTCTGCGCGTCCCATAGGGGCGACGACCCTCTGCCCCCTTCCTTGGCGGTTTTAAAATGCGCCCAAGAAAAACGAAATTACGCCGCTCCTCGGCGCGTGCAAAACTGCCGCCGGAAATCACAGGGGGGTGGGAAAAAAAGGACTAAAAAAGCGGCTGAATGCTCCCCCAAATTATCGGCGGCAAAGCCTTCGGCTCGGCGGCGGCCCCGGCGGGAGCAGCCGAATCACTTGCCGCCCGCGAGACCACGTTGGGGAAGCGCCAAGGGGACAGTAAATCCGGCCGGGATGGGCCAGAGGAGCCGGGAGCCGCCGGGTCAGGAAGCGCCTTGGCCCCGGCCCTGCACGAGCCCCGTTTCCTGCTTCCCGCCCCTGCACTCGCCGCAGCTGGCGCCTCAACTGGGCCGAATTCAGCTTTTATTTTATTTTTTTTTTAATGAAAGAAATAAAATCGATTCCCCCTGCACACAGCGCCAAAGCGCCTCCGCCGGGGCCGCGGCGAGCTGAGCCCGGCGAGAGCTCGGAGGCAGCCGAGGAGGCCGGGGGGGAGGTAGGGCAAAATAAAAGGTCAGTTTGCAAACGTAAAAACCCGGCTGGACTATTTGGGGCGCGCGGCTGGGGGGCAGGGAGGTCCCGCCGGGAGCGAAGAGGCGTCCCGAGCCGCGGGTCCGAGGCGCGAAGGGAGAAGGGCACCAAATAAGAAAGGTCTTGCTGGCAGCAAAGCAAAACAAACAAAAAAGAGATAAAAAGTGCATTTTTCAGGGCGTTTTTGCTTTCCGGACTCCTCGCCGGCACGGACGGCCCGGGCCCAGCTCCAGCACGCCAGGCTGTTGCGGAGCGGCCAACGGCCTCTCCCGGCTCCGCAGGGGACTGTGGGAATATCCCGCTCCCTGGGGAGGATGGGGAAGCTGGAAAACCCGCGTTTCGAACGCCGCCCGGGGTTTAATGAGTTTTCCCGGGATGGCTGAGGAGCCGCGAGAGCCTCCGAGTAATTCACCCCGCGAGCCGCCCTCGGCCGCTCGACGCCTCGTGCCGGGCGGCCGCGGCTCGTTCTCCGGACGAGCTCTCCCCAGCCGCGGCCTTCCTTCAGCTCCAAGGTGCGGCGGTGCCATTGTTTTCCAGGGCCTATTGTTCCGCAGCCCGGCTGCTTCGGGAGGGAAAGGGAGGAAGAGCAGAGCGTGCCGGGGATGAGAGCGGCGAAACGAGCTGGCGGGTCTCAGCGCGGGCGCCGCAGGGCCGGCGGTGGGGCGCGCGACCCCCCTGCAGCCGGCGCATCCCGGGGCGGGTGGCGGCGCTGCCACGACGCCTCG
>NW_020450827.1:3424192-3500275 GCF_003343035.1 Apteryx rowi | reverse complement strand
GGGGCGGAGCGGGGCGGAGCAACGCGCATCTCCGCGGGGGGGCAGCGCGCATCTCCCCCCTCCCCCCCCCGCCCCGCGCGGCCGCGGACGCTCCGGGCCGGAGGGAGGTTGAAGCCGGGGAAGGAGGGCAGGGACGCGCTCGGGCACACGGGTGAGCCCCGGCACCGGGATCCCAAAGGACACCCCGTCCTGGGTGCCAGGTTGGGATTCCCAAAGGATGCCCCCGCTCTGGCTCCTGGTTTGGAGTCCAGGACCAGGATCCCGAAAGACACCCTGTTTCCAGCCCCCATGTTGAGCCCTGGGGCTGGGATCCCAAAGGACACCCCATCCCGGGCGCCAGGACTCGGTTGCCAAAGGACATCCCATTTCGGACTCCTGGTTTGGGCCCTGGGACCAGGTTCCCAAAGGATGCCCCAGCTCAGGCACCTGGGCTGGTCCAAGGACCCAGATCCCAGAGAACACCCCGTCTCTGTGATCAGGTTCCCAGAAGACGCCCCATCTCCGGCACCCCCGGCAGGCATGGCGATGCCGGCTGGCTCCGAAGCGGCTCCCGCTGGGGCAGCCCAGGGATGCAGGCAATGTACCACTACAGGGTGGGTTCAGAGGAGCAGTGCTAAGTGCTGCCAGGATATTCAGTATTCCAGAAGAGCAGCCGCATGCGGACACATCCCTCTCCCTTTGTCTGGGCCTGACCTTTCCCTGAGCTTTGTGCCTTCTTGGGCTTTTTTTTCTCTTTTTTCTTTTAAGGAATTTGGCTAGAAACGGCCCACACCGGGCGAAAAAAAAGCAAGAAATCAGCTAAACAGCTGGTTTAGCAAAACAAGCAAGTCTTCACAACCGCAGATTGTCGCCTGCCCTCTTTTTGCCTTTTTTTTTTAAAAGTTTGTATGTAAAACACGAGCTCCGGAGGAGCCGCTCGGCTCGGGGAAACACGGACTTTGCGACGGCGAGCCGGGAAGAGGGTTATTATTTATATTCCAGCAGCATCGCGGAGGCCGCGCGGCGCTCAGAGCCCCATTGTGCGGGCGGCGAGCGCCGGGGGGAAGCGGGGCCGCGGCGCGCAACGGGGCTCAGCGCCGGCCGTGGCGCTCGCCGGGGGCTGGAAAAAAGCGGGGTGTTATCCGGGGGCGGCCCCGGGGCAAAGGAAACCTGGGAATTTTGAGCAACTTCATTTTGAGCAACTTCTGGGGCGAGCGCGCTGCCTGCGGCGGCTCTCGCAGCCTGGTGCCGCCGCGTTTGCTCGAGCTCTGAGGCGAAAACAAGAAAATCTTTTTTCTTTTTCTCTTTTTTTTTTTATTAGAAGGAATGTGACGGGCTCCTGCCAGATGAGGACGGCATCCAAACCGCAGGAGCGCCTGCCAGCTATTCCTCCTCCTCGCCCGAGCAGCAGATGTGGGGTCTGGCCCGAGGGGAACCAAGCCCCCGCGGAGGAGACGCCCGTGTTTCGGCCCCGCCACCCCCGTTTTTCGGCGGCCCCGGCAGCCCGAGCGCCCCTCTGCTGCGGCCCCGAGTCCGAGGCCCCATTTCAGCCGTTCCAGCCCCCAACACCCCAAGCTACGGGGCAGCGAAAGCCCAACGTCATCCCGCGGTTGGACACGGGCTGGGGGGCGTCCGGCAGCCTCCCGCCACCGCAGGGCAAGAGCTGCGGCTGCTTTCGAGCCCTGCGCTTGCCCCCAGTCCCTATTCCTGGAAACGTGGTCGCTGTCCCCGTATTCCGACCTGCGTGCCCGGTAAGGTGAGCTGGGAGGGGTTTTGCTGGTGAATAACAAATCCGCTCGATCCGCCTGCTCCACGGCGGCGGCGGATACGCGGGGATCCAGACCGAGACCGGCAGGCGTGAGCAGCTAAGGGAAAGGCCCAGCTCGAGCCCAGCTCAAAATGAAACGTGGAGTCTTACATTTCTTTAAATGTGTAACTTAAATGTCTCATTTTCATGAGCACAATTGTTCAAGTACATACAAGTGGCTCATTTCAGGCTGGACAGTTTTTGGTCACTCTGGAAACGCTTCATTCCCAAGGGACAGATTGGGGGGGAAGGAAAAGCCCTTCGCTCTGCATGGAGGCAGTTAATGCAGTAAAGAAAAAAAAACCCAACTGTTTCCAGAGCTCTGACCCAGCAAAGGATTAATCGGGATTAAGATTAGAACCGTTTTCATCCCAGCTCCCAAATCCAAACCCATTTTATCTCAGAAATGATTAAAAAACCCTTGCCCTGAGCGATTTTAAACACCTGTTAGACCTGCTTCGGTACCAGGACATCTAGTTTCACTCCCTCGTTCTTGCCCCTTTAGATGTTTTTTTGCCATTTTTCTTCCCATCTGTAGCCCAGGGGACTAAGTTATCTTTGGATAGTCCCTGTGGGCTAAACCTGAATTAGGAAAGGTATCAGGTAACTTAATTCCTCTTAAAATCAAGAGGGGGTTTAATCCGCCTTGAAAGACAACAGACAGAGCTGTCAAATTCTTATTTACAGAGTAATAAAGAGGCTGAACAGTCATCTAAACTGTGGCTTTTCCAAGCAAATCAAGGAAACGTTAATGTGTCTTTGTGGTAAAAGCTCCGGGCTGGAAGGGTAGGGATGGCGGCCGAGGACCAAATTTCCATCGCTACAGCAAGGACTGTGAGCGAGAGCGTGGCAAAATCCCTTCCGTTCACGTTCTGCTTCGGGAAAGGGATCCTCTCCCGGTGTGTTTTCGCATGGCGCTTGCTACAAAGAGATGCTACTCTGGAGAAGTTAATTCTTTAAAGTTAATGCTAACATCACCGGGATTCCCAAGCTATCGATTCTACGAGGATTTTTGAAAGCAAGTATAACAGCACGCTGCCAAGTTGCATCTATGCCCGCGTTTATTTATACTGAACAGCTTTAAAAATACAGAATAAAATAGCTTTATCTACTATTATTCACAACATCTGGTCCAAATATTACATTTTTAAATATTTAATTGTTTAATGAAGCAATGTTAGAAAAAAATATGAAATTAAAAAAAAAACTCCATAAAAGAATTACACATCTCAGGAAAAAAAACAAAAAAACTTGCTGTGTAACAAAAAAGTTTTACAGCCAAAGTCAGTCACAAAAAAGTCATGAAAAAAAAAATATTTATCCCCACTGCCTAAGAACAGTCAATAGTTTGTTACGCCAAAGGTTGTGATAAACAGACAAAGTACAAGAATTTGGACTGGCAGCAAGATGATTTACCTGGAAAGATGTAGTAAATGCCGGATAATACACAAGGCAATTCTAAATATCTCTCTCATATCTATATGTACGGATGACAATGCACAGTCACAGTCAAATTATAACTAGACAGGAATATTGTGGATGTTTTTTCTCAACACGGATCCCCAATACTTAAAGCAGCCCAGCACTAAGCTGTATAGACTCATGGGCAGAAGCTAAACACTGGCAAACTTGTGGCCTCCTCCAATACTGCAATGACCTATCACAGCTGTATGAACACGAGAGCAGAGAGTAACCGGCACCCCATGTCCAAAAAGGCCATTAGCCTCAACGAGAAATACTAAGGAACATGCACCGAGTGGGAAATCGTCCGCCAAAAGCGTGACCCACTCACTCCCCCCTTAGAAAAGGAAAAAAAAAAAATGTCATTTTTGGTTTAAGAAGGCCACTTAAAAAAATCAAAACACCGTAGGTTGTGCTGGTCTGTCACACATGCATTTTCTACATCAATATACAAATTATGTTAAGCACGGGTTGTTTTAGATTGCGTGTAAACATCCAATGGCTAACTCAAACCATTAGGAGCTGGCTACTCCGAAACCCCCCGTGCCTGTAGTGCTGTTTATACCACAAAACACGCCGTTTCCGACGCCCTGGGGCCAGGACGCGCTGTTATAGCTGGCTGGTCTCACTCGACCGATGCTCCTTGTGGTATAAATAGGACCGAGGATTTCGGTTTGCAAGCGTCAATTGTACATTGGGAGTACCAAGATCTCAGTAGGGAGATGAACGATGAAGAAACCCTTTAGTTTTTGGTAGTAACATAACCATGGGTAAATAAAGTATACACAACTACTATAGATTCGTCAATGAAGAAATTCTACCATCACATGACATTGTCATGACAATCATACCACTCCCTCCCAGGAAAACTGCGGTAATTATCCTGAGCGGAAATGTTATTTTTAATATATGGAAATAAAATACTGCAATATTCATGTACAAACCAAGTTGCCATATTGAAAGTCAGTATTAAAAGGCATAAAGCAAAATCTGGGTTTAAGTTTGAACTTTTGGCACGAGGCAGCTGATTAAGCTCCTCGGTCAACACAGTCTAATATGACAACATTAGTCAGGCATAGCTAAGTTCGCTATGAAACCTACATTTCTATAGGCATAATTTGTAAGTATTTGCTTTAGAAAACGTGTTTAAACATGTTAGCAAGAATTCTTAATTTAACCTAAAAAAAATACAATAGAATATCAATTACAAAAGTCCCAAGTTATTTTGTTTTGCATACATTTATACCATCTTTGATATGACAAAATGATATTTCTACCATGAATATTTGCCCTTCTGTCTTAACGTTTGGCTGAAACGTCACCTCTCATCCCTCAGGTGTTGTCTTCTATACGTGGTTTTGTTCCATTTAGCAGTTGGAAAGGCAGGTGGTTAAATATGCAGGAAAAATACAGTATTGCATACGCAGCCACGTTTCCGCGCCCAGCTACCCCCGACCCATCCAAGCCTGGACACCAACAACAAGCGCTAGGGACCGAAACGCTCTGCAGAGCTGCGACACATCTGCCAGCAACCGCGGCACGGCAGCTCCGGCGGCCGGCTGGCCGGAAAAAGTCAAACCAACCTCCGTGCGGGAGCAGTGAAGGTCCACAGTCACCTGCCTCAGCTGTACAAAAACGGGGGCAACTCTCAGCATTTCCCTCACCCAAAAAAAAAAAAAAAAAAAAAAAAAGGCAAGCATCGCATGTGCGTCTTCTTCGACCGGCAGCTCTGGGATCATCTCAGGTGCATCGGAAAGAGAAAGGGGAACTTCCCTTTCCGAGGCAGAGCTGCGTACGAGCTCCGTCCTTTTCTAGGGCGAAGCGTTGCGGAGCTGCGCACTTAGGTATCCCGAGCGCCGCAGCGGCACCAAAACATTCCCTGCGCGTTTAAGGTACTGCCAATGGCTTCGTTATAACCTTCCGCTATAACAGGTGTTTCAGCAGATCTCCTTTGCAAAACTGAGGCTCATCTTTAACCATTCATATCGTAACGAGATTAAGACAGTTGTCATCTCATGTTACACATTACACAAATTTGGTTACAAAAACGTCCGCTAACTACAGCTACTTATTTTAGTGTTACCAAGTTACGTGGCTAGAAAAGCAAAGCATGCCGACCAAACGCCACTGTACTTCTCTCAGCCAGTCAACAGAACCAGTATGGCAGGACCAAAAGCCAAGAAAGAATTAAATCCAAAAATCTGACAGAATAATCTGACTTGACTTATTCCAATATTCTTTCTAACACTGCAAAAAAAAGTTGCTATTCTGCCCCGGGAGGAAAAAAAATAAAGAGTCCTTGGGTTCCTTGCCTTATAATTTGACTCCAGCGTCACAATTCAGCTAACCGGCACCTCTAACATGTTCAAGTCAAGGCCATAAAGAACATGTACAGCTTCACTCCATCCAAAAGCGAGAGAAGAACATTTCTCACTGTCGCATCTCTTTACCGGATAAGCATTCATGCTATCACAAGACTATCCGGGGCGAGAAGTTCAGAAAAGCCTCAAAACACAGGTTTCACTGCCGTACTCTGTGCCCAGTGGGATCACCAGGCTTGAAGCACTTCAGTATTTAAGAGGTGGCACTGTTTTGAAGACAAAGCTGTTGCCTCCCTTTCTCAGCCTTTATAAGTTAACCAACTTTGGCATTTTACATGATTACAGCCACCTCAGATAGGCGGCTTTTTCTTTTTTGTTCCTTTTTTTTGCCTTTTTCTTTTTCAGCCCCTTCTTTTTGAATTCCCCCGTCTCTCCCACACATCTTTGGTTGCATACAAAGTTGGGAAATTCGGAAGCTTCGTGCCACTGATTAGAGGTCTCCGCGCTCCAGCTATCTGCAAGTGGATGTGAAAGATCTAACACCTCGCTACCCAAAGAGGAAAAATTATTAAAATTATAAAACGACTTAGTTTCACAGGCAAACTAACCTGTCTATTATACACTAACACTTCCGACCAGCTTTCGAGACAGTCCAATTGACACCAAGACTGCAAACTACTGAAAGTTCCCTGGAGCAGGAACACACACATGCTTTGTTATGGAAAAAAAGCGGTACAAAATAGTTTCTGGAAACAGCCATGACATGCTGAAAGCTATATGAATGGAATCATTCCGATTCTACACTACTCAGTACTGATCCATTGAGCTCTTTCCTCGCCCTCCCCACCCAAACCCTTCCATGCTTCAATAACCAATAACAAATTCACCTGGAAGTCGACTCGGAGAAAACAGAGTTCCTGCGCTCGTGCCCAGTAGTCAAACTTTGATAAATATACTAGTGAATTACAGGATCTACTGTTACGGTTTTTTTTCCAGGAATACAAAACGCAAGCACCATAGAGCATACTGGCCTTGAAATTACATAACACTACATTTCCCTGATGATCTCCACAGCTTAAGAATGCTTTTGGGGCCACACTGAAGTCTAAAACTAACTTGCAATAGTAAGAACATTAAACATGAATAAAACTTTTAATTATGAATGCATGATGAGCATGAACACCCACATAACATCAGAGCTGAGACTATTCCAGGAAAAAAATCTGAATGGTGCCCTGATTGGACCCAATACCCGTTAAACCATCCAGTGGATGAGGACATCAAATGTAGTGTCTCTGCTATAAAAGAAGATCACCTTTGTAAAAGCAGCGAGCTGTCCAAGGCGCCCCACAAAGAAACAAAGAAGAGGCAACGTAACATAAGCCACGCTCGGGCAGCACCAGATCTCAACATCCAAAGAAGAAAATTTTGTACGGATCCAAATAAGCGAATGCTGACAGCATTTTCGCCGTGTGATTCTCCCTACAGGGAAAGCTGCACACATACAGACCTTAATTGCTTCTAAGTGCTTAACGAATTATCTTTTTCCTTCAGGAAACCTCTGCGTCGTCTAGCTGGATACAGGCATCGCACTGCAAGAACTGTTATCGAGTCCCATCGGAAATTAAAAGTTTCCCATCTGCGTAAAACTAAAGCTATATATGTCCCTTTAAAGAAAACCCGCACCTGCACAATAGCTAGGTGGTTCCATGCCGGGCTGAAAAAGCAAACGTCTGAAAATGCAAACTGGCATGAAATGAGTGGCTCCTTGAGCAGCACTAAGCTAACAGAAGTTGGTCATGGTTTTCAGCAGCAAAGTTTAGTACGGGAACTTCTGTCTCGCGCTGGAAATTTGACTCAACTATCAATAATTCAAATAAAAAAAAGAAAATTGTCATGATTTGCCAGTACAAACTAAGTCTGGTTTACAGGGGTCTGAAAATATGGAATGTGTGAACTAGTGACTGGAAAACAACACATACGTTGATTCGACATGGTGTTTAGAAGCACAAATTTTTTTCTTTTCACAGGATTCAAATTTTCTGGCGTAACTAACATTGCCAGCAATGAACGCGCCAAAAATGCCAGCATCAATGACTTAAATAAAAATCACCATAAAAAGTAACATTTCCAATAGCACCTAAATACTTTAGGAACCTAAGTTCCGTTTAAAATAAAAAACAGACTTAGGTGCATAGATATCTAAAGCTTTTGAAAAGTGAACAGAGGAGCATTTGAAAATTTGACCCAGAGACACTAGATCTGGCTACCACCACCCACAACAGGAAAGCTTTTTTTTTTTTTTTTTTTTTTAAACCCGTCTCAGCTCTGGTTCCAGAATTTAAATGCAAATATACAAAACATATATTTTAATGCTTCTTAATCAGCAAGAAACTGCAAATACATCTCTTACTACAACTAGATAATATAATTTCAACTAAGGCTATACTGTAGCTTCCGAGTCTTCATCTGAACTCCTGCAGTTACTGCTTTTCCTGAAGCCTTTCCACGTGTAGCCCATGAAGGTAGGGCTGATGGGCAGGAAGCTGAAACACCTGTATTTTTTGATAAAGTTCATGCCAAAGGGCAAATCGTACGTTTCCATGCCATCCAGTGACTTGCTTCCTTTACCAACCCCTTTCTTCCATTTCCTTATTCCCCTTTCTTCAGGGCTTCCTAGAAGTTCAAACAAACAAACAAAAATTAATACGGATACACACAGACACACACATATATATACATATAAATACTAGTACATCTGAGGAAGTTCAGTCTGCTCTCTTCCATTTTGATTTTTTTTTTTCCCAGCACATTTATATCTTCAATAGTATAGAGACCTTAACTTGAAGTTTCAAAGCGCACTCAAGGAAACCAAGGCAGGCTGGCATTAAGCAGTTTGCTCTAGGTGTTTAAAGAAAGTCAACGGAAGAACCAGCAACCTCTCTCTCATCTCCGGCCTCCCTAAAATGCTCTCCTCATTCAGAAAGGTAGTTATTATTTCAAATAAAATGACGCATTCACATAGCTGACCTGGAATGGTATTATCCAAAATAAACGCAACGCAACCCCCAACAAACATGGCTGTAGTGAGGAGAACATTCAATACTTGATCAATGCCTGCTATTCCTAGAAGGGCAGAAAAGAAAAAGGATTTATTCAGAGCTTGTACTTTTATCCTACATACGCACATCCTACTGATTTACATGCAGCTCAACTGGGAAAACACGCCACTGAGGTCCCTGAGGAATTTGCTCAAATAGGACTCTTAAAACCACGTGGGACTAGAGTCAGAAGAAATTTTAATCAACACGGTCCACCCACGGGGACCCCTTCTTTCCCCAGGCATAACTCCATGAACTTTCAATTGCTTATTAAGACGCAATGAAATGCATTTTAGTTTCTACTGCTAACACAACTGTGTAATTTAAAATAATTAGAAAACTACAAAATGAAAAAGGATTTTCATAATCTAAAAAGATGTAAATGATGAAAAAAGATGAAAAATATTCCTCCTGGTTCTTTTACCATCATTCGCAATTCAGATTCACCTTTTAAGTCCTTCTCCCAGTCCAACTGGGAACTGTCTCCTTGCGCTGCTCTCAATCTTACCCAGAGAACACAGGAACACTTCAGATGTATCTCACTGAAACACCTAACTCGGTTCTCAACATCTCAATAACTGTCCACCTCTGAACACGTCTGCATTCTTATCTAGAGCTTTTATTGTCTCGTTAATATTTTGCTTTTACTCTTCTTTACCCTTTAGGTTACTTTGTACTTGCATGTACTTTGTATGCTGAGTATTAGGTAGAAGCATACTTCATGCCGGTGAACAGAAACACGTACCTGTGACCAGTGGATTTTGTTTGAGATAGCTTGGAAGGACAAGTCCAAAGAAAATGGAAAATCCAAGTACAAACAGGTTACGAGAAGAATTTAAATCTATGAACTGGAGATTAGACAGACCCACAGCTGTAATCATTCCTAAAGAAGAATAAACCAAGTCTCAGCATTTAGATAGCCTTTTTCTAAGAAAACACGACAAGGTACATAAAAGCACGCCGCTAGAGTAAAAAGATATCACAGCCACACAGTACGTGAAGAGAAGCAAGAAAACATACGTTACCAAAGAGGGTGCAGAAGAGGGCACCAAGCACGGGGTCAGGCAGCGATGCAAAGAGAGCGCTGAACTTGCCAACCATTCCAAGCAAGAGCATGAAGGCTGCACCATACTGAATAACCCTCCGACTTCCAACCTGCAGGAGAACAAAAAGAAACGGACACCAGAAGAGTGAGCATCTAGGGCAGCTTTATGCTTCAGCATTTTATTTTATTTTTTACTCTCTTTCGCATTCTCTCTTCAGATGAAGCCTAGAAGACTCTGATAACTGTTCTGCTCTGATGTAAAATGAAGATAATTTTGTCCGAGTTAACATATCTGGGAGTATTTCTCGCACAGCCTCAAAAAGTGAACCTTGAAAAAAACTGAAGGTCCTCATGAATTAAAAGTTTTGACTGTCATGCTTTAAGCCTTCTTTTCAAGCTTCCATGCATATTTTCTGTGGTGTTAAAACACAGGCTGCAGAGAATTTACAAACGCCTTGGAGGACAAAGCTGTAACATGGCTGCAATTCAATTCTAACATAACTTTGTTTGATTTTGCCCATTTTCATTAACATTAAGCCACCTTAAAATCATATTAACATAGCCTGTAACTGCTATGGCCACAATAGCCAGGAAAGGTGGCACAGTCCCATCTACAATAAAGAAAATAAATAGATCATAACTAGGAGAGATGGTGAACTGGTCAACTGTCAGGCAAACAGCAAAAGAGTTTCAGGTGCTGCTGCCCTTTTCCACAAGAACACGTATATTGGTTACCTTCCACACCGTTCGCTTGAAGGAGACGCAGACTTTTCAGGCAGACATTATCAAGTCATTTTACAACATCTCTCTCCAACATCAGAGCTCAAAACATGTCATATGCAAAACATGTCTGGGCTAACACTGTGAAACTGAGCGTCTTCATTTCCTTCCCATTTTTATTTTAAGCACTCAAACTCAGGGCGGTATTTCTCCAGCATGATGTTGTAATAGCAGTTGTTGAGCATAAACAACGCTCAGTTAATAATAATGCAAGTTATACTTGCATGTGAGGTGTACCAGGCACAAAAAGTTTGTTATGCTGTAAAGGTGGTTTCCAGCAAAAGCTCTTTACAGACTTCTGTTATAGAGTATTAAGCTTCACAGAGAAGTTAATATTAATTTGTTAATTATGTATGACCAAGCTGAGCACCTCATATACAGAAGCAGAAACACTGGAGTGAAGCACCATACTAGCGCTTCAATAAATGCAGGCATATACGTGTGTTAGAAGTTTTAGAAAGCAGTACCGTAACTTCTGCTACTATCAAGCCACCTGAATTTAAGAAAAGATAAGGTAGGAACATCTAGGGTAAAGTACTTCGGTCCTCAAATATTCTTCACTGCTCAACTGTTAGATGGGAGGCATTCAGTTACAGAAAGAAGCTAGACTAGTAAATATGGATGATTCAGTAGAATAACAAGGAAAGTTTGCTTGCATCTTTCTCTATTATTTATAAAAATATTCATTTCCTCATGACCACCAATATCTCGCTCCAAAAATATCTTGCTTTATGAAATACGCAGATTCTTTAAAAAACTACCTCTACATGATAATGACATTGATTTATGCAAACAACCAATCATTATAAGCCAAACAAATCAAGTCCCAACTGAGATTTTTAGCACTGAGCTAGAACTGCATACTTATTCCCAGACACTCATACACACACTTCAAATGATTGTTTTGGCATGCATGAATAGAGGATACAGCACCTAGTATCTTGCCGAGTATCCATTCCGTCAACATTATGGCATAAGCTGCCTATAATTTTGGCCCAACAAATCAGATTTAATCTGTTCGCTTTTCACCAAGTCAAACTCGCTCAGAGACTAGCTCCAAGACTTTGCCACGTTTTTGCTCCAGTTAAAGCCTCAAAATCAAATTCTATACTGACTTCAAAAAAGGTGAACGCCTTTTCAAACATTACACCGGTATAAGGAGATCACTATGTAGTCTTTGCTCATGAGCACTAAAGCTTTCTTCTCCCAAATAAACAGCAAAGTATACATGCCAAAAAAAAGGATAAAATCTATTTTGATACAAATTTAAGTTGCAAACTACTAGGTTTTTAGGAACGAGCATGCAGACAGGAAAACAAGACAAAACACTGGAGCACAGCCATCCAGCTGTGCCATTGTGGATCAGGCATATTCACTTTTAATGATGCTCTCTGAACAAACCTATTTAATTTTGTTCTCTGTAACAGCTGCTGGTTAAACATTCATTTTTTGTTGCTCCAACGCAAAAAGCACACTTATTTCTGCAGCCTGTTAATAAAAAAAGCGCTGTTAACTGATACCAACTGCTACGAAGTCAGTGGCAGAAATAGAGGACAGAGCTGAATAAACCTTTCTTCAGTGCTTTTTGTAACTAGAATTTCTTCTAGGAAATTTCCATCAACAACTGAAAGAGACTTATACAGACAGCAGATGGTGCTATTAGTATTTATATTCCATCCTAAAAGCAAACAGACTTGTCCTTTGTGCAGAAAAAAATGGCCGAAGATAAATTCACCATCTCTGCTGCATTAAATCAGAGGGATGAGTTATTCCCGCATGCAAGAAGTAGATTTATAGCTTCCAAGCCAAATAACACAACAAAATGTACGCATTCACAACATAAATTACTCTTAGCAATTTTGTTGGTATTTTTTAGCAAGGTTAAATTAACAACGTCAAGCAAATCTATCTGCAGCCCAAGGTCTCCCAGTTCAGCAAGGCATTCGAGCACACAGACAATTCAGCACAGGAATAATCCTGCTGGTTCCATAGGAATTCCTCGAGCGCTTACATACTTTGCTGAGTAGCACCCCAAAAGTATGTAATCCCCTAAGCACGCTCAGTGCTTTATAAATGTATCACGATGAGGGCAAATATTTAGGGTATATTTAACTTTGAAATTACCTTGACCACAAGCTCCTGCTGTAGCTGTGTCAGTGTAATGTCCTAGTACAGATGTAGATAAGATCCAAGTATCAAGTCGCATTTCATCATGTGTCAAAATGAGAAATTAAAAATATTCAGCTCTCCTCTACTGATACTTTCAGGGCCAAGAGGGCTAAAAGAATACCAATTTCTATACAGTTTACAGTGTTTATGCCTCAACTTAAAAAAAATAAAAAAATCCCTGGAATACCTTCTAAGGTTTTCAAAGGGACAGTTTATTTAATATCATCTCCTTTATGTAGGTTTTCTAACTGCTTTTACGTTGAAGAAAAGAAGATCTTGGGGGTCCTTATCAGGAATCGATTTCTATCAGACAACGTTGGTACAGACAAATTAAGTAAATTCTGAATACTGTGTGAAGTTTGTCTGTAGAAAATAATACATAGTATTCTTTCTTGGAAGAGGATCATACTGCGAAACCTGAAAATGGCATGAGCCAGCCACCACAGGATATAAAATAATATTCAAGTCACTGGCTGATCAAGGTAAAGCACATACCTTCGTGATGCCCAAGACGCCGATGTTAGGGCTGGAAGAAGTAGATCCGTTCCCTGTCCCAAACACTCCATCCAAAACACAGGAAAGACCCTCAATAAAAATCCCTCTGTAATTCACAAACAAGCAAAAGTCAAACTTGTATTAATGCAGACTCATTTCAGACAGTGCTTTACAGCTGCATGCTCTCTAGGTGCCTGTCAAGGTATCTGTCCTGCAAGGTTTATTTTAATCAGCGTTTCAAGCTCCAACACACCTGGAGAAACAACATAGGTGCCGTCATCTGCATCTCAGACACCCACATTCTAGATACCCATGTTCTTAAAGAACTGAATATAAAATAATCAAGTCAAACTTAGAACACCTTTCTACTCCTAAAATTACATTTCGGGTGAAGTGAACAAGCTACACTGCTTCCAGGACCGATTCAGAGTTTGTTCCCTACTGAAACTGCAATAGGGAGCGCCACAGATCCCAGCAGAAACAGAACTAGGTTGCCACTGTTGCATTTCACATCAAAATAATTCAAACCCACAGTTACATCCGACATTTCAGATCTTTGGGCCTTGTGTTTGACCAAATTGTAACATTTGATATCAGAAGACATTCTTGACTTATCTCAAGAAAAAAAAAAGTGCAAAATAGTAGCATAAAATACAGATAAATATTTCTTTTTTGACATACCTATTTATTGCATGAATAGGAGGAGGAGGAGCACAAGACAACCTGGCACAGGCATAGTAATCCCCTATCGATTCAATTATGCTAGCAACAACTGCGCTCAGCATCCCGATTACTCCAGCGGCCGAAATTGTTGGCAGTCCCCACTGAACTGTGAAGAAAAGAAAACTGAAATCTCTTGTTCCACCAAAAACAATTTAGATATTGAAACGTACAACAATTTATTAATCTTTAATGGAATCAAACTCCCTTTACGGTAACACTGTTTGGCAAGTTTGACTAGATGAAAGGAGCAGAGAAAAAACTGCCTAACCAACTGCTTTGATCACGCTTGAAAAAAGAACCTAAACCCCGCCAAAAAAATTCCTCCTGTTCAGAAGACATGAATTTCAACTACCGTTTGTGGGGAGGGGAGGAAAAAAAGAAAAACAATTCAGATTAGTGAGGCCAATGCCACTTAATTATAATTTTTCTGAAAACGCTGTCTTTAGTTACGAGTTTAGTCTACAGAAGACAATAGCCAAAAACCAGCTATGACCATGCACAAACACTTTCCATTTCCAAATTTCTGCAGAAGAGAAAATAAGATTAATTTAAGCCCTTAGCGAAGCTTGGCAGGCTTTCCATAGCAATTGGCTTGATGCTTTTATCTCTTTGAAATAGATGAGTCTCTCACAACAAAAGAAAGTTTAAGTCACACCAACATGAATGAACAAGGCTTTACAAATAAGAATGGTCTAATCAAGGTGGAGAAAAGTCTTCCTCCTCTTCATGGCCAAACCCTTCTATTATATATCTTGCAAGTAATTCTTTAGAAGTGGTTTCTTTTAGAGACTAATCAGAACCAAAGCATATGGAAAACCACAATGAAGCTGCCTCATTATGGCGTGCTGGTGTCCATAACCATTTCTATTATTCTATTCTAGTAGAATATTACTCTTTTATTACTACGTTAAATTCTGAGCAGCACAAGTGCAAACTGGTTGTGCAACTCCATCTCATAGTCATAAGGAACAGCTTTTAACAGCTTTAAACTTTGGGGTGGCCAGCAAAAGAATAAATCGTACAAGATTCAGTGTAAAGCATTTTGTTTTCTCTTGTAAATGCCTTTTTTTGTTTAGCATTGATTAGCATTGGCTGCTGTCCTCTGACTCACCCGTCAGCCCGATTTTAATGTCATTTCTGAAAGTCGGGACATCTTTATGCAGATATCTTAACACTTGTGTTAACTCAAGAAGTGGTGCGTTGGGGGGAATACCTAGCTGAGAAGTGTACTAAGTTGAAAAAACTGCTTACAATACTAATTCTTTTCAACAATGAGAATGAGTAACTTCAGTAACAATCATTCCCAGAAAAGCCATATTATATATGCAGCTACATGTATAAGAACTCAGAATTACCTACTTAAACCCTGCGAGCACTTTCCACAAATTCAAGTTACAGGCACTCGGTCTTTCTTGGAAGAGGCCGTAAGGCACCACATTAAAGTATAAAATACTAGAGAAAAGCCGTAATCCCCACATACAACGCCTTTAGGTCAGTTAAAAGACTCCCGTCAGCTATCGTATGTCAAAGCACATCAGAATCTAATACAGAGAAAAAATTAGCAATGCTTGCAAAAAAGGACAGAAAAGACGCTCACAGGTGTGTTCTTAAAACCAGCCTTAATAGGAAAAAACATACTTACAAGGATAAGGAACCTTGAACCACGGAGCTACCAAGAGCACTCCTCGGCGGGCGTCCGTGCGAGCGTAGAAGCCATACTTTGAACTGTCGGGGGGAAAGACGTCCGTCACAGTGAAGATGAAGCAGAGCAACCATGACACCAAAATAGCTAAAATAATCTGCGACAGAAGAGGGAAAAAAGCTGTTTAAAGTAAACGATTATTGACAACGTTCACCAACAGCAAACAGTTCCTGCACAGAGTATCTTTAACATGCTTATCTTAGCATGATCTTAAGTGATATTTTAAATCTGAAGAACAGTAAGTCCTGTAATGGATCTGTTAGGTGCTTTTTCCTTTAACAAAGGTGCAGTGAGAAAAGCTTTGGAATCAGAATAAGCCTCTTCTCTTTCCTAACAAATGGGAAAGTCTCCAAATGAGCACTTAAACTAGTGAATTCATTTTAACTTTAACACAGAAATAAAAGGAAGTCTTTCACATGGGGAAACCAAGTATTGCTTTCAAAAAAACCAAAAGATAATGATCTCACCCTCCCCTTTTTGGAGGGCTCAGTTTAGGCTTTCATTACATGCAGAAACATACCTTCCTCTCCACCCCGTCCCCTCCCCAACACTCCATCATCTTCATCACTCCAATGGCTCTTCACCAGAGAGAGATGCCAGAATGGGATCTGGCAAGACTACACGAGACACTCTTTCCTCTAGCAAATGAGCCATTTCGTTAAGTTTCCCATAAGCACATCCAACCTTATATCTCATTTTTGTGACCTATTATACTACTAAAAAAAAAAAAAAAAAAAGACACAAAATAGAATTGGAAAATTGAAGAACAAGCTCAACTACTTACCGGAAACATTTTGAAAAGCTGCAGCCTGTATGCTGTCCATCCTTTCTTGGATTTGTAAATTGGTAAGGGAAATTTGACATTTCTGGCATACTGAGAAAACAACAATACTAGGAAAATAGTCCTGAGAAAAAAGGAGGAGAGTGGGAGAAGAGAGACATATCATTAGCAGCAATACGTTAAAAAACTTTCCCAGTACAAACTTGATAACCCTTTAGGCTCTTCAAACCCAGAATATAAATGGAAGTTTTAAGATTTAGCACAAGACAAAGCATTAGGAGAGAATATATTTTAATCACGCTGTTATTCCACGAAACCCAAAGCTACATAATCTGTACTCTAAAGTCCTGCAATGTAGCCAGCAGCAAACAGGTAAACAAACCCAGGAAAGCGAGAGACTACAGAAAGATTTTCAGAGATAAAGCCATTGGGAAAGAGGTAAGCTGTGCTCTTCTGTTTGACTCAAACTCTAACTATTTGTGTCCAGGTCTGCACTGCATATGAAGCAGGAAACAGCCAAAATGTTTTTTTTTTGGGGGGCGCAGGGGAACACCAGGAAGGACAGACATAGGGGTGAATGGGACACAACAGCTAAAACACATTAGTTACTACACTTCTATGTCTCTCATTCTTATCTTCAGCAATATCCTTCTCTTTGTGCTAGCCAGCCCAGCTACCATAAATCAAATCCGTCCAAAAAGACTATACAAAGAGTCGAGTTGTTTGAAGAAGCAAAAGCTTTTCTGAAATTCGAGGAGATTATGTTTTATCACTGATTAACCAAAAAAAAAAAAAAAAAAAAAAAAAAAAGACTGATTTTAAGCTTCCCTCCCTTTTTCCATTCAAGATCACTTTCAGTCCGTAAGAAACACAACAGAGCTTTATTCTCCCTCAAACTCCAGGAACAAAGAGCCCTGCACAAGAAGGGTGTCATTTATAGCCTTCACCCCTGACTAAAGTCGAATGATAAAGGCACCTTTTCCCTGCAGTCAGGAAACATTCTGGCACCTCTCCAAAACCCCATTACGGAAAGAGGGACTGCAGCTCCTAACAGCAGCTATCCTGGGCGCTAGCCCCGAGGACACTCGGCATGATTTTTATTTTGAACGGGGCTGTAAATAATGTCAGGGAGGGCACGCACACTACAAAGATCCTCTCCACGGCTCGGCAGAGGCTAAAGCAGGAGAGAGGCAGAACAAAGTTTAAACTGACTCGCTAAAAGCATCGAGTTTTGCCGCTCAGTTTGCTTGTCCACAAAGCAGGTGGAGTATTGGGGTGGGCTATAGAGAGCGTTTCGGGGGGGGGGGGGGGCTTACTGCCATACTGTAAAATATCATGAAATCTTTGAATGCCCAAAGAAACAGTTTTGTTTGCCAGACGTACAGGCAACGCCAGATTCAGGGATATTTTGGGTTTTTATAGCTCATGATGTGACCTGTTTTATGATTAAATTGTTTCAGCCCGGTGCCTTTAGAACACGTGAGGTCAGAAAATTGTTTGGGAAACTGAAAATCTTGTCAAATAGCGTCAGCAGCTAATAGAGGATAATAGCTCTTATACAGGTATTATTCTGCTGTGCGAGATAGCAACGCAATTACTATTATCTCATCAGAACAGTCAAGACAATTTCAAGTGCCACATCTTGTAAGATCAAGTCTGAGTGGATCTAGATGGCTACAGAGACATTTTCAACAATCTCGTGCACATTTCTGCATGGCAGAAGCCAGAGAGTAATTGCTGACTGGGTAATATTTAAACCCTGTTCCTAAATTGATTTATTTTTTCCATTTGCAAACTGTCAACTCAAATTACAGGTTTCCATGTCCAATTCACCAAAGGTCTACTTGCTTAATTTAACATTAGTCCCAACTCGCATAGAATTTGTTTTACAGCAAAATAAAATGTTCCTTTGGGTCAGCTGCTTAACATAATAGAATTACAAAACTATTCACGATGCTAACATCCGAGATAAAAGAGAATTAAACAGCCTTTTTAATCATAAGCTGCACTTACAGAATACTTTAGATGTTCAAAGTACTGTGCAAACAGATTAGTCAGATCAGAACCTGATCTCATCAAGTCATTCCTTCCGCTTCCAGAGCCAGTACAAAGTTGTTCGCTATATATTGAACTTATCAACTGCTTCAGCCAATTTTAGTCTCCCTAAAATGTGGTTTCCATCCTCATTTGGCTGGCTTTTCATACCATCTCACAGGAAACTTTTGTATTCTGTTCATTTCATTTTTCTCAGCTACTCCCTTTCATACCGCTACTCCCGATTCTTACGTTTCCCTGGCATTTACACTACAGAAATATATAGATCATGCCCTTAAACTCAACTCTAAAAGCCTTTTGGTCTACTAAAGAGAAATGTCTACTTACACATCAGCAATTAAAAGAATTATCTCAGAACTGAGGGGGGAAGGAAGCTTGCAAGGCACCCTGAAACTACCAATATAACCTTCATCCCTGTTAAACCTTAGTGTACCTTGATTTAAAAAATACAGTTTTATTGCACTAGTGAAACTCTGGCCATTGTGCATCACTTCAGGCCTAGAAACCATGCAAGGAATAAAAGCAAGAATGTTTTAGAGGAACCATAGAGCTTAGAATTTAAAAAGCTATGAAAATGGAGAGAAATAGTCACTGGTGTAATTTAGCATGGTAAAACCTGCAGTCAGAGAGCAACACCTGTAGGCTGAAACAACATGCAATAATAAGGAGAATCAGTACGAATGACGTACAGATGGCAATCCCGGCACAAAGCGCAGAAACTAACAGACATCTCTTTGCAAAAGCACTGGGAAGAATAACAAACAGAACAAACAACTTCTTGTCTTCGCTCACGGTCCACAGACACCGCACCAGAAAATATTCTGATCCATCATGCCAAATCTTAATACTACAGGAATCACTTGGACGGCAAGTTGACTTTGCAGGGAGGAAGAGGAGCACTGAATACCTTTTAATGGTTAACATTAACCTTTTCTTTTTTTGGAGTGGGGGGCACAATAACACCACCCCCTGGCTCACTTCAACCTTCTGCTTGGAAGAGCATGCAGTTATTCAGCCCCAGCAGCTGCAGGTTAAATCTTCCAAACAAAATCAAACCGAAACATGGGGGGAAACATACCACAATTAAACAATCTGAAAGAGTGACCGAAAAGTGGGAACCTCATGTATTTAGTGCTACCTTTGGTAGTCAAGCAAACTCGGGTTTTCCCTTTGCACTCCAGAATTCCTGCGTGATGACTTACCAACTGGGACCCACTGGCCCAGGTCAAGAGCACCCAGGAGTACTTACAACATCGCGATACCCCAGTGTTTGCCCGCTCTTTCCCCAGCTGCTTGGAAACCAGAGAGGCCGATGAGAGCGACAGTTGGCGTGATAGTCAGAGGTCCAATATATCGCAGCAGGGCGCCGGGAAGGCCGAGCAGACCGATCACCACTTCTATCAAGGAGGACATGATAATCGCACCTTGGATCTGAACACACAAGAATGGCAAAGAGACGGTTCAGTCAAATCTTAAAGCAAAACCAAAACATTTCTTTTTCTGCTCTGGCTTATAAACTGCAGTTAAAGAATTCAGTGACACAGAAGAACTCAGCAAATTTTTTGTCATAAAACAGCTCATTAGGTTTAAGTGACTTATTGCTTAAGCATAACACTTATGGTTTTCTCCACAAAACTATTACACAACAGACCAGTGGGCCAGTCTGGTAGTCGTGTGGATAGCACATCACACTGTCAGACAGGAGACCTGGGTTCCAGGCTAACCTTTAAGCTCTCAGATCGAACCGGCAAGGGTTGGTGGCGCCACGGAGGTGATGCTCCTAGCTCCTAGGGGCAGAGTGTATGCTGCATTGTTCACAAGTGCTCCTTAGAAGCTGGTATAGAGCAGCGTTGTGGTCTCAGGAGACTGTCAGCCCTCTTGGCTGCAGGGCTCTTGGCAGGATGTAGCTATGGTTTGAACATGGGGAAGAGAGAGGGGTTGTTTTTAATTAAGAAAAAGTTTGCAGCCCAAAGCAACGGGATGGGAGATAAATTCCATGACACACGCCTTAATTTGGACTACGCTATCTACCGCTCTAGTGTGATGCCTGGGCACAACCCTCGTCCTGGGCTCTGCAAAGCATGACGAAGTTCATACTGAAATGCTGGAAGTGGAGAAGAGTTTGATGTATTTCAGCAAGTCTCTCGGGAGAATCAAGGTCTTATCAGAATTGTCTCCAACTTAAGACACCTAGATATGAAGAGGTTTGCTAACTGCGTATTATCTTGCACGGGACAGCCTACTGAAACGGCGACAGCAGGCAAGTGATCTGGTAGCGGCTGACGTACTGCTTAACCGCTACTGCTGAGCACAAATCGCAAAGCGTTACAAGAAGACTATTTGTCCCACTCGTGTATTTTACTGTGCATCTTTTTGAATGTGGCAACTAACTCATTGTATTTGCTTTTCAGCAATGAACAGGTTGAAAAGATGAAGACTTCCGTGAAATGATTAGAGGGATATATTCAAATCAAATTGTAGTGAAAGAAGACATTATCAACTTAAAGACGAGAACACGTAGATGGTTACGTGAGAAACTTAACTGAAATTGGACAGATCAGCAGCTAAAGGCTATTCCTACATTACCTCTCGTATTCTGGGATACCAGATGTGCTCAGTGTGAAGCAGTTCTGTTGTTCCATTTGTAACTGTTATATCTCACAAAAAGAAAAAGACAAAACAGGTTTTTATTCCTCAACCACTTTGCAATCATACGGTCAAATTTCTCATAAAATAAGCTTCTGCTTAAGCTGCATCCTGACCAATGAGCCTTGATTTACACAGAAAGAATCTGCAGTCCTATAAATCAAGCAATAATCTCTCCCAAATAACATGTTTACATTTCCTAAGAGCTAACCACTAATTCTACCCACTGTACCAGAGTGGGGAAAAAAATCCTAACTTTCAGAAATAAAGCTCAATTAGGGATTCTTTTCCCACTCCAATAAATGGGTGAATGGAGAATTACTCAGCTGCACGCTAGGACTCAAGCACTCAAACGTTTGTTGTTTGTCAATTCAGGTAATTCACTGCACGATGAGTTGACTTGTGGTTACAACCCCATCCGACACCGTTTGGAGGTTAAAAGGTTCAAGAGCAAGATGCTGTAAAGGTTCTTTCCAACACGCTGAAGTAGTGAAAAATTACTTTGCAATCAAAGGTTATCAGACAGTATCTTGTTTCAACAAGGTGTGTACTAGGGTATTGACACATTTTGGAGTACTGAAACATCGACACGCCTGTAAGAACTACAGCGCACCGTAGTACACCTTTACATCTTGGGCACTGAAACCCATACGCCATTTCCCAGTAGCTAAATCTGACTTTCCTGAGGGGAAAAAGTGAATATTTAAAACTAAGTTTTAGATTAAAAAAAACAACAGGAAAACTAATTAGATGGTCATAAGCGAATCCAGAGAGATTTATAAGTACAGAAATAATATAAATTTAATATAAATATAATCATAAGAGAATCAAAAGGACCATTTGGAAGAACTTCAATTCAAAGCAAGTAGCCTATTTCTCCGTAATGCCATTTTGCACTGCCCACAACCTTATTACTGAATAACCACACCCCATTAAAAAGAAGCCTGCCAGAACGGTTTCCACTCCAGTCTAACCTAAATTAAAGGAAAGGCAGCCTACCTGACCAGTTTTACTGTACATTTTTATTCTTAGTACGTGATTGTAAATAAAATTCAAAACCTTTCAAGATGAAATTAGCAAAGGAAAGAAAAAACGGTTAAAATTAACCTCCAAAGATTTCCAAAATCTGCTCTTTAAAGACTATAAGGGGGGAAGTAAATGGGTAAAAATACTGATCTCGAGGTGATGCTGAACATTGCTCAAAATTACTACTGAACTTTGAAGAACTCCCTTGGACCGGTTATTTCCAAATACCCAATAGCAGCATTTTTTGAACCCTTCTGCCTTTCTCTACATTATTAACAACAACAAAATCTAGTAATGGCACAGAACAATTTCTATGCCATTGCTAGATTTCTAGATTGATTTCTTTTGTTAACATTTATTTAAAAAAAAAGCACGCAAAAACTACCATCAGACATTAACCCTAATATCCACAGGTTTTCCCACGGGGCCTTTGGTTTCCCTTAAGGCTCTCTTACGTTTTATAACTTCAGCTTAAATCATTTATAAAACAAGTAGACTGGACATGGATGTGAAGGAACAAAAACTAGAATCCCAAAGGAGCATTTTTGGGAGTCTTTCTCCAAAGCAAAGAGGTGCAAAGCTGAAACACTGCAAAAGGAGTTATATTTTTCATATTTCCTGCTCACTGCTTTCAGTTTCAGTATCAAAATGTTTGGCAGTTGCACTACAAGTGATCTGGGTCATTTGTCACGTAAAACTGGGCAAGCATAAATGACAATTACCTGTATTATTACATTTCCACTTCTCCAAGGAGAGTATCGCTCTAGCAGGCGCTAAGAATGCAAAAGCACTCGCCTGAAACAAGGGTAACCTGGTGGAAAAGGAAAGAAGAGACGTCGACATTTTTTGGTGTTACAACATTGCGTCAGGATACCAACCGTATTTAGGTGGTTACCCATCCTCAGAACTAACCTTTATCAGGTGGCTATTAACAACATGGAGTATGAGAATTTCTTATTGAAAAAAAACCACATGGAAATAGTAAGACTCACAGACCGAAGGCCCTACCAGAAGACACTACTCGCATGAAGTTATCAACACCATGCCTGTAAGAGCTAGTTACCAGGCATCGACATGCGGGTACCAGACATTGATCCAACAAGTTTTGAACCCGGTATCAAATCAGGGCACGAAGATGAACATTTTGATGCAATTAACAGCCAGACTGCTGAATATGCAGCATTCGCAGTCCTGCCACATTAAAAGCCTTTTGATAAAGGTAAGCAGTCTGCACAGTCAATACTTTCCAGCTGTATGACTTGAAGTACAGTCATTTTAAGATTCATCCTTAAGAGTATGTGTAAATAACTATTACGTTGCTAAGTGCTGATTAGATGTTCCAGGTCGCTATCAACAATAAATATGAAAGCTGCAAGAATTTCGAGACGACATTCTTAGCATTGGTGTTCACACTTCCCAAAAGGTTTTTAAAAACTAAAGAGCATCTGCCTACACCAACTGCGTATTTACCGAATAAGCTGTAGCTTGCATAACATTACAAATATTCAGATGTTACTGAGCTCTAGAGGAGACGCACTTTGAACTCTTCTGTAAATACTGTCATTAACGGATGGTAACATGATTCTCTTTAATAAAGAATCTCAAACCATAGCATGTGGACCATTTAATTGCTCATGCGACTCTAGTTACTGCACCAAGTTTATGGCTGTTTTACAGCCACAATGAAGTGCCTTAACGCCAGCACAAGCAACAGTAAAGGAAAAAGAATCAACTGTAGCAGATTCAGATAAGGATCACAAAAAGCACAAGGAGGAAGAGAAAGTCTGCGGGGAAAAAATTCTTAACATGCTTAATACAAAGAAGATCAAAACAGAAGCACGTTACTAACAGTGGTTGTAAAAAGTCACATGCAGGAAGTTGAAACAGCCGAATTAACAACTGGAAAGGAGTTTGGGCCACGAGCAATCTAAAAAGCAGACCCAAGTACTATAGAACTATGTCCAAATTTCAAGCTTCATAAAATATACAAGCCATTTAAGCATACTTGACTTGCATGCAATTCCCTTATAAGTTTCTTCTAGCAAAAAAAGAAAGAAAAAAAAAAATCAAAGCTTTATCTTTGGTGAAGAAACCGTGGCAGCTACGAGTGAATGATTCACCTTATTTTTCAAGGTTCATTAGGCAAACTGAGCAAGCCGGTGCCCATGGCAAAACATGCAATACCTGTAACAAGCTGTTACTCCTCTATCCCACCTACACAGTGCTCCGTCCCCCTCTAACGATTTTGTAAATGTGCATTGCAACAACATTCTCCAGCGATGAAGTCAGTTGTACCGAGACTTAACTCCAGATGCAAGTTGTGTATTGCACAGAGTTCCCTTTTAAAGCTTGCACAATCTTAGTTTGGGGGTATAACGCCCATAAATCGCTGTGGGCATTCAAACTCAGAATTTTCCCTTTAAAAATAATATCTCCGTATACAATGAGTATTAATGACCTAAGACAGAACATACATGATGAATCAACTTTCCCATATGTGATCCAAAAGCTGCTAAACTCCTCCTGCCTCCTGCATAACGCATAACTTTTTGATGAGAAAACTTAGATAAGTTACTTATTTATCTTCTGGGGTTTAAAACATAAAATCGCGAAGTCTTAAGGGGAGCGAATACTGCCATTCCCTGCTGTATTTTGAATCAGCTTTTAGGTTAAGCGTTCAGAAAACATTCCTAGGAGCAAAAGATTCGTGTAGCTTGTTTAAATGAATGGCTATTCAGATTCTCAAGTAAAATACCAATAATCTGATTTACATCCGATTTCCTCATCTCGGGTACAGCTTCAACAACTGTCCCTAAAGTCACATCAAGAAAACCTCATTGCACAGTCTCTTTGCTGTCCCTTTGCCAGTCGATTCATAACTTCAGCAGTTTGGTCAAATAACACATTATTAATTGGGAGCATTTGCTACTTTGTAAAAAGTACTGTTATTTTTACTCCACCTTATTCATCTTTGTAGATCTAGACAATCCACTTGGATAAAATCACATTTAATAATGTCTTCTCATGTCTTGCTTAGCTATTTGCTCATCCTTCATAGGATAAAGTTAACCTGAAGTATTATTCACCAAAAGGGTCAGTAGGGTCAAAATAAAGTGTTCATTTGCCTTTTTTTTTTTTTTTAGTAGTAAGAAAAAAGAAAACCCTCTCATTAATTAACTTATTTATTATCAAAATCAGCCAACCATGATCAGTATCTTCCCAGATAGACAGCTGCAGTTTGAAACACATTTCATGAAACAGCTTTCCCATTGCTAGGCCAGGCATTTGCATTAAGAAGTACCATCTCACATTTGGGATAGCATTTGAATTTCATGTCCAGATTATCACGTTGTTTAATTTTGGCATCAGCCCGCATGACGACAGAGCTCCTTGTGCAGTTAAAGCCATCCAGAAGCGTCCTAATTATCTTAACGTCTCACACAGATGTAGCAATGCTTCCAGAACGTAGTGATGGGCACATCGACAAACCTAAAATGTCTAGGTATATTAAAGCTCCCTTTGGTAGTCTCAGTCATACAAATTACTGTGAATCTTTGCCAAATCTTCTGGATTATTACATAATCTAATAAATAGCTTGAATTCCTAGAATTAGTATGGGCACCAAATCGACCACAATGGCTCCTGGCTATTGAGCCAATTCCATCTTTGAGGACCTTTAAACCATGGAATTTGACCTTTTGAAACCATAGTGGCTTTATTTGTTGAAATACTTTGCAGTTGACAGGCTTGCCAATAAACACTTTAAACTCTCACTTACAGAACGTAGCTGCTATATCCCAGCCCCACCCTTACATAAAACCAGAATCACATGTTAAAGTTACAAAACGTTCAACCACTGAGAGTTTCTCCTTAAATACAAATTCACTGATTTTTAAGGCCCAAACACAAATACTTCTTCAGTTTACAAACATGCCCTTCACAGTGCAAGTGGAAGCCACTGAAAAGGAAAAAGAAAAAAAAAAAAGGAAAAAAAAACATGAAGGAGGGAGAGGTGGGATTATATAGGAGGGACAGAGCATTTCTAACTGATGGGACCGTACCTGCTTTGGCAAGAACCCAAATTTACCCTACAGCAAGTAATAAGGACAAAGGTGCCCAAGATGAGTTAGAAAAAGGGAGGAAAACCCAAAAGAACGCAAACTGGAGTTCTATAGAGAGAGACAGGTCTCCAGAAGTGTCAAGAGTAAGCTTTTTCTGATAAAGTTGAGGCAGAAAAAGAAAACTGGTGGTGAAGGAAACCCAAGTTTCCCTGTGAATTAACATCCAGCTACAACACTACATGTCTCCGAAGTCTGAAGAATTTAAACTTCAGTAATCCAGTAAGGAGACACTCAAACTGCAACAACAAAAGACCCCATCTTCCGGTTCCTTCAACAATCCCTCGATTCCCTATATAAGGCAAAAACGGAAGATTTAAAAAGAAAGGGAAAAAAGCCCTTCCTACTAAAGGGAATGCAATCGGGTGCAACATGTCAAGAGGCACAACTGTTTCCTCGCTCCTCTGCCTCCATCTCCAATGAGGTACCTGAAAATTTATTACAGCTAAGGCGAGCTGGTCTATGAAGCACAAAGAGCAAATCAGGCAGAAAATATGATTATTAACTGTTGCTAGTCGCAAGTAAAAGAAAATACAGTGGAGGGATGGAAAAAACCTGCCTCTCTCAACTCTCAACAGTTTTAATTATCATGTTTTGCCACCAGAGTGAACTTTTCATCCAAAACAGCAGAGCAATTTTATACATTTAGTAAAGCTTAATAAAAAAAATTAGAGGAAAAATTTTTTCAAAGAAAAAACACAAGAAAGCATGTTAGTGATGTGCATCTATTCAAAGTAAAAGAGTAACCAAAGATTCTATCAGAAAACCTGAAGTATTGGGAAAATCTGGGGTTGAAAAGCTGATCTTCTACAACTACAAGTGCTATTTCATAGGCTTTGCCTTCTTCACCCTATTGAGATAACCTTTTCACACAGAGATTCTGTTTCTTAGATAAATCTTTAAAACCGCAGGAGGCGTCGGTCCACTTCGTAGCGGAATGCAAGATTCCAGCTCGCATCATTCCCGCGTTAAACTAAATGACACATGAGTTATTCGAGTAGTTACATGAGGGCATGCTAATACAATATGTACTTTTCTTCTGGTATTATTTATCTTTCTCAGTTTATTCAACAAGATGCAAAAATAACTCTGCGGGATCTGTCTACTCCCGGTTGTCACAGAGAGAGTCAACAAAAGTTTAAGTAAACATTACGTTAAACATCCCTCTGCAGTGTTTACTGTAGAACTGCCATTTAAAAAAAAACATTTTTAGAGTTTTAACTTCACGTTAATAAAGCTCACAATATGCTTTTTTACCAGCGCCAGATTATTACAAATATTACTACCACCTAAAATCATGTCTGGCATCCTTGTAGGGAGACCAGACCAAAGGATGCTTACAGGCATTCCCATAGGACTACGCTAACATACACATTTTCTTCCCAGCTCACTGAAGGATCCTTACCTGCAACTCGGAGTAGCTAACAAATAACAACAAGTAATTTGTTTGGATTGGCGAGGTAACGCTCAGAGACACTAAATTCAGAGAATAAAATTCACCCGCATCCTTTTCTCACTGTGCGTGTGTGCAGTTTTTTTGAGAGACAAGAAGTTCAAGGGTCTTGATTCAGCTTCAGAAATAAGCTAAGCAGGTCTCTCTCACTCAAAGCCAACTACGTTTGAAGACATCAGAGCTGAAGGTTAACAGATTAGCTTTGACCACGCTTCTCTTGTGGCGTGACTCCACAGACCCTACCATTTTAATTCAGCAAATGCTTTTCTAAAATAAAACAAGCACATAATTTGCTTTGGGACAAATCCCAGCAACTTAAGCTTCTGAAAAAAAACAGTGTCCTTCAAGAAACTAATGCAAATATCCTAAATAGTCTCTCTCTAAAAGGCATGTGATTTTTTTCTTTCTCCCCAGAAACACTTCTATCTTCTCTATCTCCACAGTTTTCTTTCCTCTCCCTCCTCCCCACCCCCCAGCTGCACTTTCTTTCCCCTGGAATGCCTTCTCTTATTTCAGACCCACCTTTTTTTGGGAGAAGCTTTCCAAAAGCTTTCATTAACTGTCCTGTACTTGAACTGCTATCTCGTATTTCATGTTTATCCTTCGGAAATAGACTAATTACTTCTTGGATCTCAGACTACATCCTGGAAATTCCAGCACAGGCACAGTCTTATCATCATCATCTCAACCACTAGGAACAAGTTCCGGATCTCACCTGCACCCAAAAGTTGTTTGTAACAACGTAGTGATGCCCACGCAGAAGAAAATGGTCCCAATCAACTGGCTGGTAGCCCACTGGTCAAATCCAACACACATGGCATCAGCTAGCAAAAAGGGCACTGCTATCGTTCCACTGAAACACGTTAAGTAATGCTGCGAACAGAAAAGTGGTTTGTTAATACTTTAGCCAACATTTAAAAAGCCTGTTTTATGACCATTTTGTTGTACAACTGATTTTTTTTTTTTTTTCGCTTTTAAATTATCCACCCAGTCTCTCATGTCCTGGTTCTAAACATTTCTTCTGGTATTTTACTGTCCACGTCTAGTTACCGCTAGCCTGCTGCTAATGATCTCAGTTTATGGAGGATAGACCAGGTTATTTACATAGCTACATGGCTACTGTTCTTGATGAGGGAGTATCTAGGTAACTGTGCTGAAAGCGGCTTCCAACTTAGAAAAGCAGATAAATAACTCCATTCATTTTCAACCATGTGAAAGACCATTAGCTCACAAATGAACTTAGGGCACATTTAAACTAGGCTGCAAATAAGTGCACAAGCACCAGAAACTAGCTACTCATTAATTCCTTTTCGGTCCAACTACAGTAAGTAAACAAACAAACAACAGCGACCATATTCAACAATCAACAAAAAACCATAATCCCTACAGAACTGTCCGTCCTTGAGGAAAGGCAGGAATAAAAAGGATGCTTTGGAATGTATTTGTTTGAGGATCTCAACATACTTTACAGATATTAACAAATTCTCAGCATTCCTGTGGGATAGATTTTTATTAGCATTCAAGAAAGGAGATGAAAAGAGCCGTTCCACTTCACATCAAGTGAGTGGCTGAGCTAGTAGTAGGATGCAGCTCCCTACTACAGTCCTACTCACTGCAGGAAGCTCACCGTGCTCCAAAAAGGGCACAGGACTTGCCTGTCCCACTTATTAGCACACTTACTAGTGATGACTCCGAGGGTGCTATCAGGCTTGCAGAATTGACACAGCTACAGCAGCAGCTTTAATATTCAAGGTGTCAGCACTAAACTGTTATCTCTCTCCATCTTTTAGTTCCAGAGGTGGCATATGTCACCTTCTGAAGCTTACCACTTAGCATTTGTTCACTTATTTAACTAAGCAGCTGCTTTAAAGACTAAATATTAAGTGAATCTCTCAAATGCATATGCCAGAGAGCAATAATATAGGTCATCATCAATACAGTAATTCTACCGTGTGACCAACTTCAAAGGAAACCGTCTTATCACTTTCTTCACATTTGAAGAGCACGGGAAGAATAAAAGTTACATTCGCAAATGCAAAACAAACTTTAAAAAAAATTACCGAGAAAACATAACTATTTTAAAACATACCTGTAACCCCAAAAATATGCAGAGATACCAAGGAGGAACATCTTCAATAGTGTAAATCATGTCAGTTCTCTGCGCGTCTAAACTGCCACTGCTGTCCAGGGTCTCTGCCAGAGAGCTCTGTCAAATTGGGGGGAAGCACACAAAACAACCACAAGTTAACGTTGCACAAGAATAGACCGAGTTTGAACTGTCGGCAACACTGAAGTACTCCGAGACCGGTGTATTACTCTCAAGCAACGTCAATACGTTAGATCTTTAGAAGCCTTTTACCTCCAAGGCAACGAGCTTCTCTCCCAACTGTAGCTCCTGCATTTGCTCCAACCAGATTCATTTGTATAAACCATCCCCTGCTTATTTATACTAACACAACAATTGTTCGTTTATGATATGACCAATCTGTCAGCCAAATGGTGCCATAAAAACGGGATCATCATGACAGACTTGTTTATGCAAAAAAAGAAAGAATTGGAACTAAGTAGAAGAGTCAACAGTGAATGGCTACTCTTGCATAAGAGCCCTAAATCACAGGCAAGGAAGTTCCTCATTATGGTAGCTGCTTCCCAGCTTAATTCTTACTCAATTTCAGTCTCGGTTAACCATTTTTAGCCACAAAATTTATTATTTTTGCTCCCACCCGGCACTGAAGCACAGAGGAAAAACCCTAATCATTGTAACTGAATACCTCCACAGGCAATTTATAAAAGCCAAGCGAACTGCCTCCAAACCTACAGGAAATTTAAGACAGACCACATTCTGGCCTTCTTTACAGCTAAGTGGAATTGTTTCGTTTTAACTCTCCTCTTTTCAAAGGCCTGAGAACAAAACACAATGCTCTAAAGACCTAATGCCAACGACAAAAGCAGGAGGAAGTATCAGATTTTATCAGTTCAGCTTAACCACCAAAACACCCCCTTATGTAACTACTGTTCTGCTAATCCACCCCAGCACTAAACTCACGTGAAGTAGCCTTACACAAAGGCTGGGAATTTTGTCAGACTTATGATTTTGCCTTAAATGGTCTTTATTTCTTCAAAATCACAACACATCCACAGATTAGCCTTAGATAATCTCCATTTAGTTTATCATCTACAAGGTCAGAGAAACCAACTGACCCACAGTATTTCCCTTTCACCTCCAGCTTCTGTTGAGAAAACAAATGCAACTGAGCACGTATGTTAATTCAAATTCAGGGAGCGTAAATTATCACATAGCGCTATGGAAAGATCGAGGAAAATATAGCCACGCTCACTTCAGCAGCCCCTTTTAAACACTGTTAAAACACTGACTATTTTGCTCATCAGGATTAATTTAAATAAGGTATAGTTCCAAAAGAGTTCAAAAGAGAAATTACTCATTGCACAACCCATATGGCCAATTAGCAGCACCAGTGTCACATTTTCATTAATTGAAAAAAAGAAAAGAAAAAAAAACAATACCCCCTACCCCCACTGACATGACTGACAAAATTTGGAACTTGAGTTTTAAACCTTCACCTCATGCAGCAGCAAGAGTGTTTAGCAGCAGTAAACCTGTACATTTATTGTCTCTAACTGGAATTTACTTAAGATAAAACATGCATATCCTCATATCCATGCACGTATACATAAATCCAACGCTGGGCACAAGGCAGCTGACCCAGGAAGAGAGACAGAAGGAGGGAGATGCGAGAGCTGACGCAGTTACGGAGAAACAGCAGGACATTTACAGTCACTAGAGGCTTCCTCTAGGGACCTGTTCAGGAAAATAAAGATTCACCCAGAGAAGCTACTGTGATACTTTCCGTTGTTACAAAGCAGCTTTGTTTAGCTTCCCCCAGAGACTATACAGTATGTATAGATGTAAATAGATATATATATGTGTGTGTGTGTATATATATACACACACACACAAATATATACAAATACATATACAAGATTGTCCTCCCCTCTATTTCAGTGCAATATATGCACCACCTGAGAACCCTGCTCACCAGTGACACGGTTTGTTAATTCAACATTTCGACTCAAAGTCATCATACGCTTTCAGAAAGGCAGAGGTCATGAGGGAAGAGTAAGAACGGTTACAACATCTCCCTGTGAGGCAGAAATAGAGAAGTACCAGCTGCTGTATTTCCCTTACGAATCACGCCAGCGTTGCCTTGCTGAAGCCACCCAACTAGCAGCAGATTAAGCGGAACAAACCATGGATAGCTCCCCACCGGACTGGAGCGCAAAAAGGAAAACACCTACCGCAGAAAACCCTGCAACCTGTAATAACCCTTTCAAGGGCTGACAGAAGCGGGATTTTCAAAGTTCATGATGTTTCAGTGCCTATCTAAACAAGGATATAGCCTCCTCTTAGCTCGGAGATAAGAAAAGACAACCTGTTGCTACTGGGAAAGACTCATCCAACAAGTTTTAGCATTTTTTAATTTGTGATTGCAGGCAAATATAGGCATAAATGTAAAGAACCACAAAGTCAGCAGGCACAGGGCTTAGGAAAAAGTCACCTGGCCCACCAGTCCAAGGCATGTAGAAAGTGCTCTGGACAGGGATCAACAACTGCTAAATAACGTAAGCTTTCCTTTTGAAAGGGAAGTTTCCAAGTCTTCTAACAAAATAATGTCAAACTTCAAAGCCCAAGTGATATAGCAAAGTCTTTCTTACACAGCACCTGGATTGCAGCAACTGTTTAAAGCTTCGTTAAGTAGTGGGCTAATGAGATTAGCATTGCTTGGGCCAATTTTACAGTTACTACTTAGAACTCAATGTAGTGATAATATGGATCCCCTCTGTACTTTAATCATAGGCAGCTGCAGCTATGCTCTTCATCTCTTTCTCAACTAATGAAACATACAGTTCAGGTCAGCAGAAACACAGCTCTACTCCTTGTAATAGCAAGGCTGTAGGATAAAAAACATGCAGGATAGTCCTCCTCCTTTCCAAAAGCCAAACTTATTCTGATGGGGCAGAAGCAGCTTTCAACTTTATCAAACCTTTAGCAGAGAAGAGCTAAAGGGAACCAACATAAAAGAGCCCAAGACGGAGCAGCAGAGAATCCAGGAACTAGGGGCGAGGTCTAGTTACTCAGCTGATAAGTCACCGGGTAGTCACGGGCCCTTTCACAGCTCGAGCCTGTGCCTACTAGTTTAATACTCTGACTAGGCACCGGTGCTTGCCAAGTATGCCATAGTAACATGTTTTAGGGAACTGCCGAGAATGAACTGCATCTTTCTGAACGGGATCTGGATTACAGACTAATTCATTTCTTAACTGCTCACAAGTGGGACAACACAAAAGTGAAAAAAAGCACAGAACAGATATACACAGAAAAAAAAGATAAGACAGAGATTAAGGTGGAGCAAAAACGATGGGAAACAAAAACAGAGGAAGCAAACGCCAACAACAGCACAAGAAGAAGGTTCCCTTATAAAACAGGAGGGGAAAGGACCAAGAGAAAGCTGATGAACTGCAAGGAACCAGCAAGAGGTCTTTAGAGAAATTAATTTGAATGTGTCATCAGCTCCTTATTTCATTAAACAATAAGCAGTGCATTGCTGTTTATTCTGCAGAGATGCATCACTACAGTTATTTTTCATGTGGGCAAAGAGTTTATTGTTTGAGCTAGCAAATATTGCGGGAGAAGGTAAGCAAGAGGCACCCTCCAGCAATTAAATACATTTCAGTTCTCTAAATTTGTTATAGACTTTTATTCAAGGTCGTCGCTTGCTTTTTTGGTGAATATCTTAAGAGGAATGGAAACTGAAGAATAATCATGCTTCATGCACACGCTGTTATTTTAAGTGAAAAAACAAGAGGCTTGGCTAGATTAGCAGAAATACTAGCCTCAAATACTATCTTAATACATGAGACTGCTAATTGCTAAAGCCCCTCCTTTCACTGCTCATTCATTTTAAGACACAGCAAAGGTTTAACTCAAGCAGATTTAGCTGATTAAAAGCTCACTGTCTTCTTAAGGCATGTTATCATCCATCATTCACAGTTCTGATCACATAGAGCTAGTGAAAAGGAGAAAAACATACGTTTGGAAAAAAAACAGGCCATGAAGACATGCTTTAATGTCTAGAGATCGCTAATCTAAGTTGCACAATTTCATCCCAACAACTTTTGCTCAAGGCTTTTATCAGATTGTCTCTTTCTACACTAGTCTGAGCATGACCCAGAATCAGCCATCATACACATCAGCAGGATAACAGTTGCCAAAATTTGTCCATTAAAATATTAGCATTATCAAAATGGTAGTAGAGACGTATTTGAGACAAACCTCTACATACAGACCAGCTGCAAGAAAGGGAGAGACTAGATCAGATGCACGCCGCAGCATTTATAAGGTTCTTCTGAAGCGTAACCCTACAAGACCTCCGTCAGAACTACCTGTTTGAGCTACAATTTAAATCCGAAATTCAGGAGAGAATTTTGAAGTCTCTGTGTTTGAAAACCTTAGCTACACCCTTTGACCCTAGTGCAGCTCAAATGAAGCAAACAAAGAAAAAAAACCCCACTCCTAGTTTCAATTAAGAGCATCATTACATTTGTTTAATTGGTGCATTTGAAACACTCTGTTGAACTGAGGCAGTTTTGAGACAGTCATTAACCTCACAGCTAATCAGTAATGAACACCACAGAAAAAGGTGCATTTCAGATGTATTGTAATCCTATTCCTTATTCTAAATAAAAGGTCAGATTCACACTTTCTCTGTTTGCAAGATTATTATTAAACCAGGCTGAAGAATGATGGAATGTCGAGAAAAAAGCTTAAAAGTCAAAACCAAATCAGTCTCATTTTAGACCTCAACAGGGTCTTTCTCAACAGCTAGGACACAAACATTGGTATGCTACGAAAAAATGTTCACGGGTTTTTATTAACCACCTGAACTTCACTCACAAAGCTGTCAGAAAATAATAAGCAGCCCCCTACTTGGAAAAAGGATTAGAAAATTAACATGATGTTAGAGCTTGGAAGAGACTGCTTGCACCAGGAAAGACTCCTCTTCAGAAGGTGCTCAACACCACCAGTTTATTTGTCTAAAACAAAAAAAAAATAGTTAACAACTGAAGAACCGAAGAACCTTATTAGGGAAATAGTGTAACAGGCCAGCCGAAATGAAGAAATAGCAAAAAGCGCATATTATGAATTCAGATGGCAGGTCAAAGTGCATAAACCACTCCTAACATTTGCTGAGTCAGCCCCCAAGTTCTGTAATCACGTGTGCGGCCAGAGGAGTCACAAAGGCAGAACTGGCCAAAACCTGATGTAAGCCTGCAAGTCAGCAGGTTTGATTAGAGAAAGTAAATCACACAGTCAAGTAAAACTAGTGTGAACAAAAACTAAAAGTGAAAAAGCAAGAATGAGCTCTTGCTTTGGAAGGGAAGGGAACTACTACAAACCTTTTCTGCTATGCCATTTTCTGTAGTATAGATTGCCATCAGCTCTGTGTCTTCTGTATCCTGATCACCACTGGATGTTGCTCCACCATTTATCACGACCTTAAAAAATAAATACACACAATATAGTAAAACAAACATTTTCTCTGCAACTACACTTGATGTCAAGTACAAGGGTGATTTTGGGGGGGGGGGGGGAGAAAGAATGACATCTGCCTTTTACATTTTAGAAAGTTTTTGTGTTTTGTTAGAGAAGATAACAGACACGGCAAGCAATCCTATCCAGAACAACGAGCCTAGGAACGCCACAAAAAGCTTGAAAGAGATCACAAACAGCTCCTTCAAGACTGGACAGCGTCTATTGGGGTTGGGGAGAACTAGCAGCAGATTGATCAGAAGAGTTCTTAAGAGGCAGGTATCTACAATGGAATGATATAACTGAAAATCTGAAAGAGCAGAACAAGACAGGGAAATTTTTTTGCTGTTGCCTACTACTCTTCTTGCAGTCAGCTGACTCAAGGCACACTTCTCTCGGGGTTGATGCTTTCTTAAGTATGAAAGTCTATTCTGCTAACCATAAACTGCCCAGGGAGACGCATGTTCTGCATGTTCAGCACTGCTTTAGTGCACACACTTGACATAACCATAGACAACACAACTGGCCACAGGTTTTCACACAGTTGTAGCAGACTTGTAGAAGTGACTTCCGATCCTTTCGGCAACTCAAATCTGAACATTTGTCCAGGCAACCAGGAAGCTAAGAAATATGTTATTCTTGCTATTTTAGTTCTGGGAACCAAAGGATCACAATTACTTCTGTAGAACTGGCTAAACAAACAAACAATACACACACACACACATATATATACACGTAGTTTAATAACATTAGCAAGTGACAGAAGAGAAGGTAATATAAACTACTTAGGTAGATAAGGTTTTGTACAGCATGACTAGAACTAAGCACTAGTCATTGATTTATATTAGGCTTGAGGATGTGTTTCTTGGATGTGTTACTTACAGGCAGAGTGAAAAAGGTGGGATGTTTAGATTCATCCTCATATTTGCCTTCTGTTGAGCCTCCAGCCTCCACCGCTTTCGAAGTGGTATTCTTACCAATCCCCATCGTTTCCAGAATGTCAAGGACTTGCATACAGTACCCAAACGGATGCTTCTGAGATGACAGGCCAGGTACTAAGAGGACTAGTTCTTACTTAAACCACAGCACCTCCAGGAATTAGAAAAGCGCCAAGTAATGCAGCTGGAACATCAGGGTTTTCTTTAACTATTGTTAGCATGAACAGCACCTAGAATCAAAGAGAGGAATCAAGTTTTGCATGATTACCTAAGATGTATGGACAAAACACGCATGCCCCGCAAGCTTTGTTCCCCTTCATGCTCAACACTCATCTACTTTTATCATTCCTTTTTATGATTTGATAATTAAGAGATTATCCTTTAAAGATAAATCTGAAGGTATTTTAAATTCTTTCAGGATTGGAATATTGCAATTATTCTCTCGTTCTTCTCTTGTGGTCTTCAATTATTATTAGCATATTAGAAATTCATTTTTTGGGTTCAATTTCACTGTAATTCCCATAGAACTTTTTGAGAACAAAATAATCCTGTACTTCAGCTATGCAGGGATGCTCAACAATTTGCTATTGTACATCCCTTGCAAATAATACTAACACTTCGTCAGAGAATTCAAATTTGTAGACCTCTTCATGAGTTTGCCTCTGCATAACAAAACTCCTCCTTTTAACATAACTTATTTTTAAATAAAAACTTCCCAGGAAGCTTATACTAGATTGACAGTGAAGCACGCCTCACATTCAATGGCCTTTTTCAAACAGACAGGAGCCCCTTCTGTTTGTACACCCTTAACCAAAATTACTCCATTTTCTCGAGGGACTTGCAGAGTTATCTGCCTGATGATGCAGAAGCAACTGCTTCAGGATAAAACTCAGCCTGCCTTTCAATTAGTACCACTTCTGTTTTGGCACGGGAAGAGCAAAGATCATACAGCGCACTGGTCCTCTTTTGTTCTACCAGATGGGTCACTACAGTATAGTTTTCCCACATTCGCTCCTCAAAATAGATGTGCCAGTCCACAACCATCCACATTTTTGCCATTTCCAAGACTGAGCGGCATGAATTAATGGATTTGAACACACACTTCCCACAGGACAGCACAACCAATTGTGCAGCAAACTGAGTTTTGCAGCCTCTGGTTGCTGAGGTCCCATACAGCTTCAGAAAAGAAAGTGCAGTCGTAGACAGCTGAGGATGAAACAAGCTAAGCTACGGATAAAAGTACACGACAGACCTGAAAAATGCTCTTTTCAAAATCATAGAGTGACATTCTCGGCAAAAACAAGAACATAGTTAAGCAGCAAAACTCACTGCACACTGGGGTTGCTTCAAAAGCAAGTTAATGACATTTTCAACTAAACTGCTGGAGGCTGAAATGCAGCTAATGGATATTCAAAAAACTCAGGAAGTATGTAAATATTAGAATCCCAAAAAGTAGTTAAAAAAAGTTTCCCTTCCAAAATACTGTCCAGGAAAATGCCAGCAGCTCAAATGTCTCCTGTAATTGCAAAAATAATTAAAGTTGACAAAATCCCTTCTGCTAGGGGCAATTCAGGACTGTTTGAAAAATTATAGTACTAATATTTTAGAATCTCTTAATAGCTGTTAATTACCCATTTGCTAGAAAATTCTGGTTACTTGAGGTGAAAGAGATATTAATCTTTCAAAGTGATTTAACTTTTCAAGAGAGAAAATATACATACATAAGAAATACTAGATGGGCACTCAAATGCCCTTGAAGCATTCCTAATTAAAGCAAAATGGGATGGAAAGTAGTACCTTCAAATAAGGATTTAATTAAGACCCATTTTTTAAAGTCAATATTAAGATAGCATAATTAATCGTTTCTTGCTTGAACGTAAGACTAAAGGAGAGGACTAGTTCAAGTACTTACTGCTATAAATACCTTTCGGAAAAAAGGCATTTCCATTTTTACAATAACCACGTACTTCCACTTTGATAATACAGATTTCTAGACATGGACAGCAACTTTAAATTAGTCTACTTCTGAGTTTGAGCACCAGGTAACGGAGGGGACCTCCTCAAAACTTTATAGCAACCCTGATCCCAAACCTGCCTGTGCCGGTCTGAGAAATGACATGAACATGTCAGAGAGGAGGAAGAGATACTAGCTCAAGGTTTGGCTTGGGGGTAGTCTCTTTTTTTGAGGGGTTTTGTCTATTTTTAGTGTAGAGACATGAAGGTTTTTTCCCAAAGCACAGGAAAAAAAAAAAGGAAAAAAAAAGGAATTTGAAAGGAATTTGCCTTTTTGTTTTAATGCAGACTTTTTTTTTTAAAGTCTCCAAGAAGAACAGTGACAGGGACAGGCTTAGCTTACTCTGGTAGCTTTATCATCTCAGATATGGAAAGAAAAGGGAGAAGTCTGAATCTCACACCCCAAACAAATGCAGCCATGCCAGTAAAACACCAGTGTAAGAGTTGCACCAGCAGGAAACCTGTCGTTTTGGAGATCTAGCTTAAGGTATTCTGGCAAGATAGTCTTCTTAGTTAGCATTAACTAGCATCTCCACCGATGCCCAGGAAAGAAGAACATATAACCTTATTTTACTTTGCACTGCAAGACACTAAGACTGCTGTCTTCTCAAGTAAGACATGGTAATTCCTTGTGAATTACTCTTGTGAAGCACATGACAGGAGCACATAAATAAAGTGCAACTTGTATTAATTCTTCACAGCAGAAGCACAACAGCTAGAACAAAATTGTTTTGATCTCCAAGATGAAGGTTCCCAAATGGTAGCATCCAAATTAACAGGCAAAAATAGCCCGATCTGCTATGGTGCATGTGCGCACATATACACACACACGTACACATGCTCATACATACATATGTCAGGGCGGTGTCCAAGGAAGACAAGCAGAACAAGTTTCCAAACCATACTTTCGGTTACTTCTACTTGGCAGTGAAACTTGCCCTTAATGGCACAGACCTTAACCACAGATTTTCAAAATAGTTTTATTCTACAGTCAGGATCGTCAAATCAAAGCAGAAACCTTTAGGCAGCAGATCAGGTTACCCTAAAGGGTAACGTTCTTCCTTATCACACCTTTTATCCCACCAACCGACAATAGCTAAACAAGGTGACTCAGACCTTTTATAACCATCCATAACAATCCTAACCCATCAGAAGCCGAAAAGCAATGTATCAAGAGATAAAACCCCTTTGACATTAGGTAAGTACACACAGTACACTAAATTATCTGCCACCTTGGATCAAATGTAAATGCGAGAAATGAAATTTCAACCAGTATACTGATGAACATTAAAATTACCTTCAATCCCTATACATGATTAACTCAGGAAGGCCAGAAGCTGGCACGGGTTCACAGTGATTTAGATAAAGTTAGTGTTTACACAGATAGCCTACTGAATGGGAATGTCCACGTACAAGTTCACAGAAGGCAACAGCTATCGCTGATCCTCAGAAACCGGGGAAAGGTCACTGGGCGTCTTCAGCCCACTTTTCCCGGGATTTGGTACGTTCGGGGAGAGGAGACAAAGCTACAGGAAGGTTTGTCGACATCTAGAGCTTGGTAAAGCAAAGGCTGGGGAAAACAAAAGCAACGTGACCTCCGGGCTGCAACGTGCTTGGGGCAACAGGGGTTTGTTGCTGTTGTTGTTGCTTGTTTGTTTGTGTTTTGCATCCATTAGAAGTGTCAATAATTTGTCAGGTGCTGCCAGACTGGCAGCTACAGGTCTGAACGGCCTTCCTGAACAGAAAGGACATTTGCAGTTTGAAATGCTGAATTCATTCCCTTTCCAGCTTTGTCACGATGACTTTCAACCCTAAAAATTACTGTTTTAACAAAGTGCTAGCATGATGCAATTTTTTTCCCCCCATGAGCTTTCAGAGGGAAGCAGCTTCATGTATTTCCCTATTTGGTAAATTCAAAACAAAAACTTCCTAAAGCCATGAGGGTCTTTACCAATTTCAGCTGAATCTAGCCTGAGAACCACCAAATTTCTATCAGCTTAGCCAGGCCCACCATACAGAGATGTCAGCATAAATATTTCAGGCTTTCCACATTGACCAGCACAGCTGCTTTGAGAGGACAGGAGAGAGCTGACCCAGCATAAAGCACAGCAGATGAACACTAGCACCAGGCCCAAGGTCTGAACAGAACTGAAGTAGCACTGAATCCATGTTTTGCATGATGGGGCCACTGCATTTAAAAACCGGTACCCGATGCCCTAAAACCATAGCCGCAGAGAGAAACCACTGCAGAATCACAAGCAAAGCAACAGAGCAGACTGCAAAGACTATGAAAAGGAGAAATGGAAATTGGCTACTTTATAATCGTGGTTTGCTGTCTCGATTTCCCTCAAACACCAAATTCTGCTGGGGCAAGTCTAGGACACAAATCAACTCTGACTGGTGAAAGAGTTCAAAGGAGAATCCTAGCTAGTCTGGGAAGTATGTGTATGCCCTCCTTGGCCGGGAGGATCTCAGACTTATTTGCATCCCTGCCTCCATATTCATACCTCGTTAACCTGGTCATGGAAATCTCAGGGCTGTCGTCCATCACACTTCTCAGCCTAGCAGAAGCATCAAAATGGAATTAAATGGTTAATCAATAACTGTGGTCCTCTTCTCTGCATCTCCCCAGGGGAAATGAAGCAACTAACCTGCATTTGGTGGCTCTACACTGCTGTGCAAGGGAAATTTTTGCAGCGGGAAGGACAGTGCTGGCGGTTATAAAAGAAACTGGTGACGGAACAAAAAATTCTTTGGAGCCTACAGATGGAAAAGCTCCCAGGAGTACTCAATGCAGGTATGCCACCTGGTGAGCACGTCACGCAGCTCTGAGGAAAGAGCCAAGCGAGATCCAACATAGGACCTTCTTGGCTTTTACAGATGGCTGACGAGCCAAAAGAGCTCTGTCTGTAGCATACGCTAAGGAGATTAGAATTAAATTAAGGTGATAGCTTAATTACAAACTCCAATTTATTATTTTTAATTAGCTGTCAGGCTTACGTGAATATCAACTAGCTTCTCCCGCAAGCAGAGATGACGCTCAGCCAGAAGTTGTCCAACCTTACAGCCAAGGTTAACTTCACCTAAATTGTAAATAAATTCAAAACACTTAAGGAAAATAAGCTGAACTTCAGTACATCTGAAGTTCGACCAACTCCAGTGGCGGTTTCAAGTATTTGGCACCTCTGAAAAATAAGCACACTGTGTGTCTGAATACAAATCAACACATCCTGTAAGTCTGAGAACATATTATTGCCCATAGACACAAGACAGAGACGTGGAAAGGAACTTTGACTCTCCGCACTTGGGATATTTTATTGTCAAAACACATCCAGTTTGGAAACGGAGCGGAACACACCGCCAGTTTTAAAATCCTCCGCTCTTCACCACATCAGTACCCGATTCTACGAGTGCTGCAGAGCTGCTTCTGAAAAGGGCATGCTGTGGACCGCAAGTCAAGATAAACGGTCAGTTCCTGTAGCGTCGGACAGCTATGAAAACATTGAGCCAGTAACAAACGCACTGCATTTACATTGTTTAGTTTAAAAAAAAAAAAAAAAGTGCATTTAGGCCAAGTTGTTTAATATTACTCTACAGCACTGAAGACATATAAAGAGAGAGGCTGCATTCTGCAGCACAGAGCTGCACACAGTTTGGTTGCCAGCCGCCGTTCACCAGGAGACCAGGAGGAGGGGGACAGCCAGACACACAGCTGGGATCAGCAAGAGTGTATCCCGGGAGATGCAGATTGCCCCAGAAGGCGGCAGGATGGATGCCAAGAGATCGGGGAAGTCTTGAAAGAAATGCCTTCACCGAAGCACTGCAGACTGATTAGGGGAACAGGAGTGCTTTTAAACTCTCGAGACTGGCAAAGCGGACAATCATGGAATTCTGCAGAGGCTCCAATTAGACAAGTTTACTTAGAGGGTGCAGCTATCCCTGGCCAGACAAATGATCAAACACAAAAGCAAGGCAATTCCCAGTTAATTATGGAACAGCAGCTTTATCCAGATTGTTATTGGCTCTAGTTAAGCCAGTCGCACAAAATTTCTGCTCTGATTTTGTCCCATTAAAGTATTAAGAAACAAAGACTCCTCTTCCTGTTATTAAACGCACCTGGCCTTCCACGCATTAAATCAGAGCCGCAGGCATTGTGATTTGTATTTATACTCGTCATCGCCTTCGCAAGTCCTGAGTTATCGCAATTTTCACACTAGAAGATCCTCAGAGCAAGCCACTTACACCCACTATTTAACAAAACAAATACATTAAGCCTGAGAAATTCAAGTCGTTAAAATGAAGCAGTACTTTATCAGAGGGGCTGAAAAAAAATTAATGACCAAATTATAAGTGATCAGAAGAAAGCACTTAATATCTATCTTGCTACTCATAATGGTCCAAAAAGTTGCTTGATGTTTTCCTACAAAGCAAAAAGGTCCTCCTCTTTCCAAAGGATTCATCAACACCTAACTCATCAGCAAGGCTAATAAAGCCCAACAAGTCCTTAACACGATGCAGTCAGAACACCGTCTACAGACCCAAAACCGCAAGTTCAATTGCCTCAGAGTATTGGCTGTGGGTATTACTGTACGTCTTGACATTGGCACTTAGATGCAGCTCCTCCGAGGTCCCTGCCCACAAACCGTTCCAGATACGTAGGTGTGCCTGAAGGGCATTTGTTCAACTTTGCAAGGGCTTTTGACTGTCTTACAGACACGGAAAAAGCTGCGTAGCACCTGCACGTTAGTTTTTACATGTAGCAACAGAAGTATCTTCCTGCTTTAGTCTGAAGTAAGGCTTTTCCTCGGGCTATTTTGCAACTGAGCCTCTTAGGTCAGGAAAATACTTAAAATTAGTCTCTACCATGCGCTCCTTGCATCCCAAATTCCTTTCCATTAAAGGAAAGGGCACTAAAAAGGTATCACATCTCTAAATGCTACAGATGATTCCTTCCCGCCATGCCGCCAATGGAGAGCAATTACATCCACGCATATGAAAGAAGTGTATTTCAAATTCCTAACACAACACTAAAAAGGCATCATTCCCCTTTACCTGTGTTAGAAGTGGACAAAATACTGCTAATTATGCCAAAACTTTCTAAAAGTCAGCTTTTAAAAATAAGATTTCAAGGTTACTTTAAGGAATTTTGGTCCTGAGTTGGCTTCTCACTTCACTTCAAAGTCTTCAAAGCGCAAACATATTCTCTCTTTGTAGGCACTAATGAATTTTTAAGTAGTTGGTATTTTGACTGCCGTCCAGAACAGTATGTCTTACAGTTGACCAACATTAGAGCATGTCTACACAAAGACACAGAGGAAAGTTATGAGTTCAAACCTTCTCTTGATTTAAAGCACATTAGTTAAATCTCATTAACTTCCCGTATGAATGAGCTTGTTCAGAAGTGGCCTTAAATCCAAATGAATGAAATATTTAACAAAGGATCGTACAGCTTTTAAAAATTACATCTCCAGTTAATCAGCTTTTTTAGAAGAGCCAATTTAGCTATGGTTCTAAACAAAGATATGTGAAATAGGAGTATTTCCAAGAAGTGTAGGACAACCTGAAGGGGCACGTTCGGTTAAAACGTTATTTGTCAGGCTGCTCCTTGCTCATCTTCCACCTCACTTCTCTCTGTATTTATTGTTCCTACAGGCAACAGTTCGGCCAAATTTCTGTGCAATGCGTGCACCACTCTCCATAAGAGTTTTAATCTGTATACAATGCTCTGTATTAAGAGTCCTAATGAAAGACCAAGAGAGAAGTACACAGAACAAGCTACAAGAACGTATTTCAAGAGGTATAAGCAAAATCTAGGAGATGCAGTTTTACAGCTTTATATCCAGTGACTGGTATCAAATGACACCTTTAATGTTCTCAAGATCGGAATGATGCCCACAGTAAATAAAAATGAAATGCCTCAGTTTTCCTTATGAAATGTATTACCACTTCATAGTCTTACTTTTAGCCCAGAACACCTCCCGCAGTGTTTATGGCACGAGTTAACTCAACTGAAAATAGTACACAGCCTTTATAGTTTCCCTGTGGCGCATTAATAATTAAGAATTTAGATACCTCCACATTATTATGGACCTTAATACACAGTTCATTAAGCTCCTTTACTGCACTCAGAAAGCAATCTGAACACACACTGGTTCTTTTCTCAGCTTTCTTTGTACTTCTACTTGGCACTTTGATGTAAGCTACTTTTATTCAAGACTCTAATCACATTAAAACAAAGGTGAAGTTATAGACTCATCTAGGAAAAATTCCATTTATTAAAACAAACCTGGGTGACGTGCCAGCTTTTTCAACCCTGAATGTGAAGTTCCTTTCCTCAGACTTAAGCATTCCTAAGTCTACTTTTGAAAGAGATGCTCCTGGCTTGAGGAAAACAATTTTAGTCCAGTAAGCAATATAAAGCCTCCTAACTGATTACACACTTAAAAACCTTTATTATATAGAATTGTTCCATCAAGCTTGACTTCAAGTAAATAAATATTTTCCTTCCATTTAACATTCTTCAATTCCAGATCTTTTACATAGAATTTCCAAAAACTAAGCAAGATGCTGCACTTTTGTGGTCAAGCATCCTTAAACCCTGTTTTTGACTGCAAAAACCTCATATAATTGTCTCCCATGTTGAAATTAAAAGGAAGCCAAAGTTTACAGGTAAACAGGAAAGAGTAACTACCTTTAAATCTCTCTCTCTACAGTAGCAACAAAAATATTTTTAAAATGAAAATTCCTCAAATCCCTAGTATATTGAAATTTAGCTATTCAAATCTTAAGTCTGTCATGATCACGAGTTACTTTCCTCTTCTGATAATAATGCCCACACTAAAGCAGCTGAATATCTCTAATTATCCCCATTAACATTTGAATTAAAAGCAGCTCTTACCTTAAGAAACCAGTACTAACTTCCAGGGCTCGTCTCAGTCAACTCCTCTACAGCATTTCTTCCAGCCTATGCAAAGTGCAACAGTCCAAGTTGCAAGTTGCCGTCTAAAAGGATGCAGACATAGAGAAGAAGGATTTTTATAATCTGGTTGGGCTCACTACATTGTATAACTGTACTTGGTCCAATCAAAATCCCCGTGTATTACACAACAGCAGAAATACAGGAAGACACCACACGGCCGTAAGCTGTTACTACATGCCCCTGCCACAGTTACGAAAAGTAAGTGGACAGACAGTATCTCTGAGTAACAGCAGCGTGCGTCCAAATCAGACGGAACTCCACGTTCAAGTGTTTTATATAACCTGGAATATTACAGACCAAAAACCCATGAGAAGAGACAGCCCCCAAAATCAAGCTGTGTAAATATTTACACGCCTAAGAGCTGTGCTCAGGATGGCGATTTTCCTCCACCCACCTCCATCGTGAACAGCAAGCATTCCTATAAACCAAAGTTGTGCAACTTGCAAGGAAATATTTATACTAGCAATTAGTCAGTTTTCAACACAAGTCCTTGATCTCAAAGCTCACATCTATAATACATGGTTAAGCATTTAATGATCTTACCAAAACCTGAAAATACACGGTATATGCTGTGTTGAGCTCATTCATTCGACTAATGGAAAAAGCCAAGTAAAAGTGATGCTCAGGGCCTCGGGAAAAGGTGAGACAGGGAGGCGAGACCAAGAAAAGTGAGACTTGAAACACCAGAAATCATTAATGACATGCAGTTTTTCCACACGACTTCTTTTCCTCTCCTCGACCCGTCTCTTTCTGAACCAAGACAGCATCGTTTCCCTAAGGCCGCACTTGCACCCGTCTCATCCCCAGCTACCTGGTCTCTAGGCAGCGTGTGCTGCCCTTTTCCTGTGACCGCATCTTTGCTCGCTCTGAAGTGTTTTCTTTGCTCTCAGAGGTCTCTCACACAGGTACACAAATAGCACCCTTGCTTTTTAAAAAAAAAAAATCACTCTTCAAAGTCTGTTGCATCACAGAGGCTGCTCAAAGTTATTATTTGCCATGAAGTTTGCACACTGTCATCTTACACCACCACGCAAGCAACCATGCAGCAACCCCTACATATATGAGCGTTCCTGCAGTACCTTCTTGTACGAGACCTTCGCTTCCCGTACAACCGATACCCGAAGTGATAACTACAACGGGCCATCGCAAAGTGGCACCCGGCTATCGGACACTGCACACATACACATGCGGCGTCCCTGCCACCTTCGCCCTGGTGAGAGACACGGGCCAAGAGCACAGCTCCGAGGGCAGAACCACAAGCTCACGCTACCTGAAAAAACACCTTTTGAACCCAAATTTGCAGAGGCAACAGACAGGCCAATGGCGCCACCTAGCTCCCTTCTCTTCACGAGCAAAGTAAGCCTTACTCAATTTGAAATTTTGGAATAGACTGCCAAAACTTACTCAATTGTTGCTACTTTAGAAAATAAAAACTTGAGAGCTGTGGCTCACCAGCGGATCAAAAATTGGCATGTGCCTGCTTTTCCTCAAAGGAGGAACTACTGAACAGCGTACATTTCATTGAAAACTGATCCTTCTTACACGCAATGCTACTTCTTTGTCATTTACTAAGAAAACAGAGAAGAAAGCCAATCATCTCCACTGCTAGTTTTATGCAATGTTTGCATATAATAAAAAAACAGTGTTCCAACATTTAATCTTCACTGCAAAGAGTGAGATGTTGAAAAGTTATGTCCTCCTCCACCTGCTCCTTTTCTATTTATTAGATTATTTACGTTGTTCTTAGCTTCTGAATTCCAAGTGTTTTCGCTGAAGTCAGCCCACAAAAGCAAAACACCTGCTAATTTCAATAAGAGGAAAGTTTACAGCCCTTAATGCAAGCATCATCGTAGCTGAAGTTTTAACGCCACAAAAAATAAACTGCTGTACCACAGATTGTTTAGAAGACTGCTCACCTACAATACTTATGAAGGAATACGATGGAAATTACTTTATATTCAAGGCATTTGATCTGCTCAGAGGGAGCTACAGTACTAAAGGGACCAAAAGCAAGCAAAAAGGCAACGTGTTACTTGATTAAAAAAAAATAAAGTGCCTGCTTTTCGGTTCTGATGTCTAGAATTTTTTTTATAGTTAGATAAAAAACAGACTCAAACGTTGCTTGCCTTGAATATCAATGTTCTAAGTATAATCGAGTTCTCTGCAAATAACATTACTTCAGTATCTGTTTAAACAAGACCTGTTTATTTACTATACAATTAACACCACTGAGTCCAAAGTTCATGACCAACTGGTAGAAAATTTCATCACTTAAAAGATTTATTTTTAGTTGATTAGTATTTATACTGAAAAATTCAGTTCAAATAAACCTCCTACTAATCTGGATGCCTTCACTTAAAACACAGCTTCCATAATCCACAGTTCCTGGACAAATCTAATCACAGGTTGTTTGATTCAAATTACTTGTAGTAAATAGGTAATTAATCACTGCTGTACTTAAGATGAATGTTAATTTGAGATGTAACTCTTGCAACCAGTTTTCTGAGACAGTGGACTATCTTACAACACATCTTCAAACTCTGTAATATTGTAAAAGACAGGAGGGAACAAACTGATGAGGTGAGAACAGAAATGGGGGATTTTATGCCTTCGTACAGCATTCTTAATCCACTGGATCACACCGTCTGGAATCGGGAGAATCCACAGGATCAACTTGCCCGTCAGCCAAGTTAATCCTCAGCCGACCTGCTATGCGTGTAATGGGCAAGCAAGCAGGGGTGTCAGAGGTTCATTTTACTTACTGTACTTCAAATCCACTGGGAAGCTATAACTATTGCTGCGTTTTATTGATGGAAGTGAAATCATAGCAGTCAATTTATCTTGCGCTACTTTAGTACAGGAAGCAGACTGTCGTGACCATCTTACATAGCGAGTCATCATTTTTATTACCTGCTTAATATTTGAAATTTAAACTGATGGGGGCTCTTCTCTTGCTCGAGAATGTTACTCCTAGGAGGAGTTCGCTTCTGCCTATTACAAGAAAATCCAATTTTGTACCTCCTTCTCAGGCATAGAGCTTTCAGTTTAAGGATGAAACAAATACTTCAGAGAGCTCCAGTCAAATTATACATGTTTGCCGTTGGACCCACATTGGTAAAGTAACTGACAAGTTACAGGCAACATTCTGAGTTAGCATACTTATTCCGGGGCTTTTTGCTGCATTCAGAGCTCATCTACTCCTACTGTATTGAAAACCACCTTCTATATATAGAAGGATGAGACACAATGGTTAACTCATCATGATCGAGACTGATAACAATATGACCCAGTAATGGCAAACACTCAGTTAACTAAATCACTCCTTTGAACCTTCATACATTGGCGGGTGATAACAAGGAAAACAAGACAAAAGAAAGGACAAGTCTGATGCAATCACTGATAAGCTGTAAGAAGAGGTTCTCTGTCCCAGAACTTATCTATTAAAAAAAAAAAAGAAAGAAAGAAAAAACACAACCAACAACAAAAAAACCCCACAGTTCTAGCAGAGCAAATGTCTCACATATATTCAGCTGCTGGAAGGCGCTCCCTCTCAGGACAAGGTTTTCAGAAAAAGGCACATCCCCTTTGCAAGAACACCCTCACCCATCAGCAGGGTGAGGTACAGGATGCCTCACTTGCGACAGCAAAACGAACCTCTACTACATTTTTGGAGCAGTCTACTTCAAGTGTTCTTCCTAACAAAGTCATAACAAACCTGGAATTTTTTATGTCAAAGAGATTCAATTTATATAGCAGACTCCCATGAATATCCTCTAGAACACATTTAACATAACACAGCAAACACAAGAAAAAGAGCATCGCATATTAGTAGAATAAACAGATCCACTTCCACCCACAATTTTGAAAAGCAGAAAGACAAAGCCATTAAGTCTGATCTTACAGAGACATTTATAAATCCATTGAATTATACATTTGCTGGAAAAGCACTTAACAGAAGATACCCTTTAACACAAAAACATTCAGTGCTCTCTTCTTTAATGTTGCTATTAAATACACACAAAGAATTACTGAAATTGCTTTGAAAGCTTACCATTTAATTCACTGAATGATGCATGGCCACGGGTATTGTGTGTGTTCCTTGTACGGGACTCAATTCATTAAAAAGTACATCCCTCTAGCCTACCTGAAAGGATACCTCAAACCAGACCATATTAAGTGAAGTTTCACTTTTCCAGTGACAGAAAAGTTGTGCTTAGTGTTCAGTGTTTTTTTTCTTTTTAAATTCTGAATTCACTTACAGGTCATATTACAGAGTGTCTCTTAGGAGTTCTCCTGCAATTGCATATTTGTAAACACTTAAACTCAAAAGAAAAATCCAGGTTCTGGGAAATTAGTCAAGCCAGACCTGTGATTCTTCTATATAAAGAAATCACAAGATGGAAGTGCCCTTAAAAACACATATGGATTTCCAGACAAGAAATGTAAATCTTTTTTTTTTTTTTTTTTTTAACTTGAAAAGAGTGAAGCCAAAGCCATATGCTCTAAAGGCACAGATCAAAGCACTCCAAAAGTGGAGGAAGGAATGTGCTTTCTGTGACTTGCTATTGTATTCACCACGTCCACAAACTGAGTCAGACGCCTACATCTTTCCTGGACCTCCAGGTATGTTCACAATTGCTTCTTAATGCTAGTGTGAGCTCAGCTCATTTCTCCAAGAACTGACAAAAATGAAACCCGGTTGTTGGTCAAATGCAGCACCATGTGAGGCTGCAGACTGCAACCCTTGGAGTATCATTACCTACAAATGATCCCAGATGCCCCAGGAAAACATTGTCGACTTTGACATGTTTCGGAAAAGACAGTACGCCACCCAAAACAAAGTATGCAGCAACCCAGCCAAGGGAGCAAGACACATTGCAGCTGACCTAATAAACCTAAACCTAATAAGCTAAAAACTCAAACTCTGCCATTACACTTCCCACCTACAACTTCAATCTCTTTGGCTTCATAAACAGCACGGGAACATTTCTAGGTGTGCTCACGGGTTCTGACCACAGATACCAAAACCCACGATCAGCACAACGGCGCTCTCGCTGACCCATTCAATGCCCCAAATAACAAAATGCAGTGGGGATATGCAAATTTATATTCTAAGTCTAGACTTGAAACATCTGCCCATTATGTCTGATAAGGTTGCACTTTTGTCATTTTTTCCCCTGTTACCTTCATATTATTTTGCTGTTGTGATGACTTATGTTTTAGCTTATGTATCTTTTTTTTTTTTGATTGCAAGTGGTTCCAGAAGTGTGGGCTAGGTCTCTTTAAAAAGAACAGCAGACTGATCTGGTTACAGGCTGCGCAAAGAACTTGGAAAGTTCCATTCTTTAGTGCAAGTTACTGCTATTTTCATTTTCTAAAGGCAAAACACACCCTGTTTGCACAGTTTTGAACTCAATATGCTGTTTGCTCGGATGCCTAAAAAAAATCCACCTGCACTACATAGTAACCAGCCAGGTAGAATGCTCTAGCTACAAAACGGAGAGTTTTCAAGGGGGGAAAGCAAGCATATAGTCATACTTCTGTTCAATGGTCCTGGTATCTCATTCACGGTTCAGTAAGCAAATGGCAAATACAGCTTCACAGCACTGCCCAACTGCTACAGCAACCGCAGCTCCTCCTCCCGCTGATCCCAACCGCCTTCCTCCGAAACGAAAAAGCCCTTTTAATCTTCAAAGCATGGCCACAAGTCAATCTCAAACTTAGCACATTTTTTAATTTTCTTTTTAATTATCTACTTGGGAGAGTTATGCCCTCCTTGCTCAGTGACCTTTCATTCCTTCAAGATTATTTCAAGAAAGCTTTCCTGGGAATTATCGGCAAATTTATACCACTTGCAGAGGAGAAAAATGTTTCTAGGCTTCCAAGCACTGAGGGGGAGAGACAGCATGATTCCTCGCGTGCTTTCGTGCAGGCAGCTTTCGCTGCGTTACACGGCACCGTTAGTCCTGCAGGCCAAATATCTTCTGGCTTCAGAGCACTGACTGCTGCGAGGGTATTTGACCCATCTACTACAACACCCACCCAGAAGTAAGTTGTTGCGATGCTGGAACGGCAAGAGAATTTCTTTCTGCTCGAACTGGGGCTCTTCCATGGCAAAAGGCAGGGTGCAAGCAATTAAGCCATCGCCACGGAGGTTTTCCCACCGGCAACCGTTGACCAACCGTCTGTCCCGTGGGCTTTGGTCACAAAGTATGGCATGGTTTGCCAGTCATTTATCCTTCCGCAGGGAAAAATCAAGTAATTACAGCCACTAATGATTTTTAAGTTGCACCAGCACTACTTATTTTCTGCCCACACACTAAACAACTGTATGCAACCCTGCATTTTATTCCCACAAGTTAAGCCAACCAATTACTAATTTATTAATTTCACAACAAGCTGGAAGTGTTTACAGACAGGCTTGTGTCTAACCAGACTTGCTCATTAAATTCCCATGCTCATATTTCAGAGATAGCTAGGTGAAAGCGTTTACATACTCTGCAATCTTGATTTACCTCCTCCTAAATCTACACTTGGGAACCCTGCTTGCTACCCGAGAGGTTCACGTGGTATCACAAATTCAGTCCTGCCGCTGCACGGGGACAATTAGTAAGAGACAGGAGGCAACAGGGACCTGCTGAAACGTAGCAGACTTCTAGCCGGTGTGTCACATAACACGCTAACATGAAGAGATGCATGATAAAATTTAGCTCAATAGCTTTGGTTTTTTTTCCAAATGTAAGCCCTGAATTAAGAACACATTAAATATAAATAAATGCATTAAATATCCCTATGAGCAAAGAAAATGTTTAAGAAGAGCTATGTGAATTCTTCTCCAACTGAAGCGACAGAAATTGAATGGTCCATTTAATACTGTACTGATTGCTCAGGAAATCACAGAAATGTATAATATTTTGACAGAGTTCAAATTACTTATAATAATATTTATAGCAGCTATAGTTTATTGAAAGAAAGCCTTTTCTTTTCAGCAAGACAAGCCTTTTATGAAAAATATTTTGGCAACATTTAATGGAATACTTTTCTTGTGATTTTTGCCAGTAAAGCAACATATTTTGCAGCCAACGTACTGTGGTTTCAATATTGTACCTTACTGGTTTCTGCATCTTAACATTAGGGCTATTATGCAAATGTCTGTATTGCACTAGTAAAGAAAAAAAAAAATCAATTACTCTTACTTAATTGGCATCACTTAAAATGCAAGTTTTCTTTGCCGCTATTATTTGGAGTAGTATCATTTAGTTATACATTCTGCCCTCAAACAAAATTTTCCATTTTAATAATTAAGAGGAGGAAAGACCAATACAGATATACTCTCCTCTGCAGATACCCACACGCCGTGCTGTCTTCATAATAAATCTATTACCTGCCATTCAACAAAACTTCATCTGTCACAACAGCCTCCAGAACAAAAACAGTAATTACACATGGATCTTAACACAGCAGGCTTCAAAAGTAAGGAACGGTACACCTAAGCGCAATTTAAAATGGGGCTAATAGTGATCATAAAATCTTTTTCAAAACAGAGCAGCCTAGGATGAGAGGTCAGCTGCTTTTTTGCTTTTTAGGCTCATCTACAATAAGAAACTTAATAGAAGGCTTAATTGACAGCTTTGCTCGCTTTAGCTGTGCCTTATTAGTGCTTTCTATGAAGATGCTTAAAGCTGTTTGGTCCCTTCCAAAGAAGACCAAGGCTCGTTAGCAATGTGCGCTCACAAGTGCTCAGGGCTCACCATCGTAGCCCTTCTGCCCCTTCCGCACGATGGGCCGCTTAGAGCAACGTTTTTATGAGGAAGATCACACATCATCTCAACCAGAGCTGAGGTTTCCTTCCTTTCCTTTTTCAGATATTTGCAAACAAAGCAGACAGGCAGTGCAAACATCAGCTCGTTCGAAATCCTCTGGGCAAGAGCCTGACTCGGAGTTTACAGACCTCTGTATGCCGCCAGGCATCCAGGAAAATTCAAGTGCTAGGGCCAGTCAACACGAGAGGTTATCATTTATACCAAGTCATGTTTTATTTTTCCGTTTTGAAATTACCACGCAGTTCTCATTGTTTTCAGCTTTCCTCAGGAACAAATAAACTAGATACACTGTTTTACTACAACAAAAACAGAACATTTGGGCATAAAAAACACCCACAACTACCTCCCCCCCTCTAATCTGTCTACTTTTTTGTTTGTTTTAAAAGCATTCTAAATGGAGAAAAAACTACAGGTAATCGATGAGCGCCTAACAGTCTGAACAAACCTGAACATAGTCCAGTAAAACGGTATTTACAATAGATGGAACTCGCAATGTTCTGTGCACAAAATTAAATGATACTGCTACAAATACATACTTCCAATAGCGACAAACAGCTGGTAACTTTTATTGTTCTTATATATGAAAAGACACAGAACGGCATGAGAAAACTGCAGTTCTATCTTGCAGCTTGATCCTATAGAATAGGAATCTGGAGCTCCAATTTCATTTTTTGTCAGCCCAAATCCACATTATTTCTTTGGTTTGGCATTTATACAATGAGATGTTCATCAGAAAACTCTTAAGTTTTCATCAAAATCCCTGATCTGTTAAAATACAACCCTTGAGATGCTTCTTGAATCAGGAACATTTAACAACTTTCAGAAACAATTCATTTTGTATTAAAAATAGAAAAGCCTGCTATAACCCATGAAGTAGCCGGTACTTTAGAGTTTTCCAAATACAATTTTTATGGTCATCTGCAAAAGCAAGGGTGTGTTCCCTTTGCCAAGGTACAGTAAGGCTCTGAACACAGGAATCTATAGACAGAGGATAATTAATACACAAAAAAGAATCACAGGACTTGGGATTCTTCCTGCCACTGGGATTCAAACACTCAAAAACTCAAAGCTTATCACAACACAGTCAATTAAAAACCATTAACTTTGGGACATTTTATTTAGCACACAAAACAAAGAGTTCCTAGCTTTTCAATGCAGTTTATTGCTGTTCCAAGCTTGTAAATAAAAAGTGAAAGTCAAAACAAGCAGTCACGTGCCTGTTTTTCTTGAAAGCATCTATAGGATCTTGTATACTAATGAAAACATATACACACATACTTTTTTTTTCCCACTAGCACCACAAAATGGAAACACTGAACTATACGCTTAAATACAAGACAAAGATATGTGATAATAGTAACAAGGCCAGAGGAAAAAGGAATAAAAAATAAGATCATTACTTCTGTGCTAGAAAAGAAATAGTAATCAATAAAATGTGCTTAATGGCAAACTCCAACGGTCAAAGTCTTCCAGCAGTTCCCTTCCACTGCTAATATTAGGTCAACAATGACATTCAGAGCACTGAAAGACTGGGACAAGCTCACTAATGGCACATTAAACACCTCATCATATAAACACAGCTAAGAGCACACTTAGTAAACTAAGTGTTTAAGGCACCCTTCTATTAAAGCTTCAGAACTGCACTGTACTCTCTTAACCTTTACAATCTTATAAGTGTTGTACTAATAGCCCACATACCACCAAAATAGGCTTTGCCGCCCTAGGCTGCTATTTCATGGCCAGGCAACAAATAAGAGCAAGGCCAATTAAAATGTGTTACTACATTTAGAGCCTAAACTTAACTAAAGGCATCTAGACACGAGGTTAATACCCAGGAATGTCAGTACACAGAACTCCCCCTTAAGTTGCTTTTTCACTTCCCTGCTATCTGCAATGCATGCTCAAAAGGCTTCTGCCAACTGCTCAAACAACACAAACTCTACAATAATTTGATTTGAAAATAAATTCACACCACAAATTTTAGAGACACGCAGACTATTCCAAGTCAGTTCTGTCTGTCACTAGATTTAAAAACAGTCAAAAACATAAAAATGTTGAGTCGACCTCTGCTTCACCATTTATATCAATTTGACTTCATACTGCAAGCAATTTTACTCTACAGCAAACATAAAAGGGAATTAAGACCTCGGTGCTTTTAATCACAAAGGAGATAACAAGCAAACATTGCTTTACATCCAAAATGATTACTATATACGTGCATGCACACACATAAACAAGTTCTGTCATTGTTTTTCTACGACACAGAGCCTTAAAAATATAGGTACCACGCTGCTGCTAACAGCTCCTCAAACACAATCACAACTGGGCTGATCTGCTCCCACACTCTCTTAAAAATACAACTATCAGACAGAGCTCTTTTTCCCTGGCATTTTGATGCCACAAGCACAAGATCAAAACATCACTTATACGGAAGGGCAAGATACGTTGGCCTCCATAATGCACAAGATAAAATTCAACTTTGCCATCCTGGTAAGGTGCGTGTGGCACAACCTCAGTAATACAGCACATGCCAATTTTCTCGCATGCTTAACAGTATAGATCAGGGAGAGGAGGGGGAAAAACGCGTCCCCAGCTGCTCGAACGTGATAAGAAATTTTGGAAATTCTCTTTTGCCAGATCAGGACAAAGTTCATCCCCTCCTGAATTCAGCAGTTACCTTTTTTAAAGGAACAAAACCAAAAGCCACCCCCACCCCCCCCMCCCCCCAAAAAAGAACACCCACCAGACTCAGACTCTCGGACGGTAAGTGCATTCGCAGTAACATTCCCCTCCAACCCTCCCGAACAAGTACTTTTCTGTTCTGGTCTGAGAACAAAGAACAAGTAGATTTAGATCGATGAATCTGTAATTATAAGCCTGTTGAAGAGTATTTTACAATTACCTCCAGCCCGCTCATTCTTCCGTAAAAAATAAAATCAAAGAAACAGGTAGAAACAAACAGTATTTCACTACGCTCTAGCTATGCAGGATGTGGACAACCAAAACACCCGTTTCCTAACTCTCTTGCCTGCCGGGACTTCATCGGCCAATTCCTCTGCCCTGAAACAAACCCAGAGTTTCCAAACTCTGCTCAGCCCAACTACTCTGGGGCCGCTGCACAGCCAAGGAAACGGCCGAGGCTCTATGCAGACCCAGGGCAAATAACAACTCGATATTTGCTAGACCGATGATGACATTCGGTACCAAAAAACAAGCTCTTCAAAAGCATCACCTCCGAGAGCACACAGTGGATTAGAAAAATATGGGAGATGGTACATTGCTATGTATACTGTATTTCTGATGCCGTCTACATTCTTCTTGCTATGGTTGGCAACAGAAATTACAAAGCTCAATTTTTAGCGCAAGGAAGAAAACTACAGCATGATGCTTCTTATCGCAAGCAGCTCTAGGAAAAGAGCAGAAAACTAGTTTTCCCCTCCCACTTCTTTCCCCCACCAAGTGCCAGTGATGTTTCAAAATCCTAATTCCCTTTCCAAAAAATATATTTCTTTTGGCCAAATTACCACTGCCAAAAAAAAAAGTTACAATTAAATTAATTTCAAATAAAATAAATATTGGGGTAATTAATAATAATTAATAATTAATTGGGGTAATTATATAGTGCCCAGATGTCCAAAGGTAGACACTTTCTCCCTGTGTTTGCAAAAATAAACACAAAAGGGGACACCTAGACATTTCCTTCCCATAACTTGAAAATGCCCATATATCATCAGATTTCTGTTCTGGCTTCCACTAGATGTTGTCATAAGACCACTTAACAAGTAAAAATATTTGCCTGTAATGAAAACGTACTCCCCAATATTGATAGAAGTATTATGTGCAGTACCACGAAGTTAACACAATGTCTTAATGCACCTCACCCCAGGGAGCAGCGAGGGAACATGGCAAATAGCTTTCTTTTTAAATGATTTATTTTATTCCTGCCTTCCACTGCATCATAATGCATATCCCTTTACTCATCCTGACTGTCAATATTTTCCTCCTGCAGCTTTCAGGTAAAATAAAACACACTAACTGCTGGCAGACTGTCTCATGACCACTAAGGCTTCATAAATACAGGACTTGATAAAAGTAACTTTTTTCACCAATTCATGAACCTTTGATCCAAGAAAAACCTTTCTGCAGAGCCATCTGCACTTTCTCTTGCTACCTTGATGATAAATGTATAAAGAAGTGTTTGAAAGTCAAACAAACCTATCAAGAAAGGGCTCCAAGGAACCTTTTCCGCCTTGAGTTTCCTGCTATTTTTTCCCCCCGCCCGTGTCCTTGTTCACACAAAGATACTGACAGGAACAGCTACAGAGGTTATTACCTCTTCCAAAATAGTCCTGCACGGGACATCACCTTGTGATCTGAGATGAACTGGAATAGCTCTCAAGGGTGTGCCAGTTTACTTCCCCTTGTAGACACAAGGATTAGAAGAGGTTAACTGCTGTAGTTCAGACTGGGTCATTACAGCAGTTTAGCAGGCACTTCTTGAGGAATCCATACTAAAAAAAGGGTAAAGTTTCACCCATTTAATTCTGAACAGTCTCCAGCCAACCTAAACAGCACCTAACAAAGCCATGTGACATCAAAATAGGAAAGTCCATTATACTGAGGAAGTTTACAGTTTTGGTTATACTGGGAAGGAAAAAAGTCCAATATATGAACAGACTCAAAGAAAGAGAACCCAACTCAAAACCCCCCAAATACCCAATTAAAAAAACCTTGAAATAGTAAATGACACACAAATGCAGCTTCTCCTATAGAGTCTTTCAAAGAAATAGGGGGAAAACCCAGCGGTATCATTTTCTTTTGGAAAAAGAAAAAAAAAAATCCACAAACAAAACACTGTTCTTAGCTTAAGCTCACCCTGAAGAAAATTGTTTCCAACCAATACTAACAAAGACATGACCTTTATTTTTCCACTGGAATTCAACTCCCCATTAGCTTCTAGTACAGAGGGCATTTAAATTCTAATACTAGTCGTCTTAAAAAAAAGAAAAACGGAAACCACAGACATCATTCAATATGGCTTTAAGGACGTACAAACAAGCCTACCTGTAGCTCAGGAAGGGCAAGGAGCGGGTAGAAATTGTCCCAACAAATATTACTTCAAAATAAAAACAAGGCAAGAAAAAAAAAAAGGCTCATCAAACAGCTTCTTGACCTTACTCACTGAGCAACAACATGGACAACTGTGGCAGCACCACGGAGGGGTCGCTGAAAGGCTCAGAACATGCAGCCCGTGATGGATGGGGGCTGCTTAAATTGGTGCCATCCCCAGAAGAAACATTCATCAACCTGCAGCCCAAATTATTCTCCTATTTGAAAAGCCGTTTCCCCCCCCAGATTTGTTTCCGTATTGAAGAGTGAGAATAAGCGTGAGGCCATGTTCAGAGGACCTAATTTCCATCCTGCTCCTTACATCCACTCAACAAGAGAGCCGCAGGTGCCTTGAGAAAGCAACTCACAGAATTTAAGCCCAGCTAAGAGCAAGGTTGAGACACAAGTAACAGACTGGGATGGATTTTAAACCATACAAATGTGGCCTGTTAAGGAACAGCAGGAACCCAACCCACCTTGGAGAAAAGCAGTCCCTCGCTCCTTCCCTTATTGACATCTTCAACTCCTATATGCATCTTTACTAAAGCTAAAGGATTGGTTAATCCAGTTGGCTAACCCATGACAAAAATCCCAGGGCTCGTTTAACTTCATTGTTAACCCAAGGTTGAGTTTGCTTCGGTGCAACTCCATATTAATATTGCTCTGAACTCAAGCTATCTGGACTGTGACTTGAAGCTAGGAGCAGGGTTATAAGAGCTCATCAACTATTAATCCAATCGTTCTACATATCTCAAGGATTGTTTTCCAGTTTACTAATCTGAGCTACTTGTTGCAATAATCCCTTATCTATAGCGAAATCACTAGGCAGATCAAGGTGCACAGCATACGTCAAGCTCTGGCAGCGTGCAGCACACCAGCAGCTAATTGCTCTAGTATTTATTCTGCTTTTCTGTCACATTTTACAGCCTGCATCAAACTCCAGGTGCCAGGAAGACCGCTAACCAAACCAACCAATCTTTTAAGCTTAAACTAGGCAATTTAAAGCTTGCTCTAGTATCGCAATACCACGCCACAATCACAGCTGGGAGGATACGCAGACATACCAAGCACCCCGTGAAAACAGAGCATTTGGCAATTTTCACGTTTTAGCTGTTCAAGTTCAACAAAAACAGGGAGCCTAGCATTTACCTGGCACCGAGCTCATGCTGAAAGAGTCAGCTGTATGCAGCAAATAATAAGATGGAAAAGAATTAATACGCAAGATCTTTACCTTGTCCTAAAAACCATCTGGGGATTTCCCTTTCCTGCCAGAATCTTCTACCGGCTCTGCCTGCAACTCCCTTTCAGGGTGCCAGCCCCAGCCCATCACTTACCTTGAGAGGTTAAGGGATATAATACATGGCAAGAGCAGACCCGAAACTGTGCTAAGTGTTTGTCATCTCAGTCTACGATATGACGATGGCTTCAAAACGAAAGGGCAGGAATTAAATTCTGTAATGAGTCTCTCCCTACATTTTCACCTTTTTTTTTGCTTCTATTAAGAATTAAAAAAAAAACCCACTAACAACGGAAATGCAGCGTATAGGTATGTAGTCATTAATGTTAAGTAATGAAATCTAATCAAAGGCTAGGAACAAGCTTTGTTCGGGATTTTTCCGTTACCCACAGCACTTACTTCTGACAAAAATACACCTTAAAACAAAAGAAAACTGTGCGTGACACCCAACAGGGTCTGTGAGTGAAAAACCCCTAAAACACAAATATTCAATGCCTCGACCTCGCACTACCGAATAAATTATTAAAAAATAAAATAATTATTAAAAAAAAAAAAGCCGCCTCCAAGCATAGCAGGAGCAGGGGATCAGACGAGGAGGAGCAGCCCACCCCTTCAGGACCAGCAGAGAATTAACCTGCATTCTTCATCCCATTTGCAAGCCCAGCGACTCTGCCACCCATTTTGTTTCAAATAATAAATAATAATTTAAAAAAAAATTTTTTTTTTTTTAAAGGGATGATCTACGCGGAACGGAGAAGATAACATCCACCCCTTCGAAATACAAACTAAGATGAAGGGAGGATCAGCGACCAGCCTTCCCCGAGGTGAGGCGTGCGGAGCCGCCGCCGAGGTAACGCAGGCCGCGCCATCAGGTAGATGCCGCTTCCCCCCCCCACAGACAGCGCGGGCTGGGCGCGACGCCCCACAGAAAACGCCCGCCCGGAGGAGACGGAGTTTAAAAAACGCTAATAGCCATTAAAAAATAATAATAATCAGGAGGGAAGGCAGGAGCGGCACGGGTGACACCGGCGGGGGGAGGCAAGGTGAAGCGCAGCCTGGCAACATGGTGGAGCCCCGCGGTGAGGGGAAGGGGGGGAGCCGGCGTGATGGCGGGGCGGCGGCGGGAGCCCCCGCGGGGGCCGGGGATGGAGGGCGGCGGCGGAGGGGACGGAGGTGACAGCGGGCGGCGGCGGCGACCGCGGCGGGCTGAAGGGCGGGCGGCGCGGCGGGGGCTTCTCCCTCGGGGGGGGAGGAAGAGGAGGAGGAAGGGGAAGGGGGGGGCGGGCTCACCTGCCATAGCGGGCGGCAATGGCGCTGAGGGCTGCGGCGGCGGCTCGGGCTCCCGCTCCCGCTCCGCTCCGTCGGCAGCGGCGAGTGCGGCGGGGCCGGGGCCGCCCCGGCAGGCAGAGCACGGGGGCGGGACGGGCCCCGCTCCGCCCCGACAAGATGGCGCCCGCCGCCGGCCCGCCCCGCGCCGTTGCGCTGCCCTCAGGGCCCGGCGCCATGGCGGCCCCGCGGCCTGAGGGGGCAGCGCGGCCCTTCCCCTTAAAAACCTCATTAAAGCCAATTAAATAAGTAAATAAATAAATAAAATAAATCTTCGATGGCTGCGGGGCGCTGAGCGCTGCCAGACACATCCCGCTTCAAAACCCAGAGCGGACACGTCCTCCCCGCGCGCCGGCTGCACTGAAAATTCCCCCTTGGCTTCGATAACTCTTCATTCACATACGTGTGTGTGCTTAACGCGGCTTTTAAACGCCGACAGACTCTGTTTGCCAGGGCGTTTCAGCGCGGGGCCGTGACACAAGCGCCGCGGGACTGCGAGGTGGCGGCAAGGATCGAATTCGACGCAGCCAGACCCCCCGCAACCCCAGGCGTCAAGCACACCCCGGCTTGTTTCGGCCCTTCGCCCCTCTTAAATACATAAGTTACCTTTTCCCAGTGACTTTCTGTGCTGTAAAGGTTCAGAAAGAAACAAAACCAAATTGGCCGAGCGGCCTCCTTTCGCTTCTTCAGGGACCTGGGGCCCAATTTATGCCATCACTCTGCTCCGCTGTAGACTTATTTGCTGCGATTATCGGCATATATCATTCTTGTTATTAAAATGTAGGAAAGGCCCACGAGTTATTTATAAATGCATTCAGCGACTTTCTGCCTCGAATGAGTCACAGGCCCACAAGCGAGTCGGAAAAGTCATCGAGACACAGGGAGGTCCGTGCGTCCGTCCGTCCGTGCGTGTCCTTCCCGACAACAGCGGGTATAGGGACTATCAGGAGAAATTAGCAGTGATCAGTTATTCTGCACAAGCCTTGGGGATCCTAAAGGCAAGAGCTTCCCTGTGCAATTTCCCTTCATAAAATACAGCTAATCCAGGAGATTATCTGAACAAAGGAGATGGGAGATCCTTCGCGCTCGCACGGGGATTTACCTGCACAGGTGAGGCGCTGCTGCGTCTAGACGGTCTCAACAGCAGGTTTATGCCTGGCTTCCCAATTCAACCGGTGTCTAAGAAATACAGCCCCCATTCCTCCCGCAATTGCTCCCAACCAGTCCTGAACTCCTGCGACTGCTCCTAAAATGCTGAAGAATAATCCTGGATTCCCAATCCCTCCCCCGTTCTTTGTATTAATCACTCATTACGCTTGCTTTCATAATGCAGGCTAAATATTATATTAATGTAATCACCATAGTAATGATTAGAAGATGCATGAGCAAATACTTATTTTGCGATATCTGCCCGCCTGAATTACTGGAACATCTCTTAACAGCAGCGTGCAAGTAGGGACTTGATTTTGCGGCGAGGTTGTGCCCACGTGAAACTCTAAAGCTCCATAAAGAGGTATTATTGTGGGACCATCGAGCCTTTACTCTGGGTTGTGCATCCTTCCCTGCAGCCAGAGAGTGCAACATTGCGATACTCGGGGGTAACCTTTAAAGAACATGTTCCCCAACGTGTTATTTTGCTTGTTTTCTCGTGGCTCTGTAAAACGAAAATGGTAAAGACAGGGCTGGGGAAGGTCAGGGTTTTCCTGAGATGCAACACATGGTACCGACGTAAATTTAAATGTTGAAATCTTTTTGGCTGGCATCTCCACTGTTTGTTCAAGATTTCCAGGTTAAGCCAAAGTGCCGCCTCATTTTGGTCAAACCATTTTCATTGCATTAGAGAGGAAAAGAAAATTAGAGAGAACCTGCCCTTTGGTAACTGTTTGTGTGTTACTGAAATTATTATTCAGGACATTAAAAAAAGTCAGGAGGCTCTTCCCCTCCATTCTAGCTACTGCCTGGGACAAAATCCCAGGGCAAATCATTGATCTGAGCACAGGAGCTCCCAAAGACCAAATGAAAACTTCACGTCCAATTACATCCGGAGAGGATTGCTCTGGAATCTGGGTTCGGTAGCTCATTTGCAGTTCCCTATCCTGATTTATGTTGTCAAAAATCAGGAAAACAAAGAAACAGACAAAACAGTAATTTTCCTCACATCGAATTAACGACCTCCTACGTGAATACCAGAGATGGAGTCCAAGAGCTGAGAACAACTCAGCACAGGACATGAATACGGATAATAAGAATCTCCATTACCAGATTATATAGAATAAAAACTAACCCTCCAGTATCTCAGTGGCTGCCTGGGAGGAGGAAGCAAGCTCCTTGAGGAAAGGTTGTTTAAAACTCACCAGCAGTCACATTTTTGCATCTTCCTCTAAAATACAGAGCAGCAAATGTGTGGAAGAGAATACTGAACTGGACAGACACGGGGTTTATATGCCATAACATCAAGAAAGAGAGAGTGGACAACCCCTCTTAAAAAATGCTGTCTATCACCACCTAGTGGAAAACACCGTCTCAGGTTCCTTGACCTACATATACTTATGGTTGATCTTGGGGAGAATCGTGACTTGATTGCTGTTCCTCCCCTCCATAATGTAATATGAAATTGCAGCGCGCAAAAGAGTTATTCCTTTGTAAGACCTGTTTTTAAACACTGAATGACATACTTCGTAGTCCATCATCAGAGCTAAATCCTCAGTTTTGTCATCTGCAGAATGGCAATAGTAAGACTCAGGAAGAGTTTTATGAGGTTTAATTAGCACAAAGTGCCCTTAATAGCAAATAGGACTTTTGGTCCAAGGATCTCAAACTTGGACTACTCTGGTCCGAGCACTCAAATTACTGAGGCCTCAGACAGCAATCCAAGAGGGAGATGTATTGCTGTGCTTGCTATACAGAAAGATAAATAGCAGAGGTTGCAAAGTTACAGTTGCCCAAGTTCAAATAAGAAATCAATAGCGGAATAGGAGAAAAAATCTGCATAGCTGCAGAATTGCTAGATCCCTGCTGTTAGCATCAAGATAGCTTTACCCCTGGTAGCTTTTGGGGAGAGGAGACCTTCCTTCATTTTTGTATATGCAAAATATTTTGCAAACGGAGCCCAGATTTCGGAAGCCAGCAGGGTACAAAACCCAGAACAGCTTCCTGCGCTTCTCGCTGTAAGGCTGCTCGGGGCACATCGGCCACACGACCCTCATGCAAACATTTTCAATGAATATGGGCAGTAACAGCTTTCAAGGGCACTTACAGTAACACTAATTCAATCTGACAGCTCATGCTTTGGATGAATAGCTAATTTTCTTGATGCTGTTATGTCTAGTACCTCAGGGGCTGTACTGAAGAGCTGAGATTTAGCTCGCTGAGTCAGGAGCGAGGCCTGTATTTGGCAGGGGAAGCAGGAGATGTGCTTACTCACCTCCGAGTTCGTTCCCGCGCCTGGTTTTACGAGCATTATCCTTGCAACTAGCAGGGAGAGTGCCTTATATGCTGGGAGGAGTGCGAGCAGGAGGGGCAGCGGAAAAGGGGATTTATCCTCCCTGTTCTCCTTCCCTGCCAGTTTCTAGCTGCCAACGCTGCTGAGTTGCTCGAGCCACATCTCCTCGCTCAGAGATGTTGCGGCAGCGGAAAAGGCAGCGCAGGAACCCGGGGCTGACAGCTCCTGACGCGATCGCCTTGCCGGTGCACATCCGCGCTGGCGTTTTGCTTGCGGCTCCCCGTCTGATGAAGGCTCTGTTGTTCGGAGAAGAGATCTCCAGGCAAGAGACAAGTTGGGCTTTGCCACTTTGCGTCAGCTCCACGTGTGGCTGTTGTTCAAAGCTGCGGTGATAAAGTGCAGCTTCTGATGACACATGCGTAGGCAGGATCAGGCCAGAGTGTGACTTATTTCAACTTAATCTGCTTGCAGAAGGGTGTGGACACGGAGTGCTCCAAGAGCCACGTGCCATCCCATTAGAGGGCTTTTGCAGCACAGAATGAAGCAGGTTTTCTTAAACCACCTCCTCAGGGAGTTCAAAAGAAGGTCCTTCACTTTGCAAAGAACAGACAGCAGCGCACTTGTGATGGCTTACTCATAATCTCAGCTGAGAAGTGAAAGCGGAGAGGAGCCCTGTCCAACCTTTCATTACCGGAACACACTTGCAAGCAATTTTGAAAGAACATCCACAATCTGCTCAGACAGGAAGGATGATCTTGGACTTTGTCATTGCTTTTATCCCCCGTCTCCCCATGACTCATTTAATTCATCGTGTAGCTGCCTGATAACAGAAGCACACAGCGACGTCAGGAACGGTAGGAGAATGATTGTTGCAGAATCAACCCCCTGCCCAGCGAGTGGCAAAACACAAAATAAACGAGCGCTGCGCAGAGGCATGGGTTAAAGATGGAAACGGGCAGCACCGCAGCAAGCCTGCTAAAAGCTTTTTCTGAAATTGGACTGTCTGAATAGATGCTTTGCCGGGAATCTTCATTTGCTCGGCCAGAAAAAGAAGACCTTCCCGAGGCAGAAGGGAGAACTGGGCCCTAACCAAAGCTAAATGGGCAAATCGAGAGCTGGAAGCAGTCTGTGGCAATACTTTTCAGTTCCTCCTTTCCCCGACAGCTGAACTAACACTTGTCGCAGGAGTGCAAACCAGGCAATTATAGCAAGCGTGGATGCCACAGGGGTGGACAGGCTCGCTATTTATAGCTCCCTCCCGACAGAGCTTTCCCACTGTGCCGCTGCACGCAGGTTAAGCTGCAGTCCATGCCTCGAAGGGCTCACGGTCTAAATAAAAATAGAAGAAGGAAGGACTAGCAGCCCTTTTACCAGAGCCGAGGCTCCGACAGATGAAAGGACATAAAGGAAATCCATAGCAGAGCCCGGAAGGATGAACTCCGAGTTGTCTCCGCAAATTGCCCTTCATCTAGTTAACTCCTTGCCTGCCTGCTCCACGTGCAGAAGTCCCACCTCTCTGCTACTCTTAACAACTGCCAAGCAGTCTGGTGCAGTATCATTAAATAAAAGTCCTTGCAAGAGAGAATCCCCTTGACCTGCAACATCAGATACACAGAAAATAAGACACTTGGCCCAGAAAAGAAGAACCCAAAATAGCAGTGAAAAAAGTCATGCTGCTACATTTACTGTTAGTATTAGGAGAGACAAGAAACATGAATATTGTAGGAGCGGGTAGACTTTTTCTAATGACATATCAATGAAAATAATTATTAGAAAATTATACAGTGATGCTGATTAGTATTTGTAGCTTTAAGGATCTGAGGTCTTCCCCTTTTGCACTAAATATACAATATGCATAAGAGTTTGAAATAATCCTTGCTTAGGTGAGACTACTACTACTAAAGAAGGAGCTGAGCAAAGCAGACCTCTCTTGTCCAAACCTCTTACACAAAGAAAGTCTGTTTTCTATCAAATTGGCCTCTCCGGTTGAAGTTAGTTCGTGCCAGCTAAGAATTTGGTCCAACATTTCACGTCAAGGTCCTGCAGGAAGCTTCCCTAAATCCACACGAGTTTTCCTCTGCTGAATATGGCTTTTATCTCAGAAGCCGATGCTCTTGCATGTGTGAGCCCTTCCCCGGCGGCTGGGTTTTATATTGCTTCGACCACTTGCATTAGAAGTGACGCAACACGATATGACGATACGGGGGCACGGCGCAACGGAAACGTGACATCCTCCCTGGAGAGGACGGCGTTGTGCAACACACCATGGACAAGCTCAGAGGTGGAAGTCTTCATGGTAGGGGTTTCTGCAAGCATCTCGTGTTCCCTAAGCTTTCTACAACCCTCGTTAGCCAGGCTTCGTGATAAAGTACCGAATTATTACTGTTTTCATCTCCTATCTTTCAGCTCCTTCCAGAAGGATTATAAGCTGGGGAAAGAACCCAGAGGACCCGACTGCGGATGTATTAACTCCCCACTGTCACGTCAGCAAGACCGTGCGCACTACGCATTTCTCACTGACGAGAAAAGAAAGGTTAAAACCTTGCATGACAGGTTAACAGCATGATTTGCAGCAACTGCTTAAATAAATGGTTGCAGGCACTACAGACTAGCAGGCAGCTAATCCTTTAAAGACTTAAGAGCAGCTACTACTTCAGTCCAAGTAAATATTTCAAAATAAAACTAATTAGTGGTGACTAGTGGATTTTTTTTTTCCCCTTCCTTTTGCCAGCTCAGGCTACAATGGTGATTCCCCCACAGAATTTATGCTTTCTGTGCCAAAACTGCTATTTTGCAGGAGCAGAAAGAGCCTTCTCAGGGAAGATTCATTGCAATTTTGTTCCTTACCGTAGCTGCAGCAGGACTGCAGAAATTATATACGGATCCTGTAGGTCCATGGTGCTACCAGGGAGACGAGCTCCACGAGCAGCCTTTACGCTGCTCCAGAGATGGAGGGAAGCATCACGGCTCCATATCCACAAGTACAACACGCAGCCAAGACAGGAAGGAAACGTTTGCTTCCTGATTCTTGCCATGAGTAAGCTCTGGCCACAAAAAAAAGACCTCCTAATAATTGCCTTGAAAGAAGTTTCTTAACACCTCCCAAGACACGGGTGAAAGCATGGGGAGAAGGCCTCAAAGTAATGTATGCCCAACCAGCACACACCAAAGTCCGAGCCTGGAGAAGCAAACAGCCAGGCCGCAGCAGTGAAAGGTCCATACAATTATTTGGAAGTAATCTTTTCTAATCCACAATTTAGCTTTTTTTTTTTTTTCTTTTCTTCCTTAAACCTTGACCCTTGGCTCCATCTCAGAACAAAGCCAATTCTCTTGGGAGGAAGGAATCTGCTGTGGCCCACTGAACTGCCTCGACTATTTTTAGCTAAATCCAGCCTTCCTAAAAATCCTCAAGCTGCTTCCGTATCAAGGAAGGAGAGAAAAGCAACCCCGTGGACGTGCACACCTACGTTTCACACAGTTAGGGCAGAACATGGCATACCACAGTTCTTCCAAGCTGCAACTGAAAGCAGCAATTTCCTCGCAGCGCAAGGGCATAACTGAGGCTGAAGGCTAAGAAAAAAAGATGAAGAAGGTTCTTTGCCTGCAGTCTTCGCCAGCTAGAGAAGAGGAAAACGAGGGCAGGATTGCCGGAGGCGGCACACCAAAGGAGGACTCCTCTGCTAGCTGCTGGGGGGCCGGAGAGACCCGAGGGCCAGGCAATTCGCACTCACCGCTGAACCGATGAGCTGCGGCTCCAGAAGATGGCGAGGAGAAGACGGCAGAAAGGCAGGAGATGCCGGGAGTCCCGGAGGCGACTTGCAGGTGGAGATCCTGCAGGAGAAGAGCGGGATGAACGCCCCCAGGGAAGGCGAGGAGAAGGCTCAGGGAGCCGGCCGGGGAGAGGGGGAAGACGCGGGGAGCCGTGGTGCCAACGGGCTGGTGCTCAGGGCTTTTAAGGAGTCGCCCAGGGGAGGAGTGCGGAGAAACGCGTTTAGACCCCAGCGTGAGCGGAGCAGAAAACTGATTAGGAGGGATGGAGCTGTTGTGCCAAGTCATCTCTTCCTGCCCTGCGGGGTTTCTATGTTTTCTCTTACACCAGGTCAAATCCATGCCACTATGAGAGCGGTGGCATAGCACTGAGCCTCTCGGTGGCAAACATCCCTGAATTTGGCTAATTGGAGGCGACAGAGAGAAAGCAGACCCCGCCGCGGGGCTCATCTCGGTGCGCTCTCAGCACGGGAACCAGAGAAGCCCTGGAGATGCTGCAGATTGCGCTGTTGGTTCAAACAAAGCATTTGTTTTACGGCCGTATTTATAGCGCACGGGACACATCCAGCGTGCTCCAAGTGAGTCATCGCCCTCTCCCTTCTCTCTGCACGTTTCACATGGCTTATACTAAAATATTTTTCTTTGGGGACAAAATCAGTAACAAGCCCATGGGGCAGCCCATCCGCCGGCTCTGCGGGCGGATTCCTCAGCCCTCGGAGGGTGCGACATCCAGCTGGGCCTTGGCGCAGGGTTGTTGAGAGGAAACACAGATCCCTGCCGCGAAAAGCAGGAGAGACGCCCATGCTCCCTCTCGTTCCATCACCGCGGGACCAGCGATGGCGTCTCTCTTCTCACCAGCCTGTGAGCCTCCATCAGCGAGCGCACGCGGGAAAACCTCAGAAAGCAGCAGCAATAACAACGCCAAGCGACATATATAGTTCAAGGAAAGGTGCTGCCTGGCGTCTTCATGCCCCCGTTCCCCGGATGGGGCTGCAGTACCGGCTCGCATCCGAGAGCTGACAGCACGTTCGGCTGCTGCTGAAGACCGACTGGCACGACATAGCTGGTGGGAAGGCCAGGTAGAGGCTGCCCCATCACGGTACTTGCACGGGAAGAGGAGGACCAAGGGCATACAAGGCGCTGCTAGCACTGAGCCATGGCAAAGCGGAGACAGGGAAAGTCCTTTTGGGTGCAGCATCGATTTTCACATCTTGCTGTTCCCGTCTGCAGCCACCCAGGGCATCCCCTGAATTTCTTCACCCAGAGGTTTCCAAGAGCTTTGCCTAGACATTGCTCTGATGTGACCATGCTCAGGAAATTTCATTAGCTTCACCCACTTTAAAAAATCATGGGATTGACTGAAAATGAGTCTTTGCTTTCATAAATAAAAACACATTTGGGGGGATTTCTCTGGGACTGTTGCTAACTCAGCCTTCAGGGGCCCCAGAATTGTGTTTCCAAATGTCTCTCTGGCACCATTACGGTATTAAAATAAGGACATAATCATAAATGCACCACGCACAGAACAGCGATAGAAGGACATGACTGGGGATATGAATTCAGGCACTCACGGGCTGGAGGAAAAGCCTGAAATATGGGTGCTTGTTCTTGCTCCAAAGCTTCTGCGCATAATAACACCCCATCGAGCTATATAAATGCAGACTATTTTTTTCTCCGAGGCAGCTGCCTCGCCGAGTGCCCAGGATGGATGATGCTCAATAAAGGCAATAGCTGTTCAGTATTATCCTCATTCATCAGTGTTAGGCCTGCGCCTTATTTGTCATTCAAGCCCTGCTCTAGAACCAGGATCTTCTTCACTGGGGTTTTCCTATTATCCTCATCACTGTAATGAGTCAGTCAGTTCTTCCCAGATCCCTGACACCCCTGTTTTGCAGAAGGGGAGCGGAGGAGCACAGCCGTTAACGGGGGGGTTGGCAGCAGTGGTACAGCCAGGTATTGGGGGAGCTCAGGCGAGGCCGCAAAGGAGCCGAGCCAGCCACGGGAATCGCACGTGCGGCGCGTGAAACAGGCCCCTGGGGGGGCAGGAGTGGGAGGAAAAACCAAAAAGATGCTGTCGTAATGTGTCTGCTCAGCGGCACCGGCACGGCAGCACGTGGGCACCGGCACCGCTGAGAAGCAGAGCTGCAATGCCTCCGCGCGCACGTAACGCCTGGGGCTGGTGCTTTGGGGAAAGCATTAAAAAAAGAGCCGACAGCAGTGATTACGCTCAAACCTGCTATACGGGGCTGCACCAGGCTCTGCATATCAGCGAAACTAAAGCACCTGCGGCTCAGGGATGCTGTTTCCAGCAATTAGAGCAGCAAGAGCGTGCCGGACCTCCCCGTGCAGCTGGCTTGGGTCCTGCGGTGACCCTGGGCTCTGGCAGCTCCGTCCCTCGCCCTCCAGTATCCAGGACACGTCCTCCACGTGCAGCAGCATCGCTAACCAGCAAGTTGGTCCCAGTGTAACCACCACAGGGCCCAGCCGAGGCTCCCTCATGCCACCCTGGTCATTCCCAGCTCAAGCTTTGGTGCTCGGCTGCCACTGAGGGGGCAGCAGCAAAAAAAAAAAAAAAAAAAAAAGCAGTAAAATTTTGCACTCTTCCAAAATAAATGTAAACTTAGGCTATTCGGTAAGAAAAAATGAACACGGGGTATTAGGTACACTGCTGGACAGGCAATAGAAGCCTGAACATCTACAGGCTTAAACCCTGGAGGAAAACCACGCGTGGGATACAATAAATAAGCTTTCAAAGAATTAAGTAGCCTGGATCTAAATATTTCCAGTGCTGCTTATATCTTTTCACCCCTAGAAAAAATTTTTTTTTCCAAATTGGATATAAACCATCCCTATATGAAGGAAAACGTCAGTGTGCCTAGCAGCGCTGCGCTGTGCTGTCCGTGGCTCATGCAGACAGTCCTGCGAGCACTAGGGCAGCAACTGTTATTTACATTGTGCTGTCCAAGGACTTTGATCCTATGGAATAAAAATCAATCAATCGCCATCCCTCCAGAAGCATCAGCACTCTTCCCCCATCCTCTACACTCGCTCACTCTCGGTCACCCCAGGTGTCCCTGCTTTCCCTGTCCCATCATCCTCACTTTTACCCAAAAGCATCTTTTCCCTCCCCCTCTGCTTTTTCCAGCTCAGCTTCCCTCCTGCCTCCTCCCCCTGTTCCCGAAAGGGAACAAACCCACATTTTTAACCCCTCGTGGAGGCTGATTCATGGTTTTACGTCAGCTCTCCTGGCCAGACCCGGCTTTAATTGCTGCATTTCAGCTGCTGCCAAGTGGCAGGCGACAGCGTCCGGGAAGCAGGGCCGACATCGGAGCAGGCAGCCGGCAGCGGCGGGAGTGCGAGGGCCGGCGTGACGCAGCGGCGCGGGAGGGGACGCGCATCCCCGTTCCCTCGGGGGATGCAACGGGAGATGCTGAGCTCAGTTGGGCTGTTCCTTGGGGCAGCACGTGGGAACATGCACGCCGGTTTAGTCCGGGTAGGGACTGGATGCAGAGGGAAGCACGGGGCGCTTCCCACTCCTTTCGGCCCTGGTGGAGACAGGACTGCTGAACCCCTCCCTGCTCACGAAAACGCGTCCAAGGTCAATCTGCCCCGGCCTGACACGACGCTGCACTATCAGTACTAGCTTGCAAGCCATATTCAGACCTTGCTCCTGTTAGGTGGCACCAAAAGAGAGGTGTTTGGACCCTGAACCAAAGCAATTAGATGTGGGGTCCTCACATTTGAGCATCACATGTCAGGTTCAAGGAGTTAATCCTGCAGAGACCTTCCGAACCAGCAGGTTTTCCTGCCTCATGCACACAGAGCAGAGCTGTTTCGAAGCCGCTGGCCTGGCCAGGAGTCCTGCCCATCGCAGCGACCACCTGCACCACTGAAAGGTGGCTGTAGGCAACAGCCGAATCAGCTGAAGTCTTACTCCCATTGCCTAGGACAACTCTCAGCACACGTTCCTGCCTTCGAATGTGAGAAGGATGAGATGAATTGTACGCAGAATATAGTGAAGTTTATTCATCCTAAGTACCTATAATTGAGTCTTGCGTTACTATTTCTTGTTGTGCACTTGTTCTCTGCAACGGTTCATCACTTCCACTTCAGGAGACACCTAGCTTTTGCATCAAGTACAGAGCTATCAATCCGCTTGCCCAGAATAACATATTATCGAAGCCAGCAAAACAATACAAACTGGATTTGTTCAGTGCAAATTATACACAGACTTTTTTTACTGGTCTAGGGAATTATGCACAGCATATTGTCTACAGGAGGACAAAGTGATCCCAAATATACACACAGACAGCTGCAATCCAAGTGTCTCCAATATCCTCACCAGTCAAAAACAAGACTTTAGTATTCAGACACTTGAATCCTGATCTGGACTCCAATTCTTCTCCCTCTGTCTCCATTAAGTTTAAAACGATAAGCAAAAAATCCAACAACAGTCCTTTTAAAGGATGACAACTGGGTTTTGCCAAAACAGAGTGGCGCGGGAAACTGCTTGCTTCTGAGGAATGTGTTTGCTGAGTAAATAAGATTCGTCATTCTAACAAGAGGAGTTGTGTAGCGAACGCACTGTGAATTATTTCATGCAACTGCAGTTTTCCCTCTTGTGTGCATTTGACTTCCATTATTCCAGGTGCAAGCACAAGACAAGAACTGTACTGGAAATGTTTCTGATGGACAGAGAGCAAAAAAATTGGACATACTATTTGTTTGCAACAATAAACCCAAGGATAGCCATAATCTCTTGAAAAGTAAAATAAACTCTAGAAAATAGTTAGAAAAACAAATATCGTGGTTGCTGAAACTGTCTGGCTCATCTATTTTTGGAAAATGGCTAGAATTACCTTGCCCAAGAAGAACTTTTTACAAGCAACCAGCATGACATAACCAAAAGAGGAAAAATAATAAATCACATGTTCTCCCCACGTAATGTTGCAATCCCTTTGGTCAATCCCATGTTTAAAACTCCCCCAAAATGACTAACCGGCAACACCTCAACACAGTATTTACAAAAACAGGGAGTCGCATCTTGTGACTGATCTACTTCATTTACAGCCTTACGCATTCCTGCTGATGTCCAGGGCGACTAGCAGCTCCTATCGCCAACCTAATTACAACGTGATCTAGAACGCGGTTCAGTCATCGAAATCCGGGATGTCGTCGTAGGAATAGCCCCGGTAGCCCTTGGAAGCGTAGTAGGCAATACGCAGGTGGTAGAAGCCAGGTAGGAACACAAGGATCCCGATGATCAGCACAGGGATCGCACGGTCCGTTCCCTGGAGCAGAGGGACAAGGCAGGAGAAACACAGTAAGTGCAACAGCAAGAGATCTGTGTCGGGTCTTCCCTCGTCCATCCTGCCTTGCAGGGCTCAGCCGAGCAAGACGCCTTATCTACGTGTCTGAGGCCTGGCTAGCTAACAGGAACTTCAACTCATAGCAGAAATCCCTCAGTTTCTGCAGGCTCAAGCAGTGCAACAAAGCTCCAGTTCTTCTTCCTGGTCTGGCTTCTGCTCCTCGCTACAGGAAACCTCAACTGAACCCTTCCTTCGGGTACAAGGGGTGGCTCCTCCAACACTAATCACATTACAGAGTTGCCAGCCACAGGCTCGGTCCCGCACACTTGGCGAGCTCCCCTACCCACGCATGGACTGCTTCCGATACGGCTCCAATGCTGACGTTTCCAGCGCGATAAGTGGCAGCCGCCAACCGCAAAGCAATTCCATGCCACACGAGGTAAGAGGAGAAGTGTACGATAGTGGAGTACAGTGTCAAATGCAAATACAGACCCACTTTCTTCCCTGATGCTTTCAATGCACATGCAGAGAGACGAGGAAAACGGTGCTGTGTCCTATAGAGCTGTCAGGTTTCTCCTACAGAAAGATCTTCCCTAGGAGAGCAATGAGCACAGCATCAGGACAGCAAACTGACCAGTGCTGGATGGAGCATCGGAACAAAACCACATCGCAGGCAGGATGGAGAAACTCAGCCCTTCCTCGCAGATCTCCAGGCCAGCTCCAGTCTTGCTTAACTGAAGAAGCCAGAGGGTTTTGCTGCCAGAGAAACGGGGCTGGCAGCAAGCACTAGTGAGAGGCAGCGGGCGATTACTTCCTTGCTTTACAGGTCTTTTGCTCTCAGCTTCCACCCTGAGCACGAGGGTTCGCAGCAGGCTTTGGGGAGGGGAAGCAATACAGAACTTGTAGCAGAAGTGCGGTCAAACCACTTACCCCTTTGCTAATGTATCCTGCCAAGAGGAGGGCTCCTATGATAATGAGGAAGGTCCCAATCATGAAGAGCACTATAGCCAGCGCGATCGCCTTGTAGGGGATTTTTGGTGGGCTCTTCTTGAACTGTATGGGAGACAAACATGAAATAGCTTGAACATCAACACGTTCCCCCCAGCCATAGCCTGGATGTGAATCCCACAGCTAGCAGGGAGAAGGCAGGAGATGACCACTGCAGGTGTCAGCCCGTGCGGCACAGCCACAGCGACGGCTCTGCCACGTGCCCACCAGCGAGGAGACCTGCTCCATGCACTGGCAGCCATCAGGATCCCTTCTCAGCTTTTCACCTCCCTCCACAGGAAAGGAGATAGAGCCGGCCCTAGCAAATAAGCAGGGTCCCAACACTAGTGAGGCTCAAGGCCATTTTGTTTTCTAGAGCTCGGCTCCAGAATAAGGGCTGAAGCCCCAGGCCTGGAGCCACCTTTGGACCTTTCCAGTCCGAGATGGAGATGAACAAAAGCAGCCTCACACGCTTGGGCAAAGTTACAGCACCTCCCCGAGTTGTCTGTAGCGTACAGTCAGAGCAGCTGTACAATGTCACCTTCCTCCCCAGTTTTTACCTGCAGGTCAATATATCCATCGTCGGTGCTGGAGAGCTTGGAATACTTGACTTTGCTGCTGGGAATCCCAGCAGCCAGGTTGGTGCGTGACGGCATCATAACAAGGACACCTGGGCATCAGCTAGAACCTGGAAAACAAATACAAGGACAGCAATAAAAAAAAGCCAGAGTAAACTAGACAGCAGAGCCTGAGACACACATGGATCAAGTTCATCAAGAGAGACACAGCCTGTGCTAAGCAAAGACATCTCCATTTTCGGTAGTTAAATCTTTTCAAAGAAAGCTTTGTATATAAGCCTAAAATACAAAGCTGCAACTGCGAGGGAACGGACGGTTAGGGCTTGTCAATATTTGAAAGCAAAGTCAGATTAAGGTAGAACATGCGTTTAAAACATGATAGAGATTCCTGGATAAAGCCAGGTACAAGTGAGCTCTTCCTAGGGCCAGACACCACAGACCCTGCACGCCGAGCGTGAATTTGGTGTCATAGGACTCGTTAGTGAGGATCCTTATACACCTGTCCAGGATGCTCAGGGCCAGCGCAGGATGAAGCCCCTTCCCCAGCGAGCTCCCAAGCCGAAACAGCCAAAAAACCCTTTTGCAAGGAGACCTCGGTTCCAGCAGGGAGTCGTTTGAGGTCTCCAGCCCTGGCTAAACAGGGAGCGTAACAAACCCAAAGCAAAGCTAAACAAAGCAGCCTTTCAGCCAGCAAGATATTTTGCAATAGATCCGTTTTGAGGAAAAAAACAACCCGAACCAAGAAAACCACTGGAAACTAGCCTGAAACAGAGCTGCCACCCCTCAGGCAGCTCGATCCGTGACTCAGAGGGAGCCTGACGAGGGGCTGGAGACGTTAGCGGATGAGGTAACCGAGCAAACAGCGAGGAGCCGAGACGCCTGGGTCACTCGTCGGCCCGGAGCAGAGCCGCGAGGGAGGCGGCGCGCAGGGCAGAGCTTTATTTAGTTACGCCGGAGCCGTACCCTGCAATTTCACCGCGCCGTGACTCCAAGCCCTGTGGTTTTGCTGCCAGCAGCGACATCCCGGGGGACTGCGCTCGGGGGAGAGGCAGAGCTGCACCGCGGAGCCTGGCTTTTCGGGAGCCCAAGTCGGGACCCGTCCTGCCGCCAACACACCCGTGACTCACCGCGGAGTCAGGGCTTAACCCGGCCTGGCAACCTGCAGCCCCCGGCGTGGGAGCCGCGCATCGGCTCCCCGCTCACACATGGCCTTGGACCCACACTGCGGCCCAACACATCGATTGATTCCCAAAAGCGATGCAAAATAAACCCTTCCTGAGCCAGCGGCTGCTCTGCGCCTTCC
>NW_020450827.1:3417571-3424117 GCF_003343035.1 Apteryx rowi | reverse complement strand
GGAATAACCACCGCACACCAAACAAGCAAAGCCCCAAGAAAGCATATCCCTAACACCCCTGCCAGGATACACGTGTTCTCTCCGTAACGCTACTTACACCCACGCTAATAGCTTCTTGCTTCCCTTGAACTGAAATCCGTTGTCACCTTCTCGGCAGCAGAGTGCAACAACCTCCTCTGGCCGTAATCCTCCTCGCTAGATGTTTCCTCCTCCTGCAAGTTTGACTGGTGCAAGAACCCAACATCCTCTCAGCTCCAACCCTGTGGCTGCTGCATTTTGCTCCCTCAAAAAAGTGAGAACTGAATTTTTAACTCCCAGCAGTTAAAGCCCAGCACTGCCTCCGCTGTGCATTTAACTTGAAGGGGTTTTTGCTTTCTCTGCAGGAAAAACCAAGCACAGACAAACCCATTTCCATCTCTGCTGATAATGCAAACATCTCCCACCTCCAAGGTGTTTGCTAACACCCTCAGCTTCACACACATCCGTACTCTTTAGGTCGCTGCACTCCAAAACACCCGAGGGCTCCTGCCTGCCCCAGGGTAGACGGGGGTTACGAGGGAGCCAGAAGCAATGAGCACATCCGAAATCGCGTCCGATTTCCTGACTCTGCCCCACTTCAGCCTCAGGGAGCAGGGGACTGACTGCACCGACTGCCACACTGTTTACCAGCCTGTTCCTCCCGACTTCCTAGGAATTACTTCCTATTTACACCTGTGTAAGAGCAGATTCCCACCCCGCATGTTACTCTGCTAATCAGCGAGAGGGGCTATTAAGGACAAATCCAGAAAACACTGACTAGGACCATGTGCTTAAGGGACAAACTTAGAACAAGTGCAGAGCTTAACCGAGCTCCCTGCACTCCACAACAGCTCCAGAGCAGAAACCTGCTCACCACCAGGCTCTTTAAGAGCACAAATTTAAGAGGCAAATTTAAGAGGCAGATAAACGCTGAAGCATGCTGGCTGCTCAAGTTCGCTGATAGGATGTACTACACTCCCTTTCTAAGCAGGGCAAGAACCAGCATTGCCTGCGAGAAGGCTTCCAGAAGAGAGCACAGACATGCAAGGCCAGCACAGGAGTGAAAGCAAACGCTGTGCATGAACAAACGCAATAAATCCTGGTTTTGCTCTAAAGAGCAGCAATATAAATGTCCATCCCCCTCCGCCCAGCAGTGGGGATAGGGGAGGTCGTCTCTCCCTCCCGTGGGAGCTCAAAGCTCCCTCCGAAGCCAACGAATGCACGGGATCCCCTTCCTCCCAACCCGGAATGGTTTCTCCGCTGCTAGACAGGAAGTTCACAGCGGGTCTGCGAAGCCTCCCCCAACTGCACGGGCAGCTGAGCACATTCGCAGCAGTCGCGAAAGAAAGAGGCACCGAGGCAGGAGAAGCAGTTACCCGCTACGTGTGCTGCTGCTGAAGCCCATCTCTCCCGGCGCCACTCCTTCCGCGCTCCCGGCGCAGGCCAACCCAGGAAGTTTATTCCTGACGCCAGCCGTTTCCTTCCAGGTTACGCACCGGCCGCTCGCTGGCTCAGCTCCGCTGGGTTATTTTGGGCCTCGCGCCGGGGAACCGGCGGCTAAAAGCGCAGTGCGGTTGGGCAGGCTGGCGAGGCCGCGCGTCCCAGTCCCACGGGCACAGGCCCCACGGGAGAGCAAGGCACTGAGCCCTGTTTCGGGGCCATGTTTGTAGATGGTTCGTGAAACAGCACTTTCTGGCGTGTGCTGATCTTCCGTGTACTTTAAATAGCTTCATTTTCTAAAGGAAGCCCTAGAAGTAATTAAGCCATCTGCAGACAGAGCACAGCCCTCCGCCAGGGCTGGATGTGTGACAGGCTACAGTCGGAAATGATTTCAGGCAGCAGGATCAACAGTGAGAGGACAAAACAGCTGCTGCTTTACCTCCCCCAGCTGCTCCAAACCAGGGGATGACAGGAGTTACCATGGTTCCTGTTCTTGTAAATTAATAAAATAGGTTCTGGGTTTTATGTGCCCGAAAGCCCAATCTCCTTGCATTTGAAAGAATCATCTTTTCTCCCCCCTTTTGCAATTTAACCTTGTTACTAAGGAACAGATACAAGCCTCAAATCCTTACCGTCTCAAGGAAAAAACCCACACAGCATTCATTTAAAACCCCAACTCTTAAAGAGGGATCAAGTAGTATTTTTTCATTATCTGGGCATGTAGGGTGTTAGCCAGAAAGCAGATAAGTGCATTTCCCTAAAACACGAGTACCTAGATACTTATAGCATTAGTTATATTTCCTATGACATGAAGCTCCCACAAACTGGGTGGCTGCAGTTGTGAAGAATTAGCAATTGAACCATTTGGCTTATTATGATCTTTTTATGGGTAGAATAGGAAAAACAGAAGCTCAGTAATTTCCAGTATAGCAGGAGGTTGCACCAAGAAGGATTTAAGTTTCAGTTACTAGTCCAGTTTTACTTACGCCACTGAAATGAAAGAAAAAGGGAACACTTCCTCAATATTGCAACATTACAAATTTGATTCTTGCCTGAAGAACTTACCTTGTTATGCCATAATTTAGGGCAGTTGAGCCAGATCTTGCTTTCCTCAGATCATTTTCTTAAAAATACCAAATTCATCACCAACTTCAAGAAGTTCAGGAGAACAAAGACATACAGACATTTGGAGCTCATGGGGGAAGTTTTGAGAACATATGTCTACCTCATAGCAAGAGCAGAAAACTGAAACCTAAAGCTCCCTGCCATGCAAGTGTTACTATCAATTAAGAACAGAGGGCAAGAGGCATTAAGAAATCCAGCCCAAGGCTTCGGGCAGGGGTTAGTCAGTCACGGTGGCAGCCGCATCATCCTGACACAGCAGAAATCACGCCTCCTATGTCAGTCTAGTACCGCCACCTTGTGAAATCCTTCTGCTAAACCACCTTGAAGAGTTCAATTAGGCAACTAGTAAGTTTACAGCCAGTTCATGCTTGAGTTTAATAGATGACTAAGTATAGGGCCTACATACAAATACACCCACAGGGCTGAACAGGACCCTTTAAGTCTTAATACCACTGAGCACTGATCAAGCCAACAAATGCCTTTTCATCATTTCTTCATCCATAAGCAAGTGGAGTCGCTCGCATACCCACCAATACTTACCCTCCATCCTGGTTATCTGGCAGCAACACAGGCAAAAAAAACCCACAGAAAAAAAGTAGCTGCCTAAAACTGTTTAAATCCTATTTTTCAGGTTGGTTACAGCCTTCATGATCGAGACCTCAGGGCAGAACATGCTATAAACCTTATCTTTGTATTTTACTAGCAACAAACTTGAACATGATTACCAACACCCTTGGTCAAGGGAAAACTTGCTGACAGTTCCAGTGACTGCACACTTGTCAACAGAAGCGCGAGGTGCGGGACTGAATGAACGCAACATGCAGAGGCTTGTTGAGGAGTGGCTTGACACAAATAAACTATACACAGAAGCAGAGCAGAAAACAAAGGATTTACACAACCTTCTGTCACATCAGGCAGCTTTCAGTCACTATTAGAGCCAGCTCTTGCATTTGGTGAACAGTTACGAAGCTAATGCATTTAATAGAAGTTTCACAAGCCTCACCCGCCTAGAACAGACAGCACTGAGGGATTAGTTATTCCAGTTCTAACCATCCCCTTCACTTCAGGGTGATTAACCCAGGGATTGAGCCACCCCTGTCTGCTACTCACGACCATCAGCAGCAGCTGGTAACTCCAGAGCAACAAAAAAAAGCATAAGCTTGCCTGTTCAAGGCAGTTTTAGCAAAAGGGGCAAGGGTACCATCATAGTTTGACAAAACTTTAGTTCATCCATACTTGAACAGGATAAAAACTTCAAATCATGTTCTTTATTTCCATTTTCCACACTTCAGTTAGAATACCGCTTCAAAAATAAACATATAAAGAAAGGTTGAATGAACTCCCAGCATCATTAAACAGTAACCCTAGTGAACTACAGTTCACAGGTGAAACTAGGAAATGTCACCTTTACTCAAATTAAATATTGCACTCCTTCTCTAACACAAATCAGAAGGAGTAGAAGATTCCACCTAAAGAAAGCATATAAAGGCTATTGGAGGTACAGAGATAAACTAGAATAGCAAAAATTCCTATTTTGAATGACACCAGTATAGCAAAATAGTAAGCTGAAAAATATTTACAGAGATATCTACAAACATGCCTAGCAGTGCTCATTTGATGGGCCAATGCACTGAAACTGCTAATAAACTGCCTGGACCCAATTCCCTTCTCAAAGTCAGTTGTCCTCTCCAAGAGCTGAGCAGATCTCCCCTCAGTCCTAGTCCAGTTAAGACCCTTCTTGTTGATCTTCAATCTTTGGAGCCAGATAGTATTTTAAGTGTCCCATATCAGCAATCTTGTACTCCACAACTGGAAAAAATAGGATACAGAAGATTATTCAGAAAAAGCCATTCAAACAATATCTCTGAATATAATTCTAAGGTGACAGTGCTCTACAGGGTTCCCTTCCAGAAGGGCAGCTTCTACTTACCAAGAGGAACATCTGCAGACATACTGAGTGTTACTGTAGGTGACAGTGGAGTGGCTTTGGTAAAAAAGTTCAAGTACCTCAAAGCAAAGGTTAATTGGACAGGCTCATTCATCTCTATTGTAACCTAGAAGAACATTAGCCAGGTTAGAGTTCAATAACTGCAAGCCATAAGCTCCTACAAGTTTGTCAAATACATCAGTATTAGACCTAGACACCTCAGGCAAAGGCAGAGAGCAGCCAGCACTGCTGCCCCCTCCCTTCTGCTGAGCGCTGCATGGCAGACCCCAGGGGTACAGAGCCAAAGCTGGCAGCTGTTTGTTGACTTGCTTCTATAAACCAGAGTAATATATCACCATCTTTATCTACCCATAGGTACCTATGAAGCTACCTCAGAGGATAAATCACTAGTAGGTATCTCAACAGTGAGAACAGTAGCTAACCGTTAACACAACTTACAGCTTCTTCCTCTTTATCCACATTACTGGTCTGTGACAGCTTGATGTTTCCATTCCCCAGCTCTCCATTAGCTGAAAATTTCACACCATCTTTTGCACAAGAGATAACAACTGCATCTCCAATGTGGCTGAGATCTCTGCAGATGCGCGCAAACTCTGCGGAAGGCATTTTCACTACACAGCTGTATTCCTGTTCCTGCAAAGGAAGCGTCACAATTAAACTTCTACCCAAGAAGCCTGATGCAGTCACTACACTTGATTTGTGTTCTTTTAAAGGATGTTCTCTTCATTGGCTTTACAAGCTCAAACTGTAGGCCTGATGTGAACATAAGGAATATTTTCCTTGCAAGAAAAATAACGTAATCCTGTTAGAAATTCAAGTTCCTACTTACTGGAATTCCAAGCTGCTCCACATCCAGATCCATTAGCTTCATCTCATAATCAGACACTTTTTCCTGATCTAAAACAAACAAAGCTTAGTCTGACCAAGTGTTAAAAAAGCTATTAAAGCTATCAACCTGAATTTAAGTTCTGCCCAAAGTTTTTTTCAGAGTAAAAAAAACCTCAGTTATGACAATGGGATCCATCTTGTTTAGTCTTGCTATTTGGGAGCTAGAAGTTTAAAACAGACCTAAACAGTCCCTCGCAGACCACAAGAGGACAACAGCCTCCCAGGATCTTCCTGTCCTGTCTGTGGCCTGGAGAGGATTGTCTTCTTTTCTTCCTATGGAGATGTTGGTCAGCTAAACTAAGCTTACATCTCCAGCCCATTTTAAGTGTTTGGGAGCCCTCCAGATTCTGAAGTATTTCTTCTTGGTCCCACCACATACTGCTTCATCTAGGTAGATCACCTAAAAGATACCACAGTAGCAACTTAGTTACTAAACATAACACTTACTTGGTGCTTCAAACACTAAAGCCAGCGTATCCGCATTGTCTTCTGCTCTGAGAGTTATGATGTCTTCGTTTCCAGCACACTTCAGTATTTTGGACATGCTAGGGGAACAAAAGCTGGGTCACTCAAAGGGTCCCAAACTGACAGTGCAAGAACACAGGCCCATTATCTGTTATATAGCATTAAAACAAGTCTAACAAGAAACAGCCACTAGCTTTGATGCAACACGTGACAATCCTGCATTATTGTTTTTATGCACTCCCTACGCTCCCTTCTACGAGCACAACCCCCCCCACCTTTAGCAGCGCACCGCACAAGTTCCCAAGGCAGCAAACACTTTAAATGACGGCCAGGCACCAGGAAGGCCGCACGCGCCGCCCCCCCCCCCGCTTCTAGCCACCCTGACGGGGAAGAAGAGCAGAGCCCGGGCTCGTCCCTCGCTGCTCCCCCGTCTCGTGGGGGCGGAAGGGGAGCGAAGGCGCCATGGCGGGCAGGGGCCGGCCTCCCCCCCCCTTCCCCGCCCGGCTTTCCCGCCACGGCGCGCCGGCAGTGACGTCACGCCGCCGGCGGGCCCCGCGCGCGCGCGGCGAAAAAACGGCGCCAGCGCTCTGTGGAGAGTGGGGGAGGGGCGGCGGCGGCCCCGCGGAAAGGGGCAGAAACGACCCCCCCACCCCCAACACCCC
>NW_020450827.1:3416263-3417244 GCF_003343035.1 Apteryx rowi | reverse complement strand
TGCGGTCGCAGCGGTAGGTGTCGAAGCCCTCGGAGCGCAGCGTGAGCTGCACCAGGGAGACGTGCGAGGAGTCCATGCTCTGCAGGCTGATGCCGCCCGAGCCCAGGTCCCAGCAGGCCTCGGTGATGAGGTCCTTGAGGGCCTCCAGCACCCGCTTGAGCACCGAGCCCTGCACCAGCCGCGCCTCGAACATCTTCGCAGCGACCGACGAGACGCGCACGAGAACGTGAAGGGAATCGGCCACCAACAGCCGCAGCGCGCCAAACGCCGCTTTTATACCCTGCCGCCGCCCCGCCCACCGCCGGGGCGGCGCCAATCGCCAGGCGCGCTCCCCCGAGCGAGGCCCAATCCCCGCTCACATCACGGGCTGGCCCCCTCCCTTCCCCGCTCCTCCGCTAATCCCCACGCCGCTCCTCCCCCGAGTCCCGCCCACTGACCCGGCGAGAGCCAATCAGCGCGCGCATTACACACACACCACGAGGCGCCAGACTCCTTCCCCCGTCACCGGGCAGCGATCGCCGGTGCGGCCTAGCGGGCACCTCGACGCCCCGATGCCCGGCGGCGGGACCCCCGATCCCGCCAGGCAGTTAGCGGCCCTCGCGTGGAGCCGGTGGCACACGCACGCACCCCCGCGGCCCGGCCTGCCCGCCGCGGGCCTCTCAGTAGGGGACAGCTCCGCGCCCTGCTCCTGGCGGGAAGCGCAGCCCCAGTGAAAGCCAGGGAACGGCTCCGCTCCGCGCGCGCGTTGGTTTCTCTCCCGCTGCTCCGCCTGAGTAGCGGAAGCGACAAGGCGGCGGCACCTACGCACTTAGCGCCCACCCATCATGGCGGCGCGCGGCGGAGCGTCGCGCACATCCGGGTACACCTGGGCGGGGCCGGGGTAAGCCACACCCACCCGCGGGCCGTCCCGCGGCGGCGATTGGCTGAGCGCGCCTTGCCCTCGCCCGCCCCCTGGCGGCCGTGGCGGGGCGCAGCAGCGGC